>NC_058081.1:492829451-493169263 GCF_014858855.1 Bufo gargarizans | reverse complement strand
TCACTTTCAATGGTGTTCAAGACGGATCTGTCTTGGCTATGTTAAAGACAATAAAAACAGAGCAGTTCTGAACGGATGCTGACGGTTGTATTATCTGAACCGATCCGTCCATGATGGATCCGCACAAAACGTGAGTGTGAAAGTAGCCTTATATAACACATGTGCTGCTCTACAGCCACACCTTAAATAAAGGTACCCATATATGAGTATACACACAGTATGTGTCACAGTCTCTAACGTGAGAGGTGTCAGAAGATCTAAGAGACTGGCTGCATGTGATGTGATCTGACAGCCTCTTTGGTTTCACTTGTTTTCAGTGTTGTTGCTGGTAATGACCACACTTCTTGTCTCAGGTGTAGCTTAGTGAGTGGAATGATCAAGCTCTCCATAGCCAATTCTGTCAGGGATTATCCGAGAGGCTAAAGGACGCGTTGACCTTTCACGAAAATCCTGAGTCATTGGAAGCGACTATGTCCCTTGCCGTACGTATTGAAAGATGCCTGAGAGAGAGAGATCTAAGGTCCCTCCTGTGCCGGCATACATACATAATTCCTCTGGGTAGCCATCTTATATGCTTCTGGCCTATGTAAAAAACCAGTGAACTCTCATCTTCTTGAAGCCTGGGTTACCTATGATATAGATGGACACTTTTATTACCACTACTCTGTAAGGCCAGCAATAAAAGGTCATAAAAGCTACACCAGGCCCAGCTCATCCTGTCCAAGATCAGCTCGCTGTCAAGCCTGGCTGGAGCGTGACGTCATTAATTTCCAGGTCTGGTTTGAGGAGAGCTAATAGCCCTTAATTAGCTCTGGGCATAAAACCAGTCCACTTTCATATTTCATTTATGAATCAACTTATGCCCATTCTGACACCAGATCCAGGCTCTACAGACTATTGTGGTTAATTGGGTATCAAATATGACTAGAGGATGTGATTCCTTAGCTGACCTATGGGTGGTAGAAGAACTACAGGTCCCAGCATTACCGTGTGTGGTCTCATTTTGTAGGTAAATAAATAAGGATCGCAAATATGTATTCTGTATAAAAATATGCCGATGTATCAAGGAGATACGAGCTTAAGTATAATCCTCATTGTAGGAACTGAACTTTGATGGGGTCATAAAACACTTGGAGGCCAATCCCTAGGATTGACAGTCACTCTGCTGCCATTGGCTGACAGGAGTAAGTCTCCTGCCCATGGCAGAGTTCATAAAAACCCATGCACAAGGACAGAGGAGAGAGACCCATGGAACATCACCAGACACTTAATTGGACATTGACGGCATATCCCTGTATCAGAAGAACTTTGAGGGTCTCCCCTGATACATACTGAAAAGGGGTTTGCAAGGATTCAAAAAGGACATATGAACGACCATCTGAAACCCTCCAGAGAAACTAAGTATTCTTTCATCTTTTTCCCTTTCATTTGAACTGTCGTGATTATTTATATTGTTATTATTATTCTGTAGATTTGTAGTCATTTTCATTAGACTTGTATGCACTGCTTTTTACCGCTTATTAAAGATTATAAAATCTAAGTAGCCAAGTCTTCCATATTCTAAGCTGCTGAACAACGTACCTTGCCTTTGAAGAGACGTTACCAGGTAGTTACTTAAATTGCATTTAGGAATTGTAGTTGGGGGTGATTGACTGCGGTTGGTCAGTAAGTGATATCCGGTTCATCCACTAATCTGTGTGATAGTGAATGACCTGGATAGTCGGCTCGTGGACCGGGAACCCACGTGGTGGCAGTTACCGAAGTGTAGTGGGGGGTGTTAGCCGAGTGGTAATACCCCGGTCACGTGAGGTCTCTGTGTGTGCGCAGACTCCGTCACAGACCACTACGTCAGAGCTGTGGGATCCGGAGCGGTCGGATCCGTAGTTCGTGACATTTTTATGGTGGCAGCTTACGGGATTCTGTATGCTTAGAATATTAGTGCATGAAGTTATGTCCATAACTCTATGTCCATAACTCTGTACTAAAGGATTGAAAAATTCTGGAAGACGAAGCACAGTGCATTAGTTTTGATAGAATAATAATTCACGACAGTACCCTCCCCTCTCTCTTGTTTTCTGTCCTATCTTTTATTTGGCAATAATGTCCGAATCCGTGAATTATGACGTCCTGAGCGTGGCTGATATCACAGCTCTGTGTGAGCACAAAGGCATCCAAGTATATGGGAAAAATAAGACTGTCCTTATCCAGGAGTTATGTGCACGGAGGAGTCAAGAGTCATCCCTGCAGGATTCAGAGAATGGAGGAGACTCTGGGGCCCCTGAGCCAGGTGACCCCTTCCAGAATGAGGATGATGAACTGGGAGGAGGACAGCCTGCTGGGGCTTGCAGTCCTCTAGCTGGACATAACTCTGTCTCTATGTCATCCCAAAATGGTCTGGACCAACTAATGCTCAGTAACCCGGACTTATATTTTCGGCTGCTGGAGGCACGTCGTGCAGAGCGTAAGGCTGAGCTCGAGGCTGCAGAGCGCAAGGCTGAGCTCGAGGCTGCAGAGCGCAAGGCTGAGCTCGAGGCTGCAGAGCGCAAGGCTGAGCGCGAGGCTGCAGAACGAGAACGGGAAGCTGTCCGCAGGCATGAACTGGACCTGGCCCGAGTACAGCTTCAGGGGTCCGACCGGCATGCCACATCCACAGGCCCATCCCTGATGGTCAAGCCAAAACTGCCTGTGATGGAGTCAGAGAACTGTGACATTGATCTTTTCCTGCATGCTTTTGAAACCTCATGCCAGCAGTACCAGGTACCAGAGCCACAGTGGGCGGGACATCTAATGTCCGCACTGAAGGGCAAAGCTATGGAGGCCCTGGTCGGACTACCATTAGCAGAGCGTACCAGTTACGCGGTCATCAAAAAGGCTATTCTGGTCAAGTACCAGCTGACTCCAGAGACTTACCGTTTACGGTTCCGGTCCCTGCGGAGAGGGCCCGGAGATACTTTTATGGACCATCTGGGCAAGTTGCAGACCACCTTCCAACAGTGGTCTGATCCCCTCACAGAGGACACCAAGCAGTCCCTGGCGGATCTGATGGTCCGAGAACAGTTTGTCTCCAATTGCCCCACAGATGTGCAAAAATATGTATGTGAGCACAAGCCGAAGAGTGCGCGAGATGCGGCCGAGCTAGCCGATGAATACGTCGCCATGCCCAGCACTCGGGCATTCAAAGACACTCTGTCCCGTCTGGGAGGAACATCTTCATCTGCTTCTTCCTCCCGGCCAGCTTTGTCGGTTCCTGTCCAGCGACCCTTTCACAGGCCTGCACAAAGACCGGAAGGAGTCAAGCCAGCACCGACAGACGCGCGCAAGTGCTATGCGTGCGGCAAGCCAGGACACCTCAGCCACTCGTGCCCGGAGAAGAAGACAGCACCCCCTGGCAAGCTTGCCCGCAACCCATCATCTGTGCTGTTAGTGAATGGAGCTGCAAGACACACCGCAGACAACCTACAGTCGGTTACTGTGGGCAACCGATGCACCACAGGCTTCCGCGATACAGGAGCCGAAGTCACACTAGTTCGGCCTGAACTAGTGGATGACGCAGACCTTATTCCCGGCAAAAGCCTCACCATCACGGGAGTTGGGGGGGTGAGCCCTAATGTTCCCCTAGCTCGTGTTTTCCTTGATTGGGGGGCTGGGAGTGGAGTAAGGGAGGTGGGAGTCTCTGCGGAGATCCCCACAAATGTTTTATTAGGCACTGACCTAGGACGATTGGTCTCGTGCTACGTGCCCCCTGGAAGCACACAGGACTCACCCGTCCCTATGGAGGTCCCTGGACATCCCGAGGTACTGTGCAAGGATGTTTGCGTAACATCAGATAACCTTGGGGATGGACCGCGGGAGGTGGGAGGTGGGGTGTGTGGGAGCAGTTCTCCTATGACAGGAGATGTAGAGGGGATGGCGGGTGTATGTACACAGGTAGCAAACATGTGTTTAACTGATTCAAGTTGTGCAAATGTTAAATGTGATGACATTATTGTGCCTGTGTTGCCCGTCACTCGCAGGGCTGCAAAAGCCGCAGCGGAACGCTCCATTGGGGAAGAGCAAGTGGAAGTGTCCCCTTCCACCGGCTCGGACCCCGTGGACTTAACCGCGTCAGAGCCTCAGCCACTGTCCCTGTTCGCCACAGGACAGCTGGCTGGGACTTGTAGTGCCGCCTTTGAGCAGGCCCTGCGAGATGACCTTACCTTGGAGCAGCTAAGAGGGTTAGCTGCCAGCCCTCCCACTGAGGGAGACAAATACCGAGTGTGTTGGGACAATGGGAAACTGTATAAGGAGGACATCTCCCACAGTGACAGTAGGGTGGGGCCACTCAAGAGGCAGCTCATTGTACCTGTGCAGTTCAGGGAACAATTACTGCAAGTGGCTCATGAGATCCCCTTAGCTGGTCACCTGGGAATAACCAAAACAAAGTCCCGGGTGATGCAGAATTTTTTCTGGCCTGGCCTCGGGGCAGATGTCGCCAAGTACTGCAGGTCCTGCGACACCTGTCAGCGAGTTGGCAAAGCAGGAGACCGTCACCGAGCTCCATTGAATCCCTTACCAATAATTGATGAACCCTTCAGGAGGGTGGCCGTGGACATCATTGGTCCCCTGGCCATCCCCAGCAGTTCGGGTAAACGGTTCATATTAACCCTGGTGGATTACGCGACGCGCTACCCGGAAGCAGTGGCGTTATCCTCCATTAGGGCGGACAAGGTTGCAGACGCCCTGCTGGGGATCTTCACGAGAGTGGGGTTCCCAGCTGAGCTTCTCAGCGACCAAGGACCTCAGTTCATGTCTGAACTAATGCAGGGGCTCTGTAGGAAAATACAGGTGAACCATATCGTAGCCAGCCCTTACCACCCACAAACAAACGGCCTCTGTGAGCGCTTCAACGGGACGTTGAAGCAGATGCTGAAGACGTTTGTGGAGGCGCAAGGGAAGGACTGGGAACGATATCTACCTCACCTGCTATTTGCCTACAGAGAGGTTCCCCAGGAGTCAACCGGGTTTTCGCCCTTCGAACTCCTGTATGGTCGACGAGTAAGAGGTCCCCTAGACCTAATCAGAGAGTCTTGGGAAGGCAGGGTTGCCGGAACAGAAGTCTCTGTAGTAGACTATGTCCTCAGGTTCCGAGACAAAATGGAGTCGCTGGTAGGTCTGGTACAGGAGAATATGGTGCAGGCCCAAAGCAAACAGAAGCAGTGGTATAACCGCACTGCCCGAGAGAGAATCTACCAGGAGGGGCAGAAGGTCTATGTCCTGCTGCCAATGCGGCAAAACAAACTGCAAGCTGCATGGGAAGGGCCGTACCCCATTGTCAAATGTCTGAGTAAGGTAAATTATGTGGTGGGCCTTGGAGAGGGAGGTAGGAGACAGAAGACGTTTCACGTCAACATGCTCAAGGAGCATCACGAGAGAACGCCACATGTTATGCCGGTTTGCAGCCTGCCCGAAAGGGAGGAGGCCGACCCCCTACTAGATCTGCTAGCTGACACTCGAGAGTTGGAGGTGGACTTAACCCTCAACCCTCAACTCTCGTCCCAGCAGAGATCTCAGCTCTTAGAAGTGTTGACGGCTCACCGTGACACTTTTACAGGGAAACCCGGGAGAACTCACCTTGCAGTCCATCATGTGGACACAGGTACACATGCTCCCACAAAGCAGTCCGCCTACCGTGTCTCACTGGAGGTCCAGGCAGACCTCAGGAGAGAGATCGAGGAGATGAAGCAGCTCGGGGTCATTCGGAAATCCCACAGCGCTTGGGCCTCACCGGTGGTTCTGGTCCCGAAGAAAGATCAGACAACCAGGTTCTGTGTGGACTATCGGAAACTGAATGCCATCACAACCTCGGATGCTTACCCCATGCCCAGGATTGATGAACTGTTAGATAAGTTGGCAGGAGCCAGCTACCTGACAATCATGGACCTGAGCAGGGGGTATTGGCAGATTCCCCTGACCTCGGAGGCTCAGGAGAAGTCGGCCTTCATCACCCCTTTCGGCTTATACGAATTTACTGTAATGCCGTTTGGGATGAAGAATGCGCCAGCCACCTTTCAAAGGCTTGTGAATGACTTACTGGAAGGACTAGAAGAATGTGCTGTCGCCTATTTAGACGACATTGCCGTGTATAGCCCCACGTGGAAGGAGCATCTGGTGCACCTGTCGCAAGTACTGGACAAACTTGCTGCGGCTGGACTAACTGTTAAGCCTAGCAAGTGCCAGCTGGGCATGAATGAGGTCACTTACTTAGGCCACAGAGTAGGAGGAGGCACACTGAGGCCTGAAATAGAGAAGGTGAAAGCCATTACGAGATGGCCAACACCTCTCACCAAGAAGCAGGTCATGTCTTTCTTGGGAACGGCCGGGTACTATAGGAAGTTCATCCCGAACTATAGCGCCCTGGCCAAGCCTCTGACAGACTTGACCAAGAAGAAGCTGCCCAGGACGGTGTCATGGACGCCGGAATGCGAGCAAGGCTTCCAGACCCTGAAGGATGCACTAGCCAGTGCTCCTGTGCTTCAGGCCCCAGATTTCACTCGGAAGTTTGTGGTCCACACGGATGCTTCCGCCTTTGGTCTGGGTGCAGTCCTGAGTCAGGTGAACCAGGCCGGGGAGGAGCATCCTGTACTATACCTGAGCCGTAAGTTACTGGCCAGGGAGACCAGCTACTCCACAATAGAGAAGGAGTGTTTAGCTATTGTGTGGTCCCTGCAAAAGCTACAACACTACCTGTATGGACGCAATTTCACAGTGATCACTGATCACAATCCCCTCAGCTGGTTGGCACGTCTCGCAGGAGACAATGCGAAACTGCTGAGATGGAGCCTGATTTTGCAGCAGTACAACTTCACCGTGCAGCACAGAAAAGGTAGTTTACATGGAAATGCCGACGGGTTGTCGCGGCAGGGAGAATCGTCCGGAGACGGCTGGGTTGCTGGGGAATAGGCTTGTGGCCATTTCCCCAGGCAACCTTTTAAAAGAGGGAGGTGTGCCGGCATACATACATAATTCCTCTGGGTAGCCATCTTATATGCTTCTGGCCTATGTAAAAAACCAGTGAACTCTCATCTTCTTGAAGCCTGGGTTACCTATGATATAGATGGACACTTTTATTACCACTACTCTGTAAGGCCAGCAATAAAAGGTCATAAAAGCTACACCAGGCCCAGCTCATCCTGTCCAAGATCAGCTCGCTATCAAGCCTGGCTGGAGCGTGACGTCATTAATTTCCAGGTCTGGTTTGAGGAGAGCTAATAGCCCTTAATTAGCTCTGGGCATAAAACCAGTCCACTTTCATATTTCATTTATGAATCAACTTATGCCCATTCTGACACCAGATCCAGGCTCTACAGACTATTGTGGTTAATTGGGTATCAAATATGACTAGAGGATGTGATTCCTTAGCTGACCTATGGGTGGTAGAAGAACTACAGGTCCCAGCATTACCGTGTGTGGTCTCATTTTGTAGGTAAATAAATAAGGATCGCAAATATGTATTCTGTATAAAAATATGCCGATGTATCAAGGAGATACGAGCTTAAGTATAATCCTCATTGTAGGAACTGAACTTTGATGGGGTCATAAAACACTTGGAGGCCAATCCCTAGGATTGACAGTCACTCTGCTGCCATTGGCTGACAGGAGTAAGTCTCCTGCCCATGGCAGAGTTCATAAAAACCCATGCACAAGGACAGAGGAGAGAGACCCATGGAACATCACCAGACACTTAATTGGACATTGACGGCATATCCCTGTATCAGAAGAACTTTGAGGGTCTCCCCTGATACATACTGAAAAGGGGTTTGCAAGGATTCAAAAAGGACATATGAACGACCATCTGAAACCCTCCAGAGAAACTAAGTATTCTTTCATCTTTTTCCCTTTCATTTGAACTGTCGTGATTATTTATATTGTTATTATTATTCTGTAGATTTGTAGTCATTTTCATTAGACTTGTATGCACTGCTTTTTACCGCTTATTAAAGATTATAAAATCTAAGTAGCCAAGTCTTCCATATTCTAAGCTGCTGAACAACGTACCTTGCCTTTGAAGAGACGTTACCAGGTAGTTACTAAAATTGCATTTAGGAATTGTAGTTGGGGGTGATTGACTGCGGTTGGTCAGTAAGTGATATCCGGTTCATCCACTAATCTGTGTGATAGTGAATGACCTGGATAGTCGGCTCGTGGACCGGGAACCCACGTGGTGGCAGTTACCGAAGTGTAGTGGGGGGTGTTAGCCGAGTGGTAATACCCCGGTCACGTGAGGTCTCTGTGTGTGCGCAGACTCCGTCACAGACCACTACGTCAGAGCTGTGGGATCCGGAGCGGTCGGATCCGTAGTTCGTGACACCTCCCTCTCAGCACGAATCATCATATAACGTGGCGGCTTCCTCTGAGTTTATGTCTGGTGACGAACCTATGCAGTTAGGGGGAGCTACCCCTGGGCCTGCTTACAAGTTTTAGACATAAGAAGGGAGTATGTTTTTCCCGCAGAAAAAGGGGACATTTTGTTAATATTTGTACTTAAGTTCAGCGTCAAGGTAAAAACGTGAAAAATACGTTTAATCCCCATCTTACTCTTGGTAGTGTGGGTGCGGAGTCAGAGAAATTACTTTTGTCATTTACTGGTAGTACCCAATTTCTCCTGTCTGCCGAGGTGGCTCTAGAGTCCAAAACTGTGGGAATTGAAGTGTTTATTGACAGTGGGGCAGGGGGTTAACCTAGTTGATGGTCAGTTCTTCCATATGCATGGGTTAACAACAAGTGAATTAGAAAAAAATATTTTGGTGTTTGCAATTAACTGCACTGCTTACTCACAAATGTTTGTCACAGATGTGCAGGACATCCGTTTAAGAGTAGGTGATTTTCTTCAGGAATCCATTTTGTGTTTTGTGCTGGTGGGTCTGCCTGCTCCATTGGTTCTGGGTTTACCTTGGTTAAGCAAACATAATCCTACCATTGACTGGCAAGCGAGACAGATTCTTGATTGGAGTGATTATTGCATGGACAACTGTCTTAATACATCTCTTTCTGTCTTAACCACTAAAGCTGTACCCATTTTCATTTCAGATTTTTCTGATGTATTTTCTGAGAGTGGTTGCCAGAATTTACCCCCACATCTGGAATATGATTGTCCTATCAATCTTATTCCCGGAGCGAAGTTGCCTGAATCTAGGTTATATAACCTTTCTGAACCCGAAAGTGCAGCCATGCAAGAGCATATTGCCAAAAGTTTGGCAAAGGGACATATTACACCTTCCAAATCGCCACTAGCAGCATCTTCAGGTTTTCGTAAGGATCCAGAGAAATTCCGTGCTGTGCTGGACTGGGATCGACCCGAAAATCTGAAAGCGCTTATGCGGTTTTTGGGGTTCGCTAACTACTACCGTAAATTAATTTTGAACTACTCGACTGTGGTTAAACCTTTAACGGACATGACTATAAAAGGTTCAGGTGTCTCAGTCTGGTCTGATGAGGCATTACAAGCCTTTTCAGCGGTGAAGAAATGTTTTGCTCTGTTCTATACTGGTGCACCCGGATGTGTCACAGCCATTCATTGTGGAAGTTGACGCATCTGAGGTAGGGGTAGGAGCAGTCTTGTCGCAGGGTCCTTCACCTAGTAAATGGCGCCCATGTGCATTCTTCTCTAAGAAACTCTCGGCTGCAGAAAGTAATTATGACATGGGTAATAGAGAGTTGCTGGCCATTAAGTTGGCTTTCGAGGAATGGCGTCATTGGTTGGAAGGAGCAATTCATCCTATTACTATGCTTACTGATCACAAATATCTGGCTTACCTGGAGTCGGCTAAGCGACTGAACCAAAGGCAGGCCAGATGGTCGTTTTTTTTTACCAGATTAAATTTCATTGTCACCTATCGCCCTGGGGTTAAGAACGTCAAGGCTGATGCTTTGTCGCGTAGCTTTCGTGTGTGGGTGGGGGGGGGGGGGCATTCGAAAGATCCTGGTCCAATATTGTCTGAAGGGGTAGTAATATCCGCCCTATATCCCGCCCTTGAGGAAGAGGCATGGGAGGCCCAGGGAGATGCACCAGATTCTTGCCCTCCGGGGAAGTTGTTTGTTCCTTCTGAATTACGTCACAAAGTGTTCGAGGAACATCACTGTACAGTTCTCACAGGACATCCTCGGAACAGATCCACTGTCTCATCTCTCGTAGATTCTGGTGGCCGGGGTTGCATAAGTGTGTTGAGGACTATGTGTCAGCCTGTAGTACTTGTGCACATGCTAAGGTGACACATACTCGGCCTTCCGGATCTTTACATCCGTTGCCCATCCTGTCCCAACCTTGGACTCATTTATCCATGATTTTATCACAGATTTACCAAATTCTTCAGGAAAAACTGTGATTCTGGTGGTTGTTGATTGCTTTAGTAAAATGGTGTACTTTATAGAATTGCCAGGTCTACCTAATGCTAAAACTTGCACAAGTGTTTGTCGATAACATTGTGAAATTACATGGTATTCCTTCTGATGTGGTTTCTGTAATTCCATAAAGATAACTATTTCATGAGGGTATACCTTACTCAGCCATCCCTTTGATAGCCAAACTTCAGAAGCAGTCGTCCAGCTTGATAGCCAAAGGAGCCTTTCATGGATGGATCATAGATTATGTGAATTGTCCAGAGAGGACATTGATACCCCAGAAATGGATACCGTTCTTTTCTCCAGAGGTTTCTTTTAGTTAGCTGCTGTGGGCTTAACAACACATATTAAGGCCACCTACTGTCCCTGTCAGGTGGGTCCCTATACTGTCCCTATCAGGAGCACCTGCCCTGATAAGGGTGACCGCTCATTCACTTTGTAGGGACCTCAAGTTTCTACATATTATTATTGTCAGCACAGCACCCCAAGATCATTCTGCTGCTGAACAATTGCACATTTTTTTTCAGTGCATTATATTTGTCCGGTGTTATTAAACACGTTGCATTATAACAAAAAGCATTTTACAGCAATAACAACATTTTATATCAGTGAAATCAAACACAAAATATACAGTACATTTTTCACAGTTCTGATAGATATAGACATCAGATGTCAGGTAGTCACTAGTGTAACTAAATTATAATGTAATCACAGAGTTCCTTTCACCAGTGTAAAACATAACCTTTACTGATGATCATTAAAAATAACCCAATTTGTGCCCTTAACCTCTTGGGGACACAGGGCGTACTTAAGGACACAGGGTTCTCTCTTATTCACTGGAAGCTATTTGGCACCAGGAGAGGTGTGGAGTGGGCTCAGCATGCATGTTGGTACCTGCATTCCTTGGATATAATGGAGGCCATTTTGGCACCAAAGATGACAGAAATTAAAACAGGCCCAGCATCCCTGAATTGTATGGTAGCCGTCATGACACATAACAGGTAGAATTTTGTGTTAGGAACCCGTCTTACAAAGATCGCCTTGACGTGCGGCAGACGGGCTCAAATAATTTTGTACAAAATGTATTTGCCAAGCATCTCAAATTTATAAGTATAGCATTAGCAATTATTATGCATTTTTGTACTTTATTTGGTTTGCAGAGACCTGTTGCATTGCATGTTTTGTTTTACAGTTAAGGACACAGAGCGTACAGGTACGCCATGTGTATTTCAAATCACCACCACGCGGCGGGCAGTGATCGGAACAGAGTGCCTGCTGAAATCATTCAGCAGGCACTCTGTGACAATGCCGAGGGGGGTCCTGTGACCCCTCTGTATTGGCGATCGCTGCAAACCGCAGGTCAATTCAGACCTGCGGTTTGCTGCGTTTCCGGGTTATTCGGGTCTCTGGTGACCCGATAACCCGGAATAGGATGGTGATCGATGGTGTGATAATACACCACCAATTACCATCCTTAGATCCTGAGAGGTGATGGTGACATCACCTCTCAGGATCGCTTCCTATTGGCTGCACGGGCGGGTGGTTTGACTTCCCCCAGCTCTGCTGTCCTCCTCCATTCTGCGTCCTGGAGTGAGATAGTATCCCGTCCAGTTCCTGAGCCAAGCACCTCCAGCACCCCCACTGACCCACCATAGTGCCATCTGGAACTAAAAAGGTACCTAGGGACATGTTAGGGTACTCTTAGCGTCCGGCCACTGTTAGCGCATCGCCCACCCCACCGCTGATCAGCTTCGGACCACTAAAAAGTTTGAAATTTTTTTTTTCACTTTTTTTGGGCTTTTTTTTAATTTAGTAAAAAAAAATTCCTGTTAGGTTTAGGGTAAGTATGCGAACACCCGTGCCCCCCTCACACATGCACACTAAATAAAGTTTTCCACACACACACACACTCCTCTATGGCCCGCCAGACGTTCTCGGCCAAGGAAGCATACGCCCTGCTTGCCTCCGACTCTGAGAGCCTCAGTGAGGACGAGGATGACCCCACTTTCCTCTTGTCATCCCCGTCCTCCTCATCATCTAGTGATGCTGATGAGCCCCCAAGGCGGCAGAGCCGCCGCCAGGCGGAGCAAGGGGGCCCCCATGAAAGGGGCCCTGTGGCCCACACTAGTACAAGCAGCTCTGGGGCTCGTACTAGTTTTCCAGCCCACCAGATAAGTCCACCTGAGCCCTCTACCGGTGAACTTGCATGGTATACCCCACAGGATTTTGAGCCCGCGATTCCTGATTTTGTTGGCCAATCAGGAATCCAGATTCACACAGTGTGCTTCACTGAATATTACTATTTTAGTTTTTTTTTCAGTGACCACTTTGTGAATCTGATGGTGGAGGTAACGAACTTGTTCGCCCAACAGTTCATTGCTCAACACCCAGGCTCCTTTTTGGCTAGGTCCGGTGGCTGGACTCTGGTCAGTGCAGACAAGATGAGGACGTTTTGGGGCCTCGTGCTGCACATGGGCCTAGTCAAAAAACCCAGTGTCAGGCAGTACTGGAGTGGGGACATCCTCTACCAGACCCCACTCTACTGTATGGCCATGACACGTTGCCGTTTTGAGGCCATCCGGAAATGCCTGCATTATGCAGATAATGCAGCATGTTCCCCCCGAGGTGATCCTGCCTATGACCGCCTATTCAAAATCAGGCCGGTCATCGATCACTTCGGGGCCAAATTTTAGGAGTCCCATGTACCTGGAAGGGAGGTCGCTATTGATGAGTCTCTCATTGCTTTCAAGGGGAGCTTCTTTTTGTGCCAGTATGTTCCCTCTAAGCGGGCGAGGTATGGCGTGAAGCTGTACAAACTTTGTGAGAGTACCTCAGGGTACACTTACAAGTTTCATGTGTAAGAGGGGCGAGATTCCCGTATTCAACCCGCAGAATGTCCTCCCACTCTGGGTGTTAGCGGGAAATTTGTGTGGGACCTTATGCACCCACTGCTAGGTAAGGGTTACCACCTGTACGTGGATAACTTTTATACTAGTATCCCCTTGTTCCAGTCCCTCGCCGCCAGATCCACATCCGCTTGTGGGACCGTGCGGAAAAATAAATGCGGCCTCCCTACCTACCCTCTCTAGGTACCTATCCCCAGGAGTGAGACCTGTGCCCTTACCAGTGGAAACCTGTTGCTGGTCAGATCTAAGGACAAGAGGGATGTCCTTGTACTGTCCACAATTCACGGTAACGGCATCACCCCTGTCCCTGTGCGAGGTACCTTGGCAACGGTCCTCAAGCCCGATTGTATCGTTGACTACAATCGGTATATGGGAGGAGTTGATCTCTCTGATCAAGTCCTCAAGCCATATAGCACCATGCGCAAAACCCGGGCATGGTACAAAAAAGTTATGGTCTACTTGGTACAGGTTGCCTTGTACAACTCTTTTGTGCTGTCCCAGAGCGCTGGCAACACAGGGAAATTCCTTCAATTCTATGAGGCAGTCCTCAAGGACCTGATCTTTTCTGACCAGGAAAGAGCAGGACGGAGTACCTCGGGAACTGGAGGCGCCCGGATCGTCCCTGGCCAACACTTTCCAGGTGTGGTTCCCCATACTGGAAAGAAGAAACGGTCCCCAAAAAAGTGCAGAGTGTGTCACAGGAGGGGGATACAGAAGGACACCACCACCACAGTATGACACGTGCCCCGATCATCCGGGCCTCTGCATTGACGGTTGCTTCAGGGAGTACCACATTTACATGGAGTACTAAACTTATAATCCCCTTGTCCAATTTGAATTCTATTTGGCCACAGACAATCGCCCATAAAAAAAAAAAATAATATGACTCTCATGACCTAACCCCTAAGATGAACACAGTCAGAAAAATAAAATCAAATTTTTTTTTTGTCACCTTACATCACAAAAAATTTAATATCAAGCAATCAAAAAGTCATATGCACCCCAAAATAGTGCCAATTTTGAAACTTTGCCTCACTAAAATGTAATATAGAGCCACCAAAAATCATATGTACCCTAGAAATAGTCCCAACTAAACTGCCACCTTGTCCCGTAGTTTCCAAAATGGGGTCACTTTTTTGGAGTTTCTACTCTAGGGGTGCATCAGGGGGGCTTCAAATGGGACATGGTGTAAATAAACCAGTCCAACAAAATCTGCCTTCCAGAAACCATATGATCCTTCTGCGCCCTGCCGTGTGCCCATACAGTAGTTTACGACCACATATGGGGTGTTTCTATAGACTACAGAATCAGGGCAATAAATATTGAGTTTTGTTTTGCTGTTAACCGTTGCTTTGTTACTGGAACAAAATGGATTAAAATGGAAAATTTAAAAAAAAATTGAAATTATGAAATTTCATCTCCATTTGCCAATAACTCTTGTGGAACACCTAAAGGGTTAACAAAGTTTGTAAAATCAGTTTTAAATACCTTGAGGGGTGTAGTTTCCAAAATGGTGTAATTTTTTGGTGGTTTCTATTATGTAAGCCTCACAAAGTGACTTCAGACCTCCTTAAAAAGTGGGTTTTGGAAAATTTCTGAAAAATTTCAAGATTTCCTTCTAAACTTCTAAGCCTTGTAATGTCCCCAAAAAATAAAATTACATTCCCAAAAGGATCCAAACATGAAGTAGACATATGGGGAATGTAAATTAATAACTATTTTTGGAGGTATTACTATGTATTATAGAAGTAGAGAAATTGAAACTTGGAAATTTGCTAATTTTTCCAAATTTGTGGTAAATTTTGTATTTTTTTACAAATAAAAACTAAAGAATTTTTTTGACTCCATTTTACCAGTGTCATGTAGTACAACATGTGACGAAAAAAAACAATCTCAGAATGGCCTAGATAAGTAAAAGCGTTTTAAAGGGACACTGACAGGCCCAAAAAGCATATTTAGGGGTATATATGACAGTATAGGTCTTATAAAAAGGTATTAGAATCATCTAAGTATCCCCCCTGTCCACCTGTCCAATCATCTAAGTATCCCCCCCGTCCACCCTCACTGGCCGGGATCGCATCGCGCGTCTGCTTTATGCGCATGTGCCCGGCACCCTCACTGGCCTGGATCGCATCGCGCGTCTGCTTTATGCGCATGCGCCGCCCCACATGCGCATAAAGCAGACGCGCGATGCGATCCCGGCCAGTGAGGGTGCCGGGCGCATGCGCTGAAGATGGCCGGGGACACTAGTATAGCGCTTCAGAGTAGCCGCCCAGCTCAGTGAATATTGATGAGCTAGGCGGCGCTTCAAACGGCAGTTGTGGCAAGGCTGGCTGGGCGCAAGTTGATATGAAGCACCGCCCCTTGGGCAGATTGAACACCAGGAAAGCAGGTTATAAAACTTCTTTTTACTGTATTTATGAGGTGGACAGGGGGGATACATAGATGATTCTAATACCCTTTATAAGACCTATACTGTCATATATACCCCTAAATATGCTTTTTGGGCCTGTCAGTGTCCCTTTAAAGTTATTCACACTAGTCAGATTTGCAAAAAATGGCCTGGTCTTTAAAGGGTCAGGCCTTCTGAGCATATTTAGATCTTTATATGCCCTCCTAGGTCTTGTAATAAGTTTCCAATTCATATAAGGGGCGTTCTTTGCGCCGCATTTGTGCCCAGCCGCGCCCCAACTGCCGGATCCTTAGAGACGCCCATCTCATTAGAATTCACTTCGCTGGGCGGTATTTTTCTGTTTCTGTCCCCGACATTCGGAGATCCCGCGCATGCCCAATACGAAGTTACAGTCATTGGCCTCAATAGCATCATCTGCGCATGCGCCCGGCACCCTCACTCGCCGGGATCACATCGCGCCTGCATCCGCTATGTTTCTAGGCCGCTTCAGCCTCTCCATTTTGCGCCTGCGCCGGGCACTCCTCTCCAGCGCTTCAGAGCACTGCTGTAAAGTCACATCATCCTATGCCAGTGGTCGGCAAAGTGCGGCTCGCGAGCCACAAGCGGCTATTTAGACCCTTCTATGTGGCTCTTTGGTGCGGGCTCCCACGGCGACCCATCCTGCACACTAGGGCTGCACGATATATCGAAAAAATAATCGAATCGCGATAATCGGCAAATGTGATATGGCGATTTGGCCGACCCGAAAATGCTGCGATTATATATGAAGGGGCCCCGCGCACATAACTGGCTTTGTGTGTAAAGTATTTTACTACTGTCTGAAACAAGCTCTCTCCTATTGATAAAATGGCCAGCCTCTGTACTCACTTTCACTATGAATGTACTGCAGCGAGCGACTTTTGGTGCAGCTACATCCCTTCCGGGTATAGACTTTTGTCCGGGTATAGAAAAGTGGCAGAACACCGGCCGGCCCGCTGCAGTGCATTCATAGTGAAAGTGAGTACAGAGGCTGGCCATTTTATCAATAGGAAAGAGATTGTTTCAGACAGTAGTAAAATACTTTACACACAAAGCCAGTTATGTGTGCAGTTTAGGACACATGAGGGGACACATAGGGCTATGAGGGGGACCAGCATAAGATGCTATATGTGTGCCTTATGCTGGCCCCCCTCATGGCCCTATGTGTCATAGCACACATCCCCTAACAGCGCCATCCACAGATCCACCCCCACATAACAGCGCCATCCACAGATCCACCCCCACATAACAGCGTCATCCACAGATCCACCCCCACATAGTAGCGTCATCCACAGATCCACCCCCACATAACAGCGTCATCCACAGATCCCCCACATAACAGCGTCATCCACAGATCCCCCACATAACAGCGTCATCCACAGATCCCCCACATAACAGCGTCATCCACAGATCCCCCACATAGGGGCAATCCCGTGTCAGGAACCTCCTGATAGGCCCTATATGTCCCTGACAAGGGATAGATACCGCCACCCGAGATGAGACCTAATATGACTACAGTCCAAAAGTAATGTCATAAGTAAATGCAAGTATCAGAAAATAATAGTTACAACAAAAATAATCGCACATAATACATATATGCTCCCAAATAAACCACTGTCCAGGTTTTGAGATCACCAGTGGAAAAGAAAAGGAGCACATACCATATGTCCCAGGAATGCATGGACAGAGACCAGACTTTCCATCAAGTTGGCCACCACTGCACCACCACCACCACCACCACCACCGTGTTGACTCAGACTGATCCCTTATCGTACCCTCTCCAGGCTTGGCATCTGATTTTGGATTTAGGGAAGTATAATCATATCTCCCCTTTCTGTCATAGCGATTGTTATGTTTATTGGCCTATCCTGCTGTTATTTAGATTTTATAGAATAGACATACTTTGATTATCAGTATTTAAATGGTGTGTGGTAGATTTTTAAAAGGGTCTAAGTAGTAAAAGGGTCTTCCGTTTTGCTAGGCAGGGCCTTTAGCTTGATAGGGCAAGTGTGAGGGTGAGTCAATTTTCCTTTCCTTGTCCTGCCCAGCCCCATTGTTAATTGCTTTTTAATCATCAGTAAAGGTTACATTTTACACTGGTGAGGGTACTCTGTGATTACAGATTATACCGTAGACAGAAATATTACCACCTTTCCTGTATCGTTATATTTTTTGGGGGGTGAGCAGAATCATCGCATTACAAGTTTACATGTGTTTTGCAATAGAGAAAGGTCTTTTTTGAAACTGCGCAAATAACACAGTAGTCAGGTCTTACACCAGCCTTTCCTACATTGTTATTTTGGGGGGAATAATTACATTACAAATAGCATAGTAGGCAGAAATCTTACCGGTGCCAATGCAATATTTCCAAAGAAAATTGTCAATAGCGGTAATTGTGCTAGTGTCTTCAAGTTACAGAAAACACGCTTTTCTGTGTTCCATAATCTGTGTGACTGTGTATCAAACCCTTGTCTTTTCATTTAGGAAAATCGTGAGTTTACATTAAGCCTCATAATATGTCTGGAATACGGAAGGGTTCAAAACTAAAGAAGCAGGCCTCGTCATTCCAGTGCCAGAAAGTGGATATAAGCAGCAGCAGCCATCCAGATAGTAGTAGCGGTAGGCCACAGTTCTCCATAGCTTCCAAGGGGAGCAATATTATTATTTAGGACAAAGAGGAGAAGCCCCAGAGAAGCCTTTCAGTTGCATCCGTTCTGCCTCCTAGTAGGAGGCCTTCTTTTTTCCTAAGAAGAGGCAACAAAACTCCACCATGCACTACGGCAGATAGTCAAGAGAGTCTCTCTGTTGATAACTTGTGTGAGAGCAGTGAATGTTTGGACTGCCATGAGGGAGTTTTAGGGTAAGGGAGGGGACCCTATGTGTTGTTGTGGTAGTGATGATGGCACTTTTAGCCACTTGTAGGTGGTGGTGGTAGGGGCAGTGGTAGAGACGGTGACACTCTGGGCAAATACAGAGCAGGGAATCGGAAGCCCACCATGAGTATCACAGTTTGACAAAAGTAGTAGGGAGAATGAGGACTATGATGATGATTGTGTGTAGGACAGAACCTGGGAACTGGATTGGGGTGCCAGAGAGGAGGAGGAGACATCAGAGGAGAATTGTGGAGGCAATATCCAGCCAAAACCTCCAAAATAACTGGCAGGGCCACATCTGCTTCTATTGTGGTCAGCTTGGGAACTGGTGATGCTGCTGATACTGTGGGTGTAATGTCCAAGACATAGGCCAAGCTCAGCTGCCTCTAGCTCTGTGCGAGCAACTCCCATATAGTGGTTTTTCTACACACAGCTGACACACAAAACAGCCATTTGCAATAGCTGCAGGATAAAAATAAGCCGTAGGTGTTCAAACACAAACATAGGTACCAGGACTCTTGCAGCATGTAAGGCGGCATCACCGGATCCTGTGGGAAAATAGAACTGGGCAGCTTACTGAATCAGAACAAGTTTGTCCTCCTTCTACCGGTCTTCTTTGTGGCAGCCAGCTCACATCCCTAAACAGTACAGCAGTACAGTGTCCTTGTCATTATCAGCTGCTTCTTCTCCTGCTGAAACGCCTCTTCCTTGTCCTCCGCTCCATCGTGAGACATCTATAACAGAATGTGTGGCCATGTGAAAACCATTCTCAGCCAGCAATTAGCTTATATGCAATCTGAACTCCCACCTGGTCAAGTTGCTGGCTATTCAGTTGCTGCCAAACCACTTATTTCCATACCTTGCCTAAATTCATTTTGCTGGGCTCTATCCTAGGCAGTGTGGTGAAACTCTTGGCTACACAGTCAAGATTACCACGCCTATATGGTAAATTTGACTAGTTGGTCTGCAAATGTGGCGCACTTGTACTCCGTTGCCTACATAAAATGTATCTGGGTATGGCCCCAGAGGTGTACTGGGACTCTTGGCGAGCAAGAGTACCACTGCTATATGGAAAAGTTGAATTTTTAGTCTGAGAATGTTGCACACTTCCACACCTTCACTGAAATTAAAATTTTCTGGACTTTGGCTAGGGTGGTGTGGTGGAACTCTTGGCATGTGCATGTCATATGGGCAGGCATTTTGACCCTGTTAAGCTATAATTTTTGAACACTTGGTCCTCCAATTAGCCACAGTTTCCCCCCCCCCCTCAAAACACTGTGTGTGTTTAAAGGGGTTGTCTGTGGTTGAGCTGAATTGGGACATACCCCCATTTTCACCCAGGCAGCTCCCTTCATATAAGCATCAGAGCATTTCATTCTCCTCTCCTCTCCTTTGCTGAAGCGCTGCCCTAGCCTAAAGACCGCCTATCAGAGCCAGTGATGTCACCAGCAACACTGCTAGGCCGGAAGCCTCCATCTAATAGTGTTAAAAACAGAAACAAACAACCCCTGCCCTGCACTATACAACAAGGGAGAGCATTGGATCATGAAATGCTCCAATGCGCATATCCAGGGGGCCAGAGTGTTGAAAATGGGGGCATGTCCAGGTTCAGCTCTGAACCCAGACAACCCCTTTAAATACCATCTGCTCCAAATAAGGGACAATTTTTGGAAGCTTTGGAATATGAAAAAGCATAACACATGTCAACATTGTCAAACATGCGCTTACCCATAGCTATGTATGTCAGAGAAAACATATTTTCCTAAAAATTGAGTTCTAGGAGACTAGAGGGTGTTATTTACCAATTTCCAGGGCAATAGGAGCAAAATTGGTTTAGGTAGAATCCCTTTGGGTCCAAACCAAACTTTTACAAAAAAATTGGCGAACCTGAAACAAACCTGATCTCAAAAGGTTCACTCATCTCTACAGTCAATTCTTTCCCTGATAAAACACTGACTTTTCTGCCTATTCATTCAATCTAAATATGTCCCTAAACTGTCCCTACAACAGCTAGATTGGTCAGTTGTGTCTGTAATTGCTTTTTGCCAGACATATCGAAGACACATGCTCTCAGATTGTAAGCGAAGCTCAGAATGTTGTCCAGAGGCTGAAGGACCTGCCAAAATCCTGCCCCCTGATTGGCTCACAGCCTGCCAGCCTCTGAGCCAATCAGGACAAGCCCTCTCCTTCCCAGGGTCATGTGATCCTCCATTTTCATCCTCCCTGCCTTCAGAATCGTTTGGCAGAAGAATTTTGTGAAATTTGTAACTAATCCAATTTATTTAGAATTAATTTGCTCATCTCTAGTTTTCATCAAGGGTGGTCCCAGGTACCAAGACCACCCCTCTCGATCACTAGAAAGGAGGAGGTTAAAAAAACGCTTGCTGCAGGATGCAGACCAGAAATTGACTCATAGACTTTCTATTGAATCTGTCTCCTGCAGTGAGGTGAACACTCTGTTTTAGCAATCAGTGGGGGTCTCACTGTGACATATCAAATGTTTATCAAAAGCACAGGGACACTATTTATGCATAGCTAACCTCTTAGAGAAAATCTGTAATATACTTACCATCACCAAATTGCATGGATCGGCCACTGAGCATGTGACGCTGAAAATCCTGTTTCCATTGTTGACATGTCTTTTACCAGATTTCAAGCCTAGCCTATGGATGGGATGTCACTTCTGCTGTGGACTGAGCAAAAACTATTCATCTCCCTGGCACATGTACATACAATGTCCATATATGTTATGTTTCAGCCTTATGCTAAAATAAAAAGAAAGGTATAATTTTTCTCCATCATTTTGCACTCAATACCTTATAAATGACAAAGTGAAAACAGAATGGTTGAAATCTTTGCTAATTTATTGAAAAGGAGTAACTAAAATCTTGCATTGACATAACTATTCAGACTCTTTACTCAGGACTTAGTTAAAGGGACTCTGTCACCACTTTCTAACCCCCACTTTTAAAACTATAGTTCTGTCCATGGAGCCCCTGTGATTTCAATGGTGTTGTTATATGCGAAATCCGCAGGCTCGTTTTGATAAAAAAAGCTTTTATCTAACCTGTCAGTCATGAGTTTAAGGTGCCCAGGGCGTTTCTCCCGGTCTGAACATGCCGCCCGCCGCCGCCGCCGTTGGTGCCCAGCTCCTCCTCTGCCTTGAATTTGCGCCGCCTGAATGTCAAGAAATACGCCTCCGGCTCTCCCTCAGTCCCCCCTCCTTTTCCAAAATTTCGCGCGTGCGCACAGGCCTGTGCCTGATGCGCCCGTGCAGACTTTACGATTCAGCCTCATTGAGCGAAGTGCGCATGCGCATGCGCACTTCGCTCAACCTCCCGATAACGCGAACACTGCCGCACGCGCGGGATCTTAGAAAAGAAGGAGGGGGGACTGAGGGAGAGCCGGAGGCGTATTTCTTGACATTCAGGCGGCGCAAATTCAAGGCAGAGGAGGAGCTGGGCACCAACGGCGGCGGCGGCGGGCGGCATGTTCAGACCGGGAGAAACGCCCTGGGCACCTTAAACTCATGACTGACAGGTTAGATAAAAGCTTTTTTTATCAAAACGAGCCTGCGGATTTCGCATATAACAACACCATTGAAATCACAGGGGCTCCATGGACAGAACTATAGTTTTAAAAGTGGGGGTTAGAAAGTGGTGACAGAGTCCCTTTAAAGCACCTTTGGCAGCGATTACAGCCTCCAGTCTTCTTGGTATGATGCCACAAGGTTTGCACACCTGAATTTGGGGATTTTCTACCATTCTTCTCTGCAGATACTCTCAGGTTCTGTCAGGTTGGATGGGGACCAGCGATGGACAGCCATTCTCAAGTCTTCACAGAGATGTTTAATGGGGTTCAAGTCAGGGCTCTGGGTGTGCCACTCAAGGATAATCATAGAGTTGTCCCTAAGTCATTCCTGTGTTGTTTTGGCTGTGTGCTCAGGGTCATCCAAATCTGATGTCCAGAGTACTCTTGATCAGGTTTTCATTAAGAATACCTCTGTACTTTGCACCATCCAGCTTTCCCTCAACCCTGACCAGTCTACCTGTCTCAGCTGCTTTAAAACACCTCCACAGCATGATGCTGCCACCCCCATAATTTACTGTAGGAGTGGTATTGGGCAGTGCCTGGTTTCTCTTAGAACATGATGCTTTGAATAGAGGCCAAAAAGTTAAATATTTGATTAGTCAGACCAGAGAATTTTGTTTCTCAGGGTTTTAGAGTCCTTTATGTGTTTCTTTGCAAACTTTCATGTGTCTTTTACTGAAGAAAGGATAATTTCTGACCACTCTGCCATAAAGCCCAGATTGATAGAATGCTGCAGTGATTGTTGTCCTTCTGGAAGTTTCTACTATCTGCACTCTACTATCTGATTCTTTGGAGCTCAGCCACAGTGACTGTTTCGTTCTTGGTCACCTATCTTACCAAGGCCCATTTCTCCTGATTACTTAGTTTGGTGGGGCAGCCAGCTCTAGGAAGAGTTTTAGTTGTTCCAAACGTCTTCCTTTTAAGAATTATGGAGGCCACTGTGGGGAACTTTAAGTGCAGCAGACATTTTTTTTTTACCCTTCTCTAGGTCTGAGCTTCCACACAATACTGTTTCTGAGCTCTACAGGCAGTGACTGGGAGATGTTGTGCCTGGCTCAGAGGAAGTGGTCTAGTATTGCTAGCCATGTTCTCTTGCACCTGATTCTTGATTTGTGGTTGGCAATCCTGCCTCTGATTGGTTGTGTGGTCTACCCTACATAAGCAAGGCCATATGGGCATTAAGTTAAACAACAAAGTCAATGGGGCCGGAGCGGTAGTCCGGTGGCACGCGTGCACTAGCGGCAGGACGGATCTGACAGGCTGTTCACCCGCCGAAACAGCCTGGCAGAGGTCCGTGCCGCTAATGTGAAAGTATCCTAATTGGGAATGATCTTTGTGTCTGTGGATGTTTGAACGAGTCTGTGGAGTCTGTTCTGTACCATAAATAGGTAGGATACTATGTGTTTGACCCTTATGAACTGGGATCTGAGTAAGGAGTTTTTTATGGAGCGTGGCTGACAGCTTGTGTACAAGAGTAAGCTGTTCCTGTTGGCTGCTTTAAAGAAGATGTCAGTACAAGGACAACCATTTCCGTTAGACAGTTTTCATCCTTCGGCCACATGTTGTAGCATCACTTATTCATCTTGCAATGTACAGTTCTAAGATCATGGGATCTCCATTGATCAGTTTATAGTGTTGAAGCAATGGCTGGTTTTCACTCCAGAAGGGGAAAGGGCAAAGCATTGTAGGACATCCTCTACAATAAGTAACTGCATGAAGCCATGTATGATGTGGCTCTCATCTCTGTCAAATAGACTTTTACTAAGGGCTCTTTCACATCTGCGTTCTTGTCTTCCGGCATAGAGTTCCGTCGTCGGGGCTCTATGCCGGAAGAATCCTGATCAGGATTATCCTAATGCATTCTGAATGGAGTGAAATCCGTTCAGGATGCATCAGGATGTCTTCAGTTCCGGAACGGAACGTTTTTTTGCCGGAGAAAATACTGCAGCATGCTGCGCTTTTTGCTCTGGCCAAAAAAACTGAAGACTTGCCGCAAGGCCGGATCCGGAATGAATACCCATTGAAAGGCATTGATCCGGATCCGGCCTTAAGCTAAACGTCGTTTCGGCGCATTGCCGGATCTGACGTTTAGCTTTTTTAGAGTGGTTACCATGGCTGCCGGGACGCTAAAGTCCTGGCAGCCATGGTAAAGTGTAGCGGGGGAGCAGCATACTTACCATCCGTGCGGCTCCCGGGGCGCTCCAGAGTGACGTCAGGGCGCCCCAGGCGCATGGATGACATGATCGCATGGCACGTCATCCATGCGCCTAGGGCGCTCTGACGTCACTCTGGAGCGCCCCGGGAGCCGCACGGATGGTAAGTATACAGCTCCCCCGCTCCCCGCTCCTACTATGGCAACCAGGACTTTAATAGCGTCCTGGCTGCCATAGTAACACTGAAAGCATTTTAAAGACGGATCCGTCTTCAAATGCTTTCAGTACACTTGTGTTTTTCCGGATCCGGCGTGTAAATTCGGCAAGTGGAGTACACGCCGGATCCGGACAACGCAAGTGTGAAAGAGGCCTAAGTAGGGAGATCCCTCGCTATCACATATACATCTCTATTAGGGTAAGGGTTCGGCATGAACCTGACAACTAGCCATCAACCTGACAACACTGCCTAAACTAGGCTAGTGGTCTTGATTTATTTATGATGTACATTTTTAAATGACCCACATAAAACAGTGTGATGGATGGCGGAACCCTGGTCACCCACCCGTTGTATTGCAATTTATCTAGAGCATCCCAACAGTACTCTGTCAGCAACTGGTCAGCGTATCAGAGATAAAAAAAAAAGACTCGACTATCAAGGAAAATGCAATGCCAGCATCAGACCCCAGGCAGCTATTGTACAAGCAATGTACAGGGAACACAGGGATGGGATTAAAGGATCTGTGTGACATAGCATGCCTGCACAGCATGGGTACGAGCAGGCCAGTGTTTCTAGAGGGGAGAGGTTGCAGAATTGTGATTTCAAATCTCTTCATATACTTTATATGCTTCTTTCAGAACACCTAATTGGTTAACTTTATTTTCCCCTAAAATCTTCCAGCATCGTTTAAGCACTGGATGCAGCTATATTAGTAGTGATCCTTCTTATCAAGCCTCGCATAAGTCATAGGAGAGAGTAAGTGCCCGTCTAGGATCTTGTCTCATTGATCTGGTCGCAATTCATCACGGCATTTGAAAGGTTAACCCCTTAGGGACACAGCCTTATTTCACCTTAAGGACCAGGCCATTTTTTGCAAATCTGACCAGTGTCACTTTAAGTGCTGATAACTTTAAAACGCTTTGACTTACCCAGGCCGTTCTGAGACTGTTTTTTCATCACATATTGTACTTCATGACACTGCTAACATTGGGTCAAAAAAGTAATTTTTTTTATTTGCATAAGAAAATACCTAATTTACCAAAAATTTAGAAAAATTAGCAAATTTCAAAGTTTCAGTTTCTCTACTTCTGTAATACATAGTAATACCCCCAAAAATTGCGATGACTTTACATTCCCCATATGTCTACTTCATGTTTGAATTATTTTGGGAATTATATTTTATTTTTTGGGGATGTTACAAGGCTTAGAAGTTTAGAAGCAAATCTTGAAATTTTTCAGAAATTTTCAAAAACCCAATTTTTAGGGACCACTACAGGTCTGAAGTCACTTTGCGAGGCTTACATAATAGAAACCACCCACAAATGACCCCATTCTATAAACTACACCCTCAAAGTATTCAAAACTAATTTTACAAACTTCGTTAACCCTTTAGGTGTTGCACAAGAGTTATTGGCAAATGGGGATGAAATTTGAGATTTTCATTTTTTTGCCAAATTTTCCATTTTAACCCATTTTTTCCACTAACAAAGCAAGGGTTAGCAGCCAAACAAGACTGTATATTTATTGCCCTAACTCTGCCATTTACAGAAACACCCAATATGTGGGCGTAAACTACTGTACAGCCACACAGCGGGGCGTAGAGTGAAAGGTGCGCCATTTGGTTTTTGGAAGGCAGATTTTTCTGGACTGGTTTATTTACACCATGTCCCATTTGAAGCCCCCCTGATGCACCCCTAGAGTAGAAACTCCCTAAAAGTGACCCCATCTAATAAACTACACCCCTCAAGGTATTCAAAACTGATTTTACATACGTCGTTAACCCTTTAGGTGTTGCACAAGAGTTATTGGCAAATGGGGGTGAAATTTGAAAATTTCATTTTTTGGCCTAATTTTCCATTTTAACCCATTTTTTCCACTAAAAAAGCAAGGGTTAACAGCCAAACAAGACTGTATCTTTATTGCTCTGACTCTGCCATTTACAGAAACACCCCATATGTGGCCGTACACTATTTTACGGCCACACAGCGGGGCGTAGAGGGAAAGGTGCGCCGTATGGTTTTTGGAGGGCTGATTTTTATGGACCGGTTTATTTACACTGTGTCCTGTTTCAACCCCCCTGGAGTAGAAACTCTCTAAAAGTGACCCCATTTTGGAAACTACGGGATAAGGTGGCATTTTTTGGGGAGTATTTTTAGGGTACATATGATTATGAGGCAAGGTTACCAAAAATTGAAATTCTGAAATTTCATCTCCATTTGCCATTAACTGTTGAGGAACACCTAAAGGGTTAATAAAGTTTGTATAATCAGTTTTGAATACCTTAAGGGGTGTAGGGTTTCTGCGATCGTCGACATGGGGGGGTCACAGGACCCCCCAGCGCATTTAGCCTAGGTGCCTGCTCAATGATTTGAGCAGGCATCGGGTTCCGATCACCGCTTGCCGGGCGGCGGTGATCGGAACCATACATGACGTACTGGTACGTCATGTGTCCTTAAGTACCAGGACATCATGACGTACCGGTACGTCATGTGTCCTGAAGAGGTTAAATGTAAGTGACTGGCGTTGTCTCCGATCACATACACTTCTGGCAGATGTCTGTAAAACAGCAGGGATCCACTGGCTTTGTCACCCGCTCAGCTCAACAGGTTAAAGATGTGTCCATGTGCCAAAAAAAACATTCTAGTCTGTTATTGCCACCTGTTGGTGTAGTTTTATGCAAAAAAAATGTTTTAAATATTTTTTGTTACACAGAGGCGCATTTAGGCCATGTCCCTTCCCATGATGCCACGTCCTTTCTCACAAAGCCACTCCCCGCTTAGAAAACTGTTGGTAAACATTAAAGGGGTTGGCCACTTTCTGGCTACTTTTGACCAAAGCATATGTAAGATGACTATATGACACTTACTAACATCGACTTTGTTGATATTCTGTGCCGTTTGCTATATTTCATAAGTCATTTCCCCTTGTTGGGCAAATCTTCACAGGAGACCTGTCCATAAGATGGCCGCTGATGGAGGGTCATGTGACCAAGCAAAACTAACTCCAGACACATCACTCACCCTTCTTCCCTGAAAATACCACATTTATCCTCTGCACTTGCAATGTTGAAAGTTTAGGGCAGGTGTGGGCTATTTTAATGGCGGAGACTGAGTGATTTGCCTGATCAGATGACCCTTCACCAGCGGCCATTTAATGCACAGGACCTGAAATATAGCAAATGACACAGAATATCAACAAAGGCTATATTTGTGAGTTCCATATAGTCATCTTACATACACATTGGTCATCAGAAGCCAGAAAGTGGCCGACCCCTTTAAGCCAAACATGCACGCCAGTTTTTTTGGGGGGCAAACTGCATTTTTTTTTTAAACTGCGCATTTTAAATATTAAATCTGCCCTATTGTGAAACTGTGTAATGTCAGAATTCCATTGAAACTGAAATGTGTCAGTTACATTTTACCTGCTCCCGTCATAGTCTAAACGCTTCACGGGTCTCTCAAATAAAGGCCAGGCTCCTGCTCTAACTGCCTGGACTCGCAGAAGCGCACATCTGGCCAGTTTAATCGCTTAGATGCCATGGTCAATAGCTATTGACCGCAGCATCTAAATTGTTTAGAGGGAGGGAGTACCCTCTGTCTCCAGGCCGATGTCTTGGCATGGCCAGGCCTGCCTTCTGTGTATCCAAATCAGGCTGTGCCTCTCTGTCGCAGCCTGCTGGTGACTGTCAGTATAGCACTGTTGTAGAAAATTCCAGGGCACTCGCTCTTGTGTACCAATTTGAGTAAATGTTTATTGATTCCAGGTAGTCAATCACAATATTCAATATTCTCTCCTGTTATTTCATTCCAGCTTAGTAGTGTAAAGTAACATCAAGACTAGGTGACAATGTCTTGGTCTGAATGACCTTTGTCAAGTCTCTTCTGGATGAAGTAATGCAGGTGTGTCCAGCTTTCTATGTGTGCTGCATTACTCCATCCAAATGCAACTTGACAAAGGTCATTCTGATACAAGTTAGCGAGAACAATTTAGAGTCAGTTTGGGTTACCTTGCAGCTTGATAATCATAAGGTAACTCGTGTAGGTGTGATATATAGACCACCTAGCCAAGTCAAAGAATTAGATGATCTACTAGTTGAGGAAATAGCTAAAATGACATTGAAGGGGGAAGTTATCATTATGGGAGACTTCAATCTTCCAGATGTAAACTGGAAAACCAAAATAGCTAGCACTGCCAGAAGTACAGATATTCTAAATTCCCTACTGGGATTATCTCTACAGCAAGTAGTGGAGGAGCCAACCCGGAAGGAGGCCATTTTAGATTTAGTATTCACAAATGGGAATTTGGTATCTGATATTACTGTAGGGTAAAGCTTGGGATCTAGTGACCACCAGTCAGTGTGGTTTACTATAAGTACAGTGACTGAGTCACACCACAAAAAAACAAAAGTTTTAGATTTTAGAAAAACTGACTTTTCTAAAATTAGATTAGTGGTATACGAGTCCCTATCAGACTGGAACAGTTTCATTGGAGTCCAGGAGAAATGGGACTACTTAAAAGTGGCACTATTTAAGGCAACAGAAAATTGCATTAGGCTTGTCAGTAAAAGCAAAAAAAGGAAGAGAAAAAAGGCGATAAGGCATTCTTCAGATACATAAGTGAAAAAAGGAAACTAAAACAAGGAATTACCAAATTAAAAACAAAAGAAGGAAGGTATATGGAAGAAGATAAAGAAATAGCTGACTGCCTCAATGAATACTTCTGTTCAGTTTTTACAAAGGAAAATGAAGGAGAAGGACCTCAGTTAGGAAAGAAGACAAATTAATCTTTTGATGCATGTGTCTTTACAGAGGAAGAGGTTCTAAGTCAACTGTCTAAAATTATTACAAATAAGTCACAGGGGCCTGATGGGATACCCCTAAAGCTATTAAAAGAGCTCAGCGGTGAACTAGCAAAACCATTAACAGATTTATTTAACCAATCACTGGCAACAGGAGTCGTCCCAGAAGATTGGAAATTAGCAAATGTTGTGCCCATTCACAAGAAAGGTAGTAGGGAGGAATCGGGCAACTATAGGCCAGTAAGCCTGACGTCAATAGTGGCGAAATTAAGAGAAACCATACTTAAGGAGAGGATTGTGGAACATCTAAAATCCCATGGATTGAAAGATGAAAAACAGCATGGGTTTACTTCAGGGAGATCCTGTCAAACTAATCTTATAGATTTTTTTTGATTGGGTGACTAAAATAATAGATGGAGGAGGTGCAGTAGACATTGCTTATCTAGACTTTAGTAAGGCTTTTGATACTGTCCCACATAGAAGGCTTATCAATAAAGTGCAGTCATTGGGCTTGCACTCCCATATTGTTGAATGGATTAGGCAGTGGCTGAGGGACAGGCAACAGAGGGTTGTAGTCAATGGAGTATATTCAGACCAAGGTCTTGTTACCAGTGTGGTACCTCAGGGATCTGTTCTGGGACCCATATTGTTTAATATCTTTATCAGCGAAATTGCAGAAGGCCTCAATGGTAAGGTGTGTCTTTTTTCTGATGACACAAAGATTTGTAACAGGGTTGATGTTCCTGGAGGGATACACCAAATGGAAAAGTACTTATGAAAACTAGAGGAATGGTCAAAAATCTGGCAACTAAAATTTAATGTTGATAAGTGCAAGATAATGCACCTGGGGCGTAAAAACCCAAGAGCAGAATATAAAATCAGTGATACAGTCCTACCCTCAGTATCTGATGAAAGGGATTTAGGGATCATTATTTCAGAAGACTTAAAGGTAGGCAGACAATGTCACAGAGCAGCAGGAAATGCTAGCAGAATACTTGGGTGTATAGCAAGAGGAATTACCAGTAGAGAGAGGGAGGTGCTCATGCCGCTCTACAGAGCACTAGTGAGACCTAATTTGGAGTATTGTGCTCAGTACTGGAGAACATATCTCCAGAAGGATATTGATACTTTGGAGAGAGTTCAGAGAAGAGCTACTAAACTGGTATACGGATTGCAGGATAAAACTTACCAGGAGAGATTAAAGGACCTTAACATGTATAGCTTGGAAGAAAGACGAGGCAGAGGGGATATGATAGAAACTTTTAAATACATAAAGGGAATCAACAAGGTAAAAGAGGAGAGAATATTTAAAAGAAGAAAAACTGCTACAAGAGGACATAGTTTTAAATTTGAGGGGCAAAGGTTTAAAAGTAATATCAGGAAGTATTACTTTACTGAGAGAGTAGTGGATGCATGGAATAGCCTTCCTGCAGAAGTGGCAGCTGCAAATACAGTGAAGGAGTTTAAGCATGCATGGGATTAGGCATAAGGTCATCCTTCATATAAGATAGGGCCAGGGGCTATCCATAGTATTTAGTATATTGGGCAGACTAGATGGGCCAAATGGTTCTTATCTGCCGACACATTCTATGTTTCTATTCTGACTGAAACATTGTTATCTAGTCTTGATGTTACTTTACACTACTAAGCTGGAATAAAAAAAAACAGGAGAGAATATAGTGATTGACTACCTGTAATCAATAAACATTTACTCAAATTGGTACACAAGAGTGAGTGCCCTGGATTTTTCTACAATATTGGTTGTGTGGTTGAAGAAACCTTTCACCAACACCCTACAAAAAATACAAGGAGTGCTCTCCCTAAGCTATCTCTTGGCAGTATAGCACACAACACTATAATACTTTCCACTGCATACTTTGTACAGAGTGTTAAATAAGTGCCTGTTAAAGTCTCCTTCTTATGGGAAACCTGAATGGTTAAAAAGAATATATAAACGTTTTATTAAATTAATTTAAAAAAATCCAAGTAAAAAAATACACCTTTTTCAGTTGAAAAGTTAACCACTTCCCATCTGGGCCATTTGCCCCCTTCCTGACCAGGCCTAATTTTGCAAAACTGACATATCTCACTTTATGTGGTAATAACTTTGGAACGCATTTATTTATCCAAGTCTTTCAGAGATTGTTTTCTCGTGACACATTGTGCTTCATGATAGTCATAAATTTGAGTCAAAATATTTCACCTTTATTTATGAAAAAATCCCAAATTTACCCAAAAATTAAAAAAATTCACAATTTTCAAAATTTCAATTTCTCTGCTTTTAAAACAGAAAGTGATACCTCATAAAATATTTATTACTTAACATTCCCCATATGTCTACTTTATGTTGGCATCATTTTGGAAATGTCATTTTATTTTTTTAGGACGTTAGAAGGCTTTGAAGTTTAGAAGCAATTCTTCAAATTTTTAAGAAAATTGCCAAAACCCACTTTTTAAGGACCAGTTCAGGTCTGAAGTCACTTTGTGGGGCTTACATAGTGGATACCCCCATAAATGACCCCATTGTAGAAACTACACCCCTCAAGGTATTCAAAACCGATTTTACAAACTTTGTTAACCCTTTAGGCGTTCCACAAGAATTAAAGGAAAATGGAGATCAAATTTTTAAAGTTCACTTTTTTGGCAGATTTTCCATTTTAATCAAATTTTTTCTTTAACACATCGATGGTTAACAGCCAAACAAAACTCAATATTTATTACCTAGATTCTGCGGTTTACAGAAACACCCCACATGTGGTCATAAACTGCTGTATGGGCACACGGCAGGGCGCAGAAGAAAAGGAATGGTTTTTAGATGCCATGTCCCATTTGAAGCCCCCTAATGCACTCTTACAGTAGAAACTCCGAAGAAGTGACCCCATTTTGGAAACTAGGGGATAAGGTGCCAGTTTTATTAGTACTATTTTTGGGTACATATGATTTTTTGATCATTCATTATAACACTTCATGGGGCAAGGTGACCAAAAAATTGGTTGTTTTAGCACAGTTTCTATTTATTTATTTTTACAGCGTTCACCTGAGGGGTTCAGTCAAGTGACATTTTTATAGAGCAGATTGTTACGGACGTGGCGATACCTAATATGTATACTTTTTCTCATTTATTAAAGTTTTACGCAATAATAGCATTTTTGAAACAAAAAAATTATGTTTTAATGTGTCCATGTTCTGAGAGCTATAGTTTTTTTATTTTTGAGAGATTTTCTTATGTAGGGGCTAATTTTTTGCGGGATGAGGTGACTGTTTTATTGGTACCAATTTGTGGGACATACGCGTTTTTGATCACTTGGTGTTGCACCTTTTGTGATGTAAGGTGACAAAAATTGCTTTTTTTGACACATTTTTTTTTTTTTTACGGTGTTCACCTGAGGGGTTAGCTCATGTGATATTTTTATATAGCTGTTTTTTACGGACGTGGCAATACCTAATATGTATACTTTTTTTATTTGTTTCACTTTAACACAATAATAGCATTTTTGAAACCAAAAAAATGATGTTTTAGTGTCTCCATGTTCTAAGAGCTATAGTTTTTTTATTTTTTGAGAGATTTTCTTATGTAGGGGCTCATTTTTTGCGGGATGAGGTGACGGTTTTATTGGTACCATTTTGTGGGACATACGCGTTTTTGATCACTTGGTGTTGCACCTTTTGTGATGTAAGGTGACAAAAATTGCTTGTTTTGACACAGTTTTTTTTTTTTTTTTACGGTGTTCACCCGAGGGGTTAGGTAATGTGATAGTTTTATAGAGCTGGTTTTTACGGACGCGGCAATACCAAATATCTCTATTTTATTTTTTCTATTTTTAAAATTTTTTTTTTATTCCTTACTTGGGGAATTTTTTTTTTTACATGTGAAACCTTTTTTATATTTTATTTTTTCAACACTTTATTTTTTTATTTTTTATTTTGCACTTTTCGTCCCCCATAAGGTCATACAAGACTTCTGGGGGACATTTACTTCACTTTTTCTTTTTTTTTTTCACTGTTGATTTCTCCTGTAACTGGGGCTGACATAGTAGCCCCAGTTACAGGAAAAATACACCCCCCAGAGAGGCTGTACAGCGCAATACAGCGCTGTACAGCCTCAGTGCAGGGTTGATCGAGGTCTGTGAAAGACCTCACACAGCTCCTGCACGCTCCGGTCCCGGCGGTCACATGACCGCCGGGCCGGAACAGGAAGCGCATAGCGCTTCCTGCTCTGCATACACAGCGCTCGGTAAGCGCTGTGTATGCAGCGATCTAGAAGGCAGGGACACCTGGGCACTGTCCCTGCCTTCTCTCTGGGTTGCCCTGCTGTCACTGACAGCGGGCAACCCGATCAGCAGCTGCACGATTAGCGTGCAGCTGCAGTTTCTGAACGGACGTTTTAAAACGTCCATTCAGAAATAGAGATCCACCCATAGGACGTTTATATCCTATGGGCGGACGGAAAGTGGTTAAGTTAAAGGCTATGCACACGTTTGTGGGCAATGTTTTTTTTTTTTTATGATTGCATTGTACTCATTTTGAACTAAAAATATTTATGGTCTTTATTTAAAAATATGGAGTCCTTTTTCTGTACAGAGCTGACATGCTCTAGTAACACCCTTTGGATTTTCTATCTTTTCTGTCAGACCAGGAGTTGACAGACTCCTTATCTCTGCTCTCTGACCTCTTACTGATAAGAATGTGACTTAAATAATTGTTTATGACCTCTCAGGAGTTTAGCGATAAGGTTTATTAGATGACTGGCACAAAGTGAAAGTGAAAGTACTAGTCCCACAGCTATAAAAATAGTTAACCCTTTGTGACAGAACCGCTCAATAAAGGGCAATTGAAAAAAATTATTTAGCCAAAAATGAGTAAAATGAAATCATAAAAAATTGCCTCTGCAGGTGTACATAGCCTTAAAATTCAAGTTATAGCTCTTGGAAGGCGACAATATAAAAAAAAAAAAAAAAAAGCTTGGTCATTAGGGCCCAAAACAGACTGGTCACTAAGGGGTTAATAGTTTGTGTGTTTATGAATACGGCAATAGTAATTTTGTTTAGCTTTGCATATACACACCCGCACCCATATACAGCAGGGATGAACACAGACAGTATCTAATATATAAAGCTGAGTGTGTGTATGTATGTATGTATGCGTGTATGTTGTCGGGTGGAGCTGCCAGAAGACCATATGAGGGCCATTAAAATGGTGTATCTCACCCAGAGGAAGCTGGGTAAGAAAAAGAAATGCTGGGAAAATAGGTTTTTCCCACTGTCTGCAGCAGCTAGACCGGTAATGAATGTAATTAGCAGCCAGCTGAGGAAAATAAATGTGGGCTGGGCTCCTCAATCAGGGCTCCCTGTCCGGGGAAGGAGCAGGCTGTGCCAACGCCTGTGGGAGCCGGGACCCTCTGACCCTGTGTGGGGTAAGCAGGGTGCTGTGTTTTGGGGAGCGGTGGTAGACCCAGATCCCGATAGAGAGGGAGAACTACTGTATAGTCAGTGGCCAGACGGCCTAGGACAGTGATGGTGAACCTTTTAGAGACCGAGTGCACAAACTGTAACCCAAAACCTACGTATTTATCGCAAAGTGCCAACACAGCAATTTAACCTGAATACCAATATAGTGCATCTTCCATGTACTTTATCATGTAGCTATAATAGCCTGCCTACATTCAGTGCGCTGCCTGTGCTGATGAATGGCAGGAAAAGTCTAAGGCATATTGGTACACCACAGACTTTTTCCAGGGGGCAGGTGCCCACAGAGAGGGCTCTAAGTGCCGCCTCTGGCACCCGTGCCATAGGTTCGCCATCACTGGCCTAGGATTTGTGTTTATGATTTATGTTTGGTCTGCTGTTAAAGTGACAATAAAACCGCTCGTTTGCACCCAAATCTGCAGTGTTGGAGTGGCTTCCTGAGGTGTGCCAACCGTCTAAGCAGAGAAGACGGCGATCCTGGAGAGCTAAGTGACCCTGAGTTGTCACAATGTCCACTAAAGGAATCCGCACCGTCGCATTTACAATCACAAAATTTTGCAACGCGCCTCTTGCGACTTGGGGAAGGTCATAGACTATGTTTTGAGTAGAAATTTTCATCCCGCGCTTTCCAATTATATGCTTAGTAACCTAACCGCCAAACTACAGGAGCCATGGGGTTTTATATACTGTCAATTAAAGACAATAATGCAGCACTGTGGAATATAGTATAGTATAGTGTGCTAATATATATATATATTTTATATTTCTACCTCTCTGTCTCTCTAACATCTCAGATGCCGCAGTAGCTATTTATTGTGGCATCTTAAGGGTTAAATGGTGGAATCTGAGTTATGTTTAATCCCAGCAGTGAGGACAGTTTGCCAGCTATATAATACAGTTAGCACCTGCAAGTGATGGCGCCGGGACAGCTCCTGATCCCGCACCATAACTGTGTCATACTATTATGTTGCTTTTCTCTAGCTAGGTACTTGAAACAACATAACAGTATGGCACAGGGCAGGGATAAAATAATGGATTGCAGTACCAAGCAAGTTGGTCAAATTTGGGTTTGTTTAAGGCGTATTTACACTGCACCGATGAGCAGACAGTTGGGAAGGAAGAGTTCATTCCTGATAATTGCCTGCTCGTTAGTGGAGGTGAAGGGTTGCATTTACATGCAGCGATCACCTCCACTGTATGGTGATGAACGCTGACTACTGCAATTGCTCATCCTCATACAGAGACCATTTTTTCTGGTCAATAGAGTGTTGTTTACATCGCACGACCTGCTGTCCAGAAACAATGATTTAGGTGTCTGCACCAATAATCATTTCACCTGATTAACGAGCATGGCAAGAGGACATCCTCTACATCTAGAAGAAAGAAGGTTTCTCTATCAATATAGACAGGGATTCTTTACAGTCACCAGATGTTGTGATGGTTGATTGACTGGATGTCTTTCTTGAATGTGAAAGTATTGCATGTTATTTTACTAGGTTTTTAGAGAAGGTGCATTGTTCCCTGGATTTATTCTGAATGCCATATTTGAAGTTGGAAATAAATTTTTCTCCCTAGAGAGGACCTGTCAAAACTCCCGACATGTCTGTTTTATTAAAGGTGTTATCCCATGACTAATGTAATAAATGAAAATCAGACATCATATAGTACATGGCAATCTCTTTCTAACAAAGCTAGAACCAGCCCTGAACCTCACATGGATCCAGAGATCTCACCATTCACTGCTCTGCTAGATTTATATCAAGCTGACAGCTCAAGCGGAGTGTCTGTTCTGCTGCAGCTAAGGGGGCGTGTCTCAGCTCTCCCTATCACAGCTCAAGGGTAGTGTCTTTTCTGCTGCAGCTCAGGAGGCGTGTCTCAGCTCTCCCTATCACAGCTCAGGAGGCAGCTGAAGGATGAAACTGAGCATGTGCGGCCTACTCAGTGAGTTGGACAAAGAAATAAAATAAAAAACAACAGCAGGCGGCGCTGTACAGATACATTTTATTGAATAAATGCGTGGCCATACAAAATTTTTAATTACGTGTAATTGCAAAAGTATTCAGATCCAGGTGCTGGTTTGAAAACTGTAGAATATTTTTTGTGGGACAACCTCTTTAAATAATTCTGTTCCACATGACCATTCTGGAGCGTCTATTTTTATGACTTGATGTTTTGCTGTTCCTCTGGTATTTCTGTTATAAGTTTATGAACAAATAGTGAAGTGAGTCCCCCACAGTCTCATACTGACAGCACCGATTGGATAGTGTCAGGCCATGTAGGAATACACCCCTACCTAGTAGCACCCGTTGGCAGTTCATGCATAAACATTGAGGAAGAATAATAGGAGTATAGTGAAACATAGGGTTGTCATTTTGTGGGGAATGAGAGTATTTACTAGAACATACATGTCCGGATCAGTAACAGGTCCTCTTTAAGATAGGGCAATGGTCATAGGGGTTATTTGCCTTCCTCTGGATGAACATGGTAGAATAATGGGTTGGAATTGATGGACCTGTGTCCTTTTCCTTCCAACTATTTAATTACTGTATATTTATGATGTAAATTATACAGAATTTAACAGCTCAACAGAGCAAGGTCTTCATAAACAACTTTATTTCCCTCTGAAATATCTGAATATAAACTAGTAATGAAACAAACTGTAAATCACTTTACTAAAAATAAAACTACTGGCCGAATAAGTATCCAACAAGCAGAGGCTCATACTTGCTCACCCCTTTTAATAGACATCTCTGGTTTGACATCTTGGGAAGCAAGTAAAGAAACTTTTGCCAAGTTTTCCCAACATTGAGAAAATGACAAGTTCCAGAGGAATATATGGGCCAGTGTTTTATTATTGTGGCTGATGTTAATGCCTCGTGATGTACCAGCATATCCGTGTATGGATCAGTCAGGGTTATTATTCCTGACTCTTGCCATGTAGGACGTTAGCTCCTAGCTCATTTAGTGAGTGGAAGCTACATGTGCTCAGTGCTTACTACTCAGAGGACTAGGGAAAGCCATCTTTACTACACAGTACTCCAGGAAAAAACTAAATGAAACAACCAAGAAGGTCCAGAATCTACATAGTCGAGCACTGGAGTCAGTCAGTAAGATATTCACTGTTTAAGGCTGTTTAAGACTTTATTGCAATGAGAAGGACATTGCTAAGACACCCTTCACACTTTGACATGGTTTGGTCAACTGTATCTTAATCATGTACCTCTCAGTTGGGAATTACAACCATCATTGGAAGAGTAATATTGCCATCCTTAGATTCTGCAGAAAGAGATTATGGAGAGATAGAGGGAAGGAGTGCTGCAATCCCAATCCTGGCCTATATTTATACATTGGTATATAGGAAGATTTGCACTCAGTTGTTTGGAACTGTGTTTTGATACTGTTGGATCTATTACAACTCCCATTATGCACTTTAGTAACAAGAGACTTGTTTATTTTCTACAGTTGGCCTAGCTATTAACTCCAGCACCATTTGCTGGCCACAGCACCTACACTTCCTACCATTCCCTCGTACAACACTCATAACACCGATGACACCCCAACTACCATCAGACAGAAGCCTCAACATCAGGGTTTGCCCTGAGGTAAGAAAGATTGTGCCCTCCTATCACTGACCTGGCCCAAGGGAGCACAGGTGTGATGACTACCACTGTGAATATTCATTGCAGTCAGAGTGTCACCATACTGGTGGAATACTGCTGGAATCCAATGGCAGTGACAAGGCCTGAACACAGTAAGCACCGGAGTCTTGAACAGGAGGTAGCAGGATAGAAGGATGAAGCAGAGCCAGGCAGGCGGAGCCGTTACCAGTAGCAATGATGCAGGATTGAAGGATGAAGCAGAGCCGAGGTCAGACGAGCAATTGGTCAGGGCAGGCGGCACAGGAACATAGGCAATCCGGTGTTCTGTCAGAAAACCTTAAATAGTCAGATTCCCTTACCCCACGTGACTGCAGGGGGTGTGCGCATCCGCACAACACAGTACCACGGCACGGCGCCGCCGCGCGTGCGCTCTCAGGGGTAAGGAGATCTGATGGTCTTTTGTCTTGTTAAATCTCCTTACCCTCACACTGCGCACACGCGGATTGTAAAATCTCCTTACCCTCACTACACAGCGTGCTTAAGATTCATTGCTGACTGGCTTCAATCTGTGCGTGCGCAGTGTGAGGGTAAGGAGATTTAACAAGACAAAAAACCGTCAGATCTCTTTAACCCTGAGAGCGCACGCGCGGTGCTCCTGCGCGTGTCCATGAGTCAACGCTCACTGGAATTTTAACGTACCCATGCCCTGGTACTGTGCTTGCGCGGAGGCGCCGTGCCTTGGTACTGCGCTTGCAAAGAGGTGCACACCCCCGGAAGTCACGTGGGGTAAGGGACTCTGACGATTTGAGGTTTTCTGACACCGGGTCGGCAACAGGAGGTAGCAGGGTAAACCGCAAGGAGGAGGAACAAACCGGAGAGCAAGTTCCAAGCGAGAGGACTGCACAAGCAGGAGCTCAAACACAATACTCAAGCAATTAGTAACAAGGTTGAGAGGTTTAAATGTGAAACCGGAAGTAAGATGGTACCCAGCTGAGGCACAATCCACCATCTTAACTGAGGGAAAACTTGAGGGCAAGACAATCTGAACTAAACAGATATAGCAGGATGATTCCTGACACAGAGCTACTACCACTTCCATCCTCCGCTCCTCTGGGGCACCTAATCTTAATTCAACTTCTACTGGCACTACAGATTTCTACCCCAATATGTAACACCATCTTTTTCTGTACGTAAATAGATATCACTTTTTATATAGGTCATGTTTCATGTTTCCCTTTGTATCTCATTTGAGCTGTTTTTTAATCCTCCTCCTTTTGCTGTGAGAAGAGGTAATGAGCAAAAATATTTGCTGTTTTTTGTCAAACAAATCAGTGATTAATCAGCTTGCGATCACATGTAACATGTATCCACCGGGAGCAGCAAATTTCAACATCACAACTTCACAAGAAGATGGACATGAACTCATGAAAATGAGTAGATAGTGTAATATTCTTTATTGCATATTCCATATTAACCAGGGACACAGAGTTTGCAATTGTGACCGGCCCTGAAGCCAGGAGGGCTCGTGGTGGCCTCTGCACCATGTTCTGCCCAGGAGCTCTTGTAGTGTTCCATGCCACAGTTACTACAGTAACTCCTCTATATACTTATCCTCCTCCTCTTGTTTCTTCTAAAGCTCTGTCACCACACTGTATCTTGAGTGGACCCGACCCAGGAGTGAAGAACGGAAAGTAAGTTCTTGTTTGGAGTTTGAATTTATTTAAGGGTTTGAGCTCAAATAAATTTTGGTGTCTGGTCTCAAATTACAGTAATTAGGTAATCTGGTCTGGGGTCTTAGTTTGTTTGGGGTCTAGTATGGTGTCTCAAGTTATTTATGGGTCTAGACTGGGGTCTGAATTATGGTTCCATACAGCACAGATTAATAACATGAAACCATTGGATGTATTAAAGGGTTTCTACCACTTGCAGATCACATATTTGGTGATCAGACACTAGCGATCCGCTAGTGTCTGATGTAGCTTACAAGCTAATTATTACCTTAATCCGTTCGGCCCATACCTCAAAAAAAGCACTTATATCTTTATGCAAATGAGCCTCTAGGTGCTATGCAGGCGTTTTTCCAGCACCTAGAGGCTCCGTCTACCTTGCAGTTTGCCGCCCATCGCCTCGCTCCAGCACGCCCATCTCTTACCGTATTCGATCCTCCCCCTGCTTCAGCCTTCAGAAATCCCGCGCCTGCGCCGTTCGTCGCGGCATTCGGAGGCATTCGGCGCAGGCGCAGTCAATGTCTGACCGCTCCGTGCTCAGACATTTCCACTGCGCCTGCGCCGATGTCATCGGCGCAGGCGCAGTGGAAATGTCTGAGCACGGAGCGGTCAGACATTGACTGCGCCTGCGCCGAATGCCGCGACGAACGGCGCAGGCGCGAGATTTCGGAAGGCAGAAGCAGGGGGAGGATCGAATAGAGTTGAAGATGGGCGTGCTGGAGCGAGGCGCTGGGCGGCAAACTGCAAGGTAGACGGAGCCTCTAGGTGCTGGAAAAACGCCTGCATAGCACCTAGAGGCTCATTTGCATAAAGATATAAGTGCTTTTTTTGAGGTATGGGCCGAACGGATTAAGGTAATAATTAGCTTGTAAGCTACATCAGACACTAGCGGATCGCTAGTGTCTGATCACCAAATATGTGATCTGCAAGTGGTAGAAACCCTTTAAGGTATACAGAAAATGTATCAATATAAATTTTACCGTACAAAAGTTGGAGGGCCCTTAAAGGGACTGCCCAGGTTTCTTTTTTTTCCCTCAAAAACCATACCATTTCTGTCCATGAGATGTGTTTGGTATTGCAGCTTTAATACCAGACACAGCCGATGGTCAAGGTTGACATTGTTTCTGGGGAAAAAAGTAGATCCTTTTTTCTATCCCTGGACAAGGTTTTTATTTAACAGTGGTAATAGACTTTACATAACTGATGGGGACATTATACATGCATGCATTTCACTTGCACAGTGGTGGAGAATTTTACTTGACAGTGTAGTAGCTGCAAAACAAATATATTAATGCACAAGAACATAGAGGTGAAAGAAGAATCAGATAACGGAGGAGTTGGTGCCAAGCAAGCAATAATTAACTGAATGTAACCTGTGACTGTAACCCCTGAGCCCAGGGGTATAGCAGTATGGGGTGCAGAAGTAGCAGTCACACCTAAGGAGACCCAAAAGTTCCACTGCCACATAAAAAATACACCAGTATGGGACCTGGTGATTGAGGAAAGATGTTGCATCAGGGTCCAGGGGCTTCAAGTTACACCTCTAGTAGAGACCATAGTCATTATTATAGGAGTGACAGCACTTGTAGAAACAGGTGAACTGGCCTTGTCATGACAGTGAGTGGGCGGCCAGAGCTCGTGTCCACTTCAGTAAAAAGATTGCCCTAGCTGTGAGGACAAAGTTTGACGCTCTGTGTCGGTGACCTTTTTTGGATAAATAATTGGATGAAGGACTTTGCTAAACATACAACAGTTTGCTTTGTTTGGGTAAGATTGTATATATCTGAAGAGTATAATATACTAGTAACATGAAAGTCAGAAGAATATATACACTAGATAAGTTCTGTCCACACTGTTATGTGTTTCATTTTTCAGAATCAGTAATAAAATAGATAAGACCTGTGCTAAAGCAGTCCATGTGCTCTGTGGTCAGCAGTCAAAATTTCGTAAAATTGATATTTCTAATATACTTTATTTTCTTTTTCATGTTTTCCTTATGAGATAGGCACCTGGAGTTCAGGTGTCTACAGCGCTTTGGAATCCTAACAATCGTATACCGCTGACATGTATGTGGTGTACGGGGGTACCGATTCCACTGTGGGGCTGCAGTGATCAATGTACAGGCAGGAGCACACATCTCTTGTGCCAGCTGCGTTATGCTAAAGCCTGGCATAGGACATCCGATGTGCTGTGCCAGGCTTCAGAGGACAGGGCACAGGCAGGAGCAGCAATGTGTTATGCAGAGCTCCTGACTGCTCTCACTACTAGTGTTGGGCGCGAATATTCGAATCGCAAATTTTATTGGCGAATATCGCCACTTCGAGAATTTGCGAAGATTTAGAATATAGTGCTATATATTCGTATTCGCGAATATTCAAGATTTTTTTTTCCATCTGAACCCATGATCCCTCCCTGCTTCTTGCTTGTGGGCCAATGAGAAGGCTGCAATGTCTTTGTCTGAGCTTAGCAACATCCCTAGCAACCAATAGGAAAGTTGCCTATCCCTTACTATATAAGAACCTCCCCAGCAGCCATTTTCTGCAGTTTTTTGCAGTTCTGAAAGAGACAGCAGTGACATTGCTGTGCTCTGTGCTTTGCTTTGCTTTACATTAGATAATTAGTTAGTTAGTTAGTTAGTTAGTTAATAGTTAGCTTATATATAATACAGATAGTTAGTGAGAGGTAGTCAGTGTAGGTTACATAGTGATATACTGTAGCTGAAAGGTTCCAGTGCAGGGTGTTAGGTAGTGTGATAGGTTCTGCTGTCCATACATACATGCTACAGACACAGCGCTGTGATGTCATGACAATACTTAGTGCACCAATCAGTAATATCTACTCAGACCTGATAAAATGTGAAGTTTCACGTATTGCAGCAAAATATTTGCATAATTAGTGACGATTAGCGCAATCGCAAATATATTGGAGCACCCTATCTGCACATAAAGCTATTGTAATGTTCTGCCGTGTCAGCCATTTTCTCCGGTCTCAGGAAACTTCTAGCAGCTTGAAAAATGTAGCAAAAGTGACCCACACCTGTATTGCGCGCGCAATACGCGCATATTACATTGCCGATTTTCGCAATCAAGAATATAATCGCGAATTAATGACAAATATTCTCCAAAATATTCGCAAAATATTGCAAATTCGAATATTGCCCCTGCCACTCATCACTAGTCACTACACTGCTAAAAGCCTTGCATACCACATTGTACTGACTTACTGATGTGATAGACTTTTAGCAGAGCAGAGCAAATGCAGGTAGCAATAAATTACGAACATTCCCTAATAAATTAGACACTCTTACAAGGAAAATGAATATATTGTAGCTGCCTTTGCCACTATCAGATATTGGAATGGAATACATTAGACAATATTGGAATGGGGCAGCCTGGGGAGCATTGAAGGGACTGTCCAGCTTCATTTTGCTGATCTATGTGGCCCTTGGTGTTGAAGTTTGTTTTGCTTGTTTGAAAAAGGCTATTTAACCAAAACATGTCACATCTGCTCATATTTTGTTTACAGCAATAAAGTGAAGATTGTTTTGCATCAGAAAATGAGTGCATATAATGCACAACTAGGATTCAGAGTAGGAAAATAAGAAAAAAAAAAATTACAACAGACCTCAGATCAGACCACCAAATGAGACTCCCAATCTTCATCAGACCATGAATCCCCATCAAACAGATCAGCCTTCCATCAGACCCACATTCCTCATCAGACCTAGGATCAGGACCCCTAATCAGACCCTCATTCATTATTAGACCTCAGATTAGACCCTCATCAGACCTAAGATCAGACTGTCATTCATTATCAGACCTCAGATCAGACCCCTATTCCTCATTAGAACTCAGATCAGACCCCATCAGAAATGAAATATATAAATGATCTTACCTCTCCTGCTCAGGACGGCGCTGTCACTTGGGACATCCAGCATGCTGTTCCTGCACTCACTGTTCCCTGGTCTTCTGCTGATGCCGATGTGACCTAACATGGCGCAGCCTCAGGTCATAATTTGCGCCCTACATCCTGATGCTGTACATAGTCAGGACACGGACCAGCACCCACAGAATACCAGGGAGCAGTGAGTACAGCCAAAACTAGGAGGGCGGCTATATTCACCAAACCCGGTCCTACTGTGTACTAGTGAGCACTTTCCCTAATTATGGGGGGGAAAAAGTGCATCTTATGGAGTGTAAAATACAGTACTTTTTGGGAAATCAACTTCAGGCTACTGAAATTTGTGTTTTAGCAGCAGGGCCGGTGCTATAATAAGGCAGACCAAGCGGCTGCCTTAGGGTGCAGAGACTGGGGGGGGGGGCGGAAAAAAGGTAACTTTTTTTTTCAAATACCCTGTATTTTTCGCCCCTGGGTCTTATGGGGCGAATACTAATAAAGTGCTTTCATTTTGGAAGTGCTTCATTAGGACCGGGAATCGGTGAAGAATCTGTACTCACCGCTTCATGGTCCCCCGCTCAGCTGTCTGCTGTGCAGGGCTGCACACCATGTGACTTCACTGTGCGCAGCCTTCACAGCTGACAGCCGAGAACACGGAAGAAGAGAGAGAGAGAGCGCTGGTGGTGAGGAGCGGCGGCGTGCAGGAGCAGGAGAGGTAAGTTATTTATTTATTTTTATTTGTGCTGATGGCTGACATGGGGGGGCATGATTGATGGCGGGCATGATGGCTGACATGGGGGCATGATGGCTGACATGGGACATGATGGCTGAAATGGGGGCTGGTGGCTGACATGGGGCTTATGGCTGACATGGGGGCATGATGGCTGACATGGGAGCATGATGGCTGACATGAGAGCATGATGGCTGACATAGGGGCATGATGGCTAACATTGGGGCATGATGGCTAACATTGGGGCATGATGGCTGACATTGGGGCATGATGGCTGCAATGGAAAATATTTTTTTCTTATTACCCTTTAAAACCTAGGTGCGTCTTATGGGCCGGTGTGTCTTAATATGGTCCTCAAACCAGCGATTGTCTGAAGCAGAGAGAAGATACCAGGACCACACAGAGGAGAAGCCAGCTGCTGCAGACGGGACCAGGGCCAGGTGAGCTGCGATGGGGGGCACCAAAATGTAGCTTCGCTTGTGTTGGCAAAAATCCTTGCACCGGCCCTGTCTAGCAGCAGCATATTCCAGTCCCTGCTCTGCTCCTGAGCACAGGCGCCACCCTGCTCACCCACTCCTGGCCTTTCTGACCCCCTGACATCTCTCCCCTCCTAACTAGTGGGGCTAGCCACCAGAATAACTCTGCTTCTCTCTCGCAGCCTGTAGTTTGCTTCTTGTTGGCATCCCTCTCCTTCATGCAGGCTAACTTGCTCCTTATCTGCCAGTACAGTGCGCACACTCACTCCCGCCGCCTCTTATAGGGCCAGATTGTGCGAACCTTAAATTTCACCAGCCAATGGCTGTCCACCTTGGGGTTCTCAAGACACCTTGACCTGTGGGAAGGTGCCTGAGAAATAGGTTCTAGTTCACTAGTGTCCTCCAAGGCTGCCCATGTTCCAACTTCTTCCTGTTTCCCGTATTTGACCTTTCACTACCTTACCTGATCTCCTTTCTGACCCTGAGCTGCCACCTTGACCTCAAACAGTTTATTGGATTGTCCGAACGCTGCCTCTCCCTGGAGGGAAATTTTTCTTGATCCCTCTGTGCTGCTCTTGGCCGCTGTGGGTCAGAGCCATAACTTGAATAGAGGCTACTCCAAGAGACAGCAACCTGGTGTTTCTATAGTAGTGGAGTCCAGATCCCTGCATAGGGTTTAAAGGGTGAAGAGCAGAGCAGGGGGGGCCACTTTACGTCCTTAGGAGTAGCCTCAAGCCAAATCTGTTCAAGTGACACAGCAGATCCACATACACTTTGTAACTATTTGTGTTTAAGTGAAATAATTAACTAACAGGCTAAAGGTTCAGGATATTTCAAATAAAAATTGTCATGTTTTAAGTTTCTGTCTTGAAGTTTTACTTTTTGTTAATTAAGGGGTTAATGGTAGACCTAGTCTTCTCTCCATTAAGCCCTTTGCACTGTAACTGCTGCCCAGAGTTTCCTCTACATTTACATAAAGGGATGTCAGCATTATTGAAGTTGAGTTCACGAAGCCTGGTGCTTCCATTGCTCAATCTATGCAGACATCCCAGTTATTCACATGTGCTGTACAGCGGCAGCAATAACCACCTACACACCTGAGGTGTTGTAACCTCAGAGATAGATCATCTGTACCCATGTTCTGTGGATTTTAATGGACTTTCGATAAATTTGACCCTTCTATACCTTGTGCTGGATCAACCTTTATCACTTTTAGATTATTGCAAAGAGGATTCAAGGAATTTTCCACCTTCAGATAACTTTATTATATTTGTAATGTCCAGCTGCAACTTTTGCCAATTTCCTGTTTAAATAACCTTTCTGTAATGTTTCGTCATATGATTTTTTTTTTTTATTTCTTTGTGTTGTCACAAGATATGACATGGCTGGCTCTCTGTATTGAGAAAACAATATCCATACAGTAGTTTTTGAATCTTATGGTAACACCAGTAAACAGGTCTGCAGTCCTATGGGCTGTGGATAACAGCAACAATCGAAAAGAGCTAATCTGTTAGCATTGTTTTTAAATGACAGCACAACTGGGTGTCAAAGTACAGTAGATGTCAGTGTCACGCTGCGGTTTTTGTACAGCCGCCTCTCGGTATGTTTGCCGTGCTGCGGCCGCATCTCTGGCCGTCACCATTACAGGGTATGGTATTTTGAACCCCTTTAATGACCACCAATACACATTTTATACTTATCATCAATGGACTGTATTCCAGAGCGCTGCTTCACAGATGACAGATTTGTCGAAGATGTTCTTGTATTAGAAAATCAGTTCTACTTTCTGCAATAAATCTGTCACATGTGAATTCACCCCAATGGTGCTCTAGAATAATGGGTCGGGTGCTTGGCTGTACTTTATAGCCATGTGAGAAGGCCAAGACCCTAATTTACTAATTCCCAATCACTCAGGTAAGCAAAATGTATACAAGCCACCACTGTTTTCATTAATCATATAATCACTGGAAGCTGGGAAATGTAGGAAAGGTGCTACTCGAAACCTGGTATCAGGTTGTTTAATGGTATGCTTACACTAACAACATTTCTGCTATGTTATCTTCAGGTCAATTTATAAAAAAAGAAAAAAAAATGCACGTAAAAAGGCCCTTGCAAACATACAACCCCACTTATGAGCATGGCAGCTCCATTTAAAGAGGTTGTCTGGGTTCCCTCCGGCAGCCCCCCTGACCAGCTTTGGAGTAGTTCATGCTCTGATTCTCTCCTTTGCCCTGCGCTAAATTGCACAGGGAAAAGGCATTTTTAAGAGTTCCGGTGACGTACTGGGCTCTCTATGGGGCTGCCAGGAAGCCCAGTGACGTCACCGGCACTGATGGGCGGGCTTTAGCGCTGTTCTAGCCAGTAAAACGACTAGGGCAGCGCTAAAGCGCGGCCATCAGAGCCGGTGACATCAACGAACACACTGCCGGGCGGAAGCTTCCTCCCGGCAGTGTGTTATTGCAAACAACAGAGCCAGTACCCTGCGCGATCCCAAGGTAGATATTATGGATCTGTAGTTTATTCTGCAGCAACCTGTTTGCCTCCCATTGAGGGGACCACCCTCTAGTTGCATTGTATTGTCTGAAATATACACCCCACTTCTGGATGCTTATGTCAGAGTCAGCTAGTGAAGCACAGATTGAGAGAGACTATCATAAAGAGACACTTTTTGGCCTGTTACTCCCTGTGCAGATGTGAGGCCTGTAACATCTTTGAAAGTGCATTCTGTGTACTAACTGCTGGTGCATGGCAAGATAAGACCTGCCCTGATCTGTTTGCATGTGAATTCTTCAGCATACTGTTTCACCATTGCTTCCAGTACTACTATTGCTTTGATAAGTTCTGGCATCACAACATTTGGGAACCTGCCTTGCACCTCAGAACCTTCACCACCAAGGGCACCTCAACCGTCATCAGGCAGGAGGACACTAGAACTGGAGTGTACCCCAAAGGGAAGAAATGCTGCACCCTTCGCATCACTGCATGTGGGCCCAGGGAGCTACGGAACCAACCATGAGTACAAATACTACTACACCCATTCGGCCACCCAAACTCACGTACGCCCCTGCGGCCTGGTCTCTGCATACACATACGCGTTCCGCCAAGCCAAATGTGTATGTTTGTGGGGAACTCGGGAAGGAGAAGGGAAAGTTAGCTGTCGGGTGAATGATCGTTCAGAAGACAGCTATTCAAGGTGTTTGGCTGCCTTAAATTTAAATCGGTGTTTCCCAAAAATGATTATCTGGGATACAGGGGTTCCCCAAAAATTCTGCAACAAATCTGTCACATAACTCACATCTGAGCAAGATAAGACCATGAACCCCCTTGGGGACAGGGATTGATGTAAGTAATTACAATCTATGTACAGCACTGCATATGTTGGTGCCATCTAAGCAACGAGCATTACATTGTAATAGCATATTGCGTTAGAAATGACAAGCAACTATGAACACTATTCTGCCTTCATTTATTCCAAAAATGTCCCATTTCAACGTGGCATAGATGACTTTTAGTCAGTGTGAATAGGTCAATTGGCAAAGATTACAGTTCACAAATTCTCCTGATATAAGAATTTTTAGTAACATCCTGACTGCAGGGAAGGTTGTAGAGCGGTAGCACCCATGACACATGTATGCCTTGTAATCAGTAGCATCCAGCCTCAGCTATATGCAGACCATGGGTGTGGGCCTCAGGCAAACTGAGCGCTGATAATACCACAGGGCCAGGGATATCAGGAGCGAGAGGAGGGGGAAGGGCATCAGTGCCATGATAAAACCTGCTGATTGATTCTCTATGGCATCCAACAAAACAACCGCTTACAAAACCCCATGCATTCAATAGAGGGAGTTCTTGAATGTTCAGCCACTCGGGAGTAGAGTATATTATATCGGGTGGTGGAGCTGTGCATGTGTATTGATATGAAGGTTAGTTTGGGGGGTGTCAAGGTTCCTTTGAACTATAAAAAAGAGAAGAAAAAAAGAGACCTGAAGTCTAAGGGTCTTACAACAGTTGGTTGTTGTCACACTATTTGCAGGAGGGGCAGTAATTGTAGGTTTTACTTCAATTAACTTGCATTTGGAATTGCAGACTTTCCCTATTTTGTCCCTGCTATGAGAACATTTTCTTGGCTTTTCGCGATGGCACTATATTTTATGTTGATAGCCTACATGCCCTCTTCGCCCCCCCCCCCCCCCCCATCTTTCATCAGGTACAGTTGGGGGGCTCCTATACTGATCATTAACTGATCTCATAAAATTGTCAGACTTTCATCCCAAGTTTAAAGCAGTCATTGGAATGGGATGAGTGGGGGTCCAACTCCCAGTACCTCTGCCGATCAGCTGTTGGAATAGACCGCAGCACTCACTGATGCACTATGGCCACATCAAACAGCTGATCGGTGGGGCTGCCAGAAGTCAGACTCCCATTGATCAGATAGGTCACCTGAGAATAGATCATCAGTATAAAAAACTCGGAAAACCCCTTTCAACTAGTGTTGATCATACTGACTTATTATAACTATTACCGATGCAGTGACATTTTTATTGTTAGCTTTGGCAACCTATTTAGTGTTCAGGATCTACAGGTCCTGCTGCAACATCTGTGGCAAATGTTTGCCTCCATGCCCAACCGTATGAACCTGTATGCCCCCATGTCCAACCGTATCTCATCTTGTATCCAGGGTAGAGGCGGCCCAACGGGGTCCTAGAGTCTCCTTTCAATTGTATTTTGTGTATGTATCCTTTCGCTCTAATATTGTAATCACTTACATATGTCATCATTACATTCACACATAGAAAGTTTCATTTGATTCCAACAATTCCTTCTCAGTGCATTATTTTTTGTCGAGTGTGTGTGTATATATATATATATATATATATATATATTATAATATCATTATATCTCTTATAGTACCATATGTTTAGAATTTGATACAGCATCAAAGCTAAGAGTTGGCAGAAGTTATATGACAACTCTGCTGCCATCTGCTGGTGTATGTAAGCTGTACGTAATACATGTCGGTATAGTATGAAGTCAGCTCCTTTATAGTCCCTGTTATGGTAAATGAATGTCATAGAGGGGGTCCCCACTGAGATGGGCAATGCCCTATTTAAAAGGGGAATTACTATAATATTATTGGAAATCTTACACTTCCAGGAAGAATAATAAAGGAGCGGCATAATGCAATGTATTATTATTTATGTTAAATGCAAACATTTACTAAATCACACATCAGGGCACCAGTTGCTTTATGATTTCTTTAGCAGCCTGAAGCAGGTTGTCTTGCAGTTTCGCCCTGCACAAATGACTCATGAAGACTGTAAATAGTATCAATCAACCTTCTTGCTCGATGATGTTGAACTGATGTCCAAAAAATGACAAAAATTATTTTAAAGGCTGATGAAAAATCTAATGGGACCATGACTGTGGACAGTACCTGCCAGAGTGGTTCTATGGTGATCCTCTCACTACCTCACAACTAGGCTGATGGTATTAAATGGGTTTTCCTATCTCAGACAATCGGGGCATATCGCTTGGATATGCGCCCATTGTCTGATAGGTTTGGGTCCCACCTCTGGGACCTGCACCTATCTAGTAAACAGAGCCTTCAAAGTCACAGAGGGCGCACCACACATGCGTGGCCACCCTCCATTCCTTTCTATGTGGCTGACGGAAATAGGCAAGCCAGGGATGTGCCCCCATTGTCTGAGATGGGAATACCCCTTTATCCAGCGCAGCAAAATTTTAGTAAAGTTGTGTAAAAAATGAAATAATCAGTGTAATGCAAGGCACCAAGAAAACAGTCAAGGGGTTTATTAACAAAATAAACAAAGTCCAGGCAAAACTTCACTGGAGCTGATATCAGGCAAACAAAACAAAGGGAAGCCAGGAGTAGTCCCGATCCATGCACAAGTCCTTGTGTAACTTGCCAAGTGAACGGATGCCACACAGAAAATCCCGGATCCTGGGTCCCACTGGAACGGACGAAGTCCATGCAAACTTCAGTCAGCAGCAAGCAGTACTGACCTGCACCTGGATGAGGGAAGATAACAGTGGGCACTGACTGACCTAGGAGGCCACCTTTTATGTGCCTGCTAACAAATCCCATGGTGCCATGTGTCCACTCCCCATAGGTCATGATCCTGCCCTACACCTGTGTACAAGGGTTTGGTCGGTCATGGCATCGGTTTGTTTTCCAAAAATATTTTTAAAATGTTCTAAAAAATGCGGGAAATATATCTGTCTGTAGATGCTAACAATGCTACTGGGTTTTGCACATCTAAGCAACATGGTGGGGGACAACCACTTTAAGGCCTAATTAAGATAGCTGTAATCTTTGCACGCTAAAATACACTCACATTACTGCTGTCTGAATGAGGCCTAACCTAACAAAGCCACTATTCCTACCTCAATGTGAGTTATGCTCAAGTACAAGTGCCTAGTACCTTTTCATCCTGGACACTGGTAAGTTTGACATAGGAAGATCTTATGAACTGAATTCATGTTTTAGAGGTTTTGTAAAAAAATTTAAAGGGAGTCTTTCACCTAAAATCACCATTATAGAACACTAACATCAGGATCTCCATTACATTCCCCATATTAGAATGCTACCTTCCAAGAGGATGACGTAATCAGAAGAACCTAGGGCGGGCCAGAGGGGTGAAAGGGGAGGGGTTTCATATGAAAAGCGGCAAGGGGCCTGGGCAACGGCCGCATGAACACCGCCCCTGGGCACCTTCAGAAGCTAATTAACATATTGAATAAAAGTGTTTTTCTGAGAAAATCGGCTATGGACAAAAATATGGAAGGTAGCATTCTAATATGGGGAATGTAATAGAGATCCTGATGTTAGTGTTCTATAATGGTGATTTTAGGTGAAAGACTCCCTTTAAGTGAAATATACAACCTTACCAGGCACAACCCATGAGTAAGAGTAGCTTTCTCTCTGGAAGAAGGCAACTATCTTCTACTCCCATAAAGCCCCTTAATGTTTTAGGATTTTCATGAAGTTATGCTTTACTATAATATGATCATTGTAGAATTTTTACACTTAGCTTCTTGGAGTCTCCAGGATTCCATTTTGGTGTTGCAGTGTAATGTTACCTGTGGGGATGTTACATCCTTGCAGTACTGATTATCATGTTACACGCAGATAATTAACTGTTACCATGTTACAGAACATTGTCTATTGCTAGGGTTTGTGAAACACATCTCATGTTTCTACCTCCCCTAGACACAATTTTCTAAGCCAATGCACATCATCCACACTAACAGAAGACATCCTCCAGGAAGAGTAGAGCATTCAGGCATCTATAAAATGACTATATACCTTTGAAAGGTCAGGACAATATTTTAACACAGGGTTTGAGTATATATAGTATAGCAACACAATCTAGTATCTAGTATAAGGAATCTAGTAAAGTAACACATAGGAAGAGATCCAGCAGTGGCGAGACAACAACCTGGTATAGTTATAGTCAGTTTGTTAGCTTGACTTTCTCTGCTGCATTTATGCCAGGGTTGGAGTGGTGTGGGCGCCTAACCAACCACCATAGCTATAATACACTTACCTTGAAGCAGAATTAATTTATTATTACGTACAACAACCCCCTCTGCATATCTCCTTTTAGGGCACCTGGGCATCATAGAAGGGGGTCCCTATGTGCCTGAGCTGAAAGTCTCTGACAAGCAGCAGCTCTTGTTCAGCCAACCTTTATCGCCAAAGAACAGGTGATATTCACTCCTGACAAAAAAGATAATGCACCAAGGAGTTGTAGAAATTGAATGTAATGATGATGTATGTGCAGCGAGCCCCCTGAGGAGCCGATGCAGAGGATGGGAGTGGTAATGGCCCGGATTAGATGTTGTGTAATGGTGTACTCCCTCGGGCCGTTGCTCCCTGATGATCGGTGCAGTGATAATATAGTTTGAAGAATAAGATAACAGTCTCTTATTGCTTAGTACAAAATATAACTTCAGTAGCAGCAAATTCAAAGTTCAGTTAAGGAGGTATTTTGGCAGGTTGGATGGCTATATATTGGCACTTGTCGGTATCGGTGTCCACCGCCTTAGTGGTGGTATAGATGATGGGTGTTTGTGCTGTAGTCCCTCACCTTTCAGCAGTGTCTGAATTTTGTTTGTCTCCCTAGAGAATCATATATTGTTCCCAGGAGCAGGAGCTCTAGTTTGCGCTTCCTCTCTCTAGCTAGACAGGTCTGGGGTACTGCATATGTAACTGATTACAATATTAGAGCGAAAGGATATATTTATTGGGGAAAACTTGAAAGCAGGCTAATTAGTCTGGACGATGAGATACGGTTGGGCATTAAAGCATACAGGTTCCGTATGGTGTCCTACAGCACATTTGCCAACAGATGTCACAGCTGGGCCTGTAAATTCTGCACACTCGTACGTTGTCAAAGCTGGCATCACAGTTGAATTGGCAATAAATCTGTTTACTGGGCAGGCAAAGGAAGTGTTATATTCTGGTGGAGGCAATCCTGGAAAACTCTTTCTGTGTGTGGGCAAGTATTATCCTTGTTATGTCAGCATCTTATGCCCTGCTTTTCCTGGCATGCACAAGTACTGCTTCATTCACCCTGTGTCTTTTCATTGAACCTCACCTGCAGTGTGGTACTGCAAGGGTTAACACTCTTCTTGGCCCTGTGTTCTGTTGCTAGGCTATTTCTAATTTGCTGATTAGTTTCTGCTATATATGCTGTATGGTTTCTTTCACACCTGCCTCAGCAATTAGGTTCCTAGCTTGCTAGTCCTTTTCTAAGGCATTGTTCTCTGTTGTCTGCCCATGTACCAACTTCTGTCTGATTTCTGCACTCTGACCCGTCCTCTGCCTGTTTACCGTTGTGATTCTCTACTGCCAGCTCTGAATTCGGACCTGTACCACATATTCACATGTACTCTGCCTGCCCTTATCTTGGGCTGTTACTATGAGTTTTGCCTGATCCTTGGGTAGGCTCCACTGCTGTCTCTGACCCCTGTGGGTCAGCTGTGAATCATACCAGATCTACTCCAAGAGGTAGCGGCCCAGTGGCTCCCCTGCAGCAAAGTCCAGAACCCTGGAAAGAGGTAGAGTAAATACCAGGTGATCTGCTAGGATAATGCCCTTAGATTTAACCCAAACCAGTTAGTTGACATAATGGTTCCATACCCACTGCTGTAACAGTTTGCTTAGGCCATGGAAACCACTGGCTCAACGAATATCGTCCTGAAGTATATAAAGAGCTGACAACTCAGCACAGCCATTAGGAACATCTGCTGCAATATCTGCATACCATATCTACCCACTAGGATGCCATGTTCACTACTGCTCCTGTACCGAACTGCAAGCCGCTCTGTCTGCACCATCATCTCCACCAGGCATGGTCACTGGGGCCTCCAGCTTGCACCTCCCACTTCCTCCATGCTATGAAGGGGATCACAAGTTGTGTTATGGAATCCTGTACCAGTGCATCATTCACTTTGAATTTCAGTCTCACCAATTTTGGTCTAAGATAACATTTCTGGTCACCCTGTCTGGTAAAGCACTTGCCTGGGTTATTCCTTTGTGGGAATGCAGTAACCTTCTAACCAGCAATCTTTGGGAATTCCTGCCTACCTTCTATATACTCTTTAAGGAGCCTGGACATACTTCTGCAGCGTCATCTCAACCATGCCTCCACCAGCACAATCTCCCAGTTGGGCAGTATACCATATGCCGCTAGCGGAGCAGAGGACAGGAGTGATAGCGGCTCTGGCTGCAACAATTATTCACAGTGGCAATCCTCACACCGATGGTCCCTAGTGCCAGGCCAGTGATAGTAGGGTGCACCCATTCTTCCCTCAGGGAACACTCTGATGTTGGGACCCCTGTCTGATGGTAGTTGGGGTGCCCTTGGTGTTATGACTGTTGTATAGGTTCATGGCAGGAGGTGTAGGCCCTGTGGCCAGCATATGCTGCTGGAGTCAATAACCAGGCCAGTTGAAGAAAATTAACAAGTCTATTCTTTACTAAAGTTCAGAATAGGAGTTGTAGTACACCCAACTGTGTCAAAACACAGTTCCAAACAATTGACAGTGCAAATCTTCCTAGATATCAATGTATGGATATAGTCCAGGATTGGGATTATAATACTCCTTCCCTCTATCTCCCCAAAGTTTGCGTATGTCTCTCTCTGCAGAAAGCTGGCAATATTATTCTTACAATGGTGGCTGTAATTCCCAGCTGAAGCTTTGAACAGCAAATACTTTACTGACTGAATCCAGTGTTTGGCAGATTCTGGGCCTTCTTGGTTCTTTCCTATTTTGTTTCCTGGAGTACTGTGTTGTAGAGATTGTCTTCTCTCTGTGAATTTATTGATGGCCCACAAAAAGATGTTCAAGACTTTGTTGCTGCTTGCTCTGCCTGTGCTCAGAACAAGTCTCCAAAGCAAAATCCTGCTGATTTACTACATCACTTGCCTTTGCCTAATGTCCCATGGCAGCATATCACTATGGATTTTAACACCGATCTGCCATTTTCTGAATGTACAGTAATCTGCGTGGTGGCCAATCGATTCTCAAAGATGGCTCACTTTGTACCTCTGCCTAGACCCCCATCTGCCAGTCAACTGGGCAAAATATTATTCAGTTACATAGTTTGCCTTTGAGCATTGTGTCTGATTGAGGGGTCCTGTTTACCACTAAGTTTTGGAAAGCCATATGCAAGTGCAGTGAACCCATGAGGAGCTGGTGCAGAGGATAGGAGTGGTAGTGGCCCTGATGACATATTTTGTCACAGTGTACTCTTTCAGGCCGTTGCTCCCTGGGGATCAGTGTAGTGAAAAGGGGGTTTGAAGAATCAGGCCAGAATTAAAAGTATAACAGTCTCTCTTTACTTAAAGCAAAATATAACTTGTGGTTCATACAGCATTTTCTGTCACCAGACGATGAGGTATGGTGTCTGGCAGGGGCGTAGCTAAATGCTCATGGACCCTGGTGCAAGAGTTCAGCTTGGGCCCCCCCTTCCCTCAGTGCTTTGTGGCCAGTGGAAGGGGTGCACCGCACTATATAGATGACACCCTATACACACACTGCACTATACAGAGGATACCCTATACACACACCTCACTATATAGAGGACACCCTATATACACCGCACTATACAGAGGACACCCTATATACACACACACACCGCAGGGGACATACCACCCGTGCAGCCGGTTCAGCTACAGGACGCATCTACAGGACGCACAGACAGCTGATTGTAATGGTGAAGCAGAGAGCCGCACGCTCCCCGCTTGACCACTCATCATCACACCATCCAGCATGTAGAAGGGGCCCACCTTACTATCTGACTTCAATCTCAGGACGTACTGCATCCGCAGCTCTGAGGAGCAGGGCCAGGGCAGCACATCCTCCATACAGTTCAGTCCTGCTGTGTGGTGGGCAGCTTCATGCACCAGCTCAGCCAGGCCTCTGCTGAGCCACTTCACTGTGTCATAGCTCCGCCTCCCGTCTGGTAATGTCAGTAGCTCTGCCCCGTCTAGTGTCATGGTAGCCCCACCCCTGGTGGTAGCCCCGCCCACATGCAGTCCTCTCCTAGCACTTCTGGTGCTTAATGTGTGAGGCCTGCAGAACCTTAGGAGGAAGTAAGTGAGGACCGGAGGCTGCCCCAGTGACCACTGTCTCTGCCAGACACTGAACTTGACTTGGTATGTTATATTTTTTTTTTACCCCACCCATCCCACCTGTCCCCCTATGTCCCTTACCCACATACTGTGAGGCTACATTAACAAGATCAATATTTTTTTTGCGGTCCGTGGATTGGCAAGATACAGTATGTATGCGGTCCATGTGCGATCCATATATTTTTGCAGACCCATTAACTTAAATGGGTCTGCAGTCCGGATTTTGTAGAGAAATATAGGACGTGTCACATTTTCCATCTTGTGCAGAACGGACATACAGATGCAGAAAGCACATACAAGCCATTTGCTTTCCACATCCGTATGTCTGTTCCGCAAAGGATAGAAAATGTGACATGTCCTATACTGGTCCGCAACGTGCAGGCTAGTTAATGGGTCTGCAAAAAAATGCAGATGGCATATGGGCATTATTGGTAATTTGCAGATCATAAAATACATATGGTCCGTGTCGTGTAAATGGGTTAAAAGTGTTGCCCAGACACTCAGGGGGTCATTTATTAAGACCTGCGTTTTAGACACTAGTCGTAATAACCCCTAAACTGGCAGTGGTTCTGCTGAAGTTATGAAGAGGCTCCGGCCTTTCCATAACTTCAGCGCATCCAGCGCCAGTGTAAATGCATATCATCCAGACTGAATCCTGACCTGTTCATTTCAATAGGTCTGTGTGAGGAGGCATATGTCTGGCAATAACTACTGTGAGGGGCACATATCTGGTGATAGCTAATGTGAGGGGGCACATATCTGGTCATAACTACTGTAAGGGGGCACATATCTGGCAATAACTACTGTGAGGGGCACATATTTGGCCATAACTACTGTAAGGGGGCACATATCTGGTCATAACTACTGTGAGGGGGCATACCGTATATCTGGCAATAACTACTGTAGGGGCACATATCTGGCCATAACTACTGTTAGAGGGCACATAATCTGGCATAACTACTGTGAGGGGGGCACATATCTGGGCATAACTACTGTGAGGGGAGCACATATCTGGCATAACTACTGTGAAGTTGGCACATATCTAGGCATAATTATTGTGAGGGGGCACATAATCTGTCACAATTACTTTAAGGGGGCACATAATATGGCTTCATAACTACTGTGAAGGACACATAATCTGGCAAAACTACTATGAGGGGCAAATAATAACTACTGTGAAGGGGCACATATCTGGGCATAATTAATGTGAGGGGGCACATATCTGGGCATAATTACTGTGAGGGGGCACATATCTGGCCATAGCTACTGTGAAGGGGGCACAATTGTGTTGGCACAAAAGGGCAAAAATTACTATGTAGGAGCATTAAGAGGACATTACTTGCTGCTGGCTCTGGAGGAGAGGCATCTCCTGCAGGAGAATGAACTGCACACGGACACACGGCCATGAGCGTGGCCTGGAGGAGACCAAAGAGGAGGGGTGACTACTGCTGGCAGCGCTACTCTCCCCTCCTTCTGCAGACTAGTGAACGTTTCCAATATGGAGGCGCTCATTAGTGTTCGCTTTATAAGATGCACTGCATCTTATAAAACTAAAAATAGGTCATTAGTAGAGCACTTCTGGCAAGGGGGGCCCGGTCGCAACTGCGACCCCTATAGCTACGCCAGTGGTGTCTGTATAAATGGCAATTAAATGGTACTTCAGATGTGCTGTCTGGCTGATGTATCTCTCTTTTAATTCTGGCTAACAGCTTTATGCTGGCACTTGTGGAGATAGGTGTCCACTGTGTGATACAGGCTTGGAGTCAGACTGGCCTGGAAGTTGTTTTAGGCGATGGCTGTTCAATCTGTATTTCCCTCAACTGCAGCAGGGTCTGTAAAGCTGAGACTTCTGATCACTCTGCTGAGTAAGCACGCTATAGCTTCTAAGATAGAAGTAGAAGTGGTCTTGGTTCTGTAAATCTCTCTAGTCATGGTCTCACCGGAGATCCGGATAAGGTCTCTTGGAGTAGGAGCTCTGGCATGCGCTTCCTTCCACCACTCTGTCTGGACTAGAACTTCCTGCCTTCCAGGCAGGGAACAAGACCAGCCCACTCCTACCAAGAAGGGAGGAACAGGGTGGTTAACCCTGTCCTTGCCAACCATACCTCTGATGCCGGTGTGCATGGCATAACATTACAATATTGCAATAATAATGCATTGCAAACAATTGCAAGATATAGATGTGGGGGGCACTCGGTATCAAGGTTGGATATGTGCGGTTTGTAGAAGTGGTGGTTGTACCGTACTGATGATTTGGATAGGTGTACTATCTGACGACTGTATTGTTGAGGGGTTGGTGGTATAATTGTATTATAGGTGTGGGTTGTGCTCTTGGAGTAGTGTATAATGATCACATCATAGTTGTTGCTATTAAAAATAAATTAATTTATTAATATTTATAAAATTGTTGTTGATGTAAATATATGAATAAGTAGAGATGAAAAGATAAAAAAAGGAAAAATAAATATATTTTTTTAAAATATACAAAGAAAATATGATGAAAAAAATATATATATAAAAAAGAAAAAATTATCTTAGGTCCACTTAATATGAATCGAGAAATAAGAATGTATTAGGGCAAAAGTTCACATAGTCAATGTTGCTACAGTCTTCGATTTAACGTTGTTGTCCAGTAGGGGGAGCTGTTGTAGCTGAAGATAGTTACAGCTGAAGATAGTTACAGCTAGGGAACGCATTGACCCGAGGACTCACACTAACCTGAGGACTCACATTGACACCCATTTCAAAATCCAAGCGCTAGAGATAAAAACAGGGCTGGGGCAGACTCGCTTCTCCCAGAGCGCTAAGTAGCGACGGTCATTTTGCGCAACTGCACTTCTTCCGGCTACTGGCATCACAGGCTGTGTTGCGAAGGGATGAACAGGAATATGCTATGATTAATGATCTGATGAAAGCAAAGAAGGAGTAACAAATGCAATTAACAGAAAATCAATTTCAAGTGTTTGAGAAAAGATTGAATAGAAAGCTAGTTATCACACAAACAGAGATCAAGGAAAAGAAAAAAGACAAATTCTTAAGAGATAAATATAATTATGATACAGGAAGAGTTTTCAAATGGAAAAAAAAAGACAACGTCCCCAGCGGAAAATGAAAAGTGACTTTTGGACTACCGACTACCGAGTAAAGCTGAGAAATGGGGATCATTCTAAATTCAAGTGGTACTATACCTACTATTTGGATCAATGGAAGCTCTTAGTGCACATTTTGATCAAACTTGTGTCGGGCCCATCTACCAGGCATCAAGGTGGCTTCCGCGGACGGGTCCCTATCACTAATATACCGCCTCTCTTGGACTTATCCAAGTCCACATTATCATTATTTTTATTTATTATGTTTACCTTATGGATGTGCACCCATGACTATGATTATGAATAAGAATATGCCAGTCTAAATTTTCTTGTAAAATGTTCTTGTAATAAGATCCTAGTACTTTGACTGAGCAAAAGCAGAGTAAAGTCCCTTTAAGGGAAAGACCAGAAGAGTGGGAAGGAGAAGTAAGAAGTGGGGTCAGGAGATCCACCCACAGCAAGAAACAAGTCTTGTGGAGACATTAGTGGGTTCTCCACCTGAAGAAAATTTGGTTATCAGCCTCACCTGCTACGATTTGCCTCCCAACTGTATCTCGGTCCTCAATCGAGGACTGAGCTACAGTCTCGTTGAGCAATTCGATAGAGCCGCCTTTGAAATAGACCTTTATAAATCTATTTGTAAGCTATATCTCTGTAAGGCTTTTCATGAGACCCCCCCCCCAGTGTCCCTCATTGATTAGGCAGGGCGAGATCCCCGTCAATGTTGATTACTTGGGCTTTTACTAGTGTTAATAACAAGTTTAGTGAGATGGAAATTTCATGCCTTGAGTTTTAACTGGTATGGATTTGGTGGGTGACATGGTAATGGATCAGGATTATGGTAGGTTCAGTGGAGGTATAAGATCCACATTTTGCCCCCCTATGCCCGCTGGCAGCAGTATTGACATATTCCATAAAAGGGTGTTGAGGGATGTCAAAGCTTTCCCGCAATATCAGTGCCAACAAAATGGCGGCACTTCAATGGTTACGTAAACCAGCTGACAAGGGGGGCAATGTGGTCCTCATGAATATTACCAATAGGAGGCTAACAGACAGCTAGGTGACACGGCTGTTTATGACCCCACCCCTACCATATTGTTGCAACTTCGTGATTTATTACAGAAGTACAATGAGGACGATTTTCTGGATCAGAATATGATTGACAAATTGGTTCCCACATGTCTGAGTAAGCCCACGTGGTACTTTGTGCCAAAGATCCATAAGTCACTGACCCATCCCCCTGGATGGTCCATTGTGGCGGGGATTGGGTCAGTGACTGAATCTTTGTCCAAGTACCTGGATTGGTTGTTGAGAGCCTTACTGAAAAAATCGCCTACTCATCTCGGCGACACCAACGACTTCCTTCTGTCGCTGAAGGATCGGAGTCTGGTCTCGCTCGACGTAGAGAGTTTATACCCCATAAGATGGGCATTGAGGCGGGTTTGCACATAATGGGTAATACTGATAAGAGTGACATTTATTGTCAATTTGTGAAGGAGGTCCTATGTTTTGTACTCACTAATAACACATTCAAATTTGGTCAGCAGTGGTAAACGCAGTTGCATGGAACAGCAGTGGGGACATCTGTATCGTGCACCGTTGCAAACATTTACCTCAACAGTTTGCAACTAGAGTTGAGCGAACACCTGGATGTTCGGGTTCGAGAAGTTCGGCCGAACATCCCGGAAATGTTCGGGTTCGGGATCCGAACCCGATCCGAACTTCGTCCCGAACCCGAACCCCATTGAAGTCAATGGGGACCCGAACTTTTCGGCACTAAAAAGGCTGTAAAACAGCCCAGGAAAGAGCTAGAGGGCTGCAAAAGGCAGCAACATGTAGGTAAATCCCCTGCAAACAAATGTGGATAGGGAAATGAATTAAAATAAAAATTAAATAAATAAAAATTAACCAAAATCAATTGGAGAGAGGTCCCATAGCAGAGAATGAGGCTTCACGTCAGCCACCACTGCAACAGTCCATTGGCATATATTTAGGCCCAGCACCCAGGCAGAGGAGGGAGGTCTCGTAACAGAGAATCTGTCTTCATGTCAGCAGAGAATCAGTCTGCATGTCATAGCAGAGAATGAGGCTTCACGTCAGCCACCACTGCAACAGTCCATTGGCATATATTTAGGCCCAGCACACACACAGGCAGAGGAGAGAGGTCCCGTAACAGAGAATCTGTCTTCATGTCAGCAGAGAATTAGTCTGCATGTCATAGCAGAGAATGAGGCTTCACGTCAGCCACCACTGCAACAGTCCATTGGCATATATTTAGGCCCAGCACCCAGGCAGAGGAGGGAGGTCCCGTAACAGAGAATCTGTCTTCATGTCAGCAGAGAATCAGTCTGCATGTCATAGCAGAGAATGAGGCTTCACGTCACCCACCACTGCAACAGTCCATTGGCATATATTTAGGCCTAGCACACAGGCAGAGCAGAGAGGTCCCGTAACAGACGATCTGGCTTCATGTCAGCAGAGAATCAGTCTGCATGTCATAGCAGAGAATGAGGCTTCACGTCAGCCACCACTGCAACAGTCCATTGGCATATATTTAGGCCCAGCACACACACAGGCAGAGGAGAGAGGTCCCGTAACAGAGAATTTGTCTTCATGTCAGCAGAGAATCAGTCTGCATGTCATAGCAGAGAATGAGGCTTCACGTCACCCACCACTGCAACAGTCCATTGGCATATATTTAGGCCTAGCACACAGGCAGAGCAGAGAGGTCCCGTAACAGACGATCTGGCTTCATGTCAGCAGAGAATCAGTCTGCATGTCATAGCAGAGAATGAGGCTTCACGTCACCCACCACTGCAACAGTCCATTGGCATATATTTAGGCCCAGCACACACACAGGCAGAGGAGAGAGGTCCCGTAACAGAGAATCTGTCTTCATGTCAGCAGAGAATTAGTCTGCATGTCATAGCAGAGAATGAGGCTTCACGTCAGCCACCACTGCAACAGTCCATTGGCATATATTTAGGCCCAGCACCCAGGCAGAGGAGGGAGGTCCCGTAACAGAGAATCTGTCTTCATGTCAGCAGAGAATCAGTCTGCATGTCATAGCAGAGAATGAGGCTTCACGTCAGCCACCACTGCAACAGTCCATTGGCATATATTTAGGCCCAGCACACACACAGGCAGAGGAGAGAGGTCCCGTAACAGAGAATCTGTCTTCATGTCAGCAGAGAATTAGTCTGCATGTCATAGCAGAGAATGAGGCTTCACGTCAGCCACCACTGCAACAGTCCATTGGCATATATTTAGGCCCAGCACCCAGGCAGAGGAGGGAGGTCCCGTAACAGAGAATCTGTCTTCATGTCAGCAGAGAATCAGTCTGCATGTCATAGCAGAGAATGAGGCTTCACGTCAGCCACCACTGCAACAGTCCATTGGCATATATTTAGGCCCAGCACCCAGGCAGAGGAGGGAGGTCCCGTAACAGAGAATCTGTCTTCATGTCAGCAGAGAATCAGTCTGCATGTCATAGCAGAGAATGAGGCTTCACGTCACCCACCACTGCAACAGTCCATTGGCATATATTTAGGCCCAGCACACACACAGGCAGAGGAGAGAGGTCCCGTAACAGAGAATCTGGCTTCATGTCAGCAGAGAATCAGTCTGCATGTCATAGCAGAGAATGAGGCTTCACGTCACCCACCACTGCAACAGTCCATTGGCATATATTTAGGCCTAGCACACAGGCAGAGCAGAGAGGTCCCGTAACAGAAGATCTGGCTTCATGTCAGCAGAGAATCAGTCTGCATGTCATAGCAGAGAATGAGGCTTCACGTCACCCACCACTGCAACAGTCCATTTTCATAAATTTAGGCCCAGCACCCAGGCAGAGGAGAGAGGTCCCGTAACAGAGGATCTGGCTTCATGTCAGCAGAGAATCAGTCTGCATGTCATAGCAGAGAATCAGGCTTCACGTCAGCCACCACTGCAACAGTCCATTGTCATAAATTTAGGCCCAGCACCCAGGCAGAGGAGAGAGGTCCCGTAACAGACAATCTGGCTTCATGTCAGCAGAGAATTAGTCTGCATGTCATAGCAGAGAATCAGGCTTCATGTCAGCCACCACTGCAACAGTCCATTGGCATATATTTAGGCCTAGCACACAGGCAGAGGAGAGGTTCATTCAACTTTGGGTAGCCTCGCAATATAATGGTAAAATGAAAATAAAAATAGGATTGAATGAGGAAGTGCCCTGGAGTCCAATAATATATGGTTATGGGGAGGTAGTTAATGTCTAATCTGGACAAGGGACGGACAGGTCCTGTGGGATCCATGCCTGGTTCATTTTTATGAACGTCAGCTTGTCCACATTGGCTGTAGACAGGCGGCTGCGTTTGTCTGTAATGACGCCCCCTGCCGTGCTGAATACACGTTCAGACAAAACGCTGGCTGCCGGGCAGGCCAGCACCTCCAAGGCATAAAAGGCTAGCTCTGGCCACGTGGACAATTTAGAGACCCAGAAGTTGAATGGGGCCGAACCATCAGTCAGTACGTGGAGGGGTGTGCACACGTACTGTTCCACCATGTTAGTGAAATGTTGCCTCCTGCTAACACGTTGCGTATCAGGTGGTGGTGCAGTTAGCTGTGGCGTGTTGACAAAAGTTTTCCACATCTCTGCCATGCTAACCCTGCCCTCAGAGGAGCTGGCCGTGACACAGCTGCCTTGGCGACCTCTTGCTCCTCCTCTGCCTTGGCCTTGGGCTTCCACTTGTTCCCCTGTGACATTTGGGAATGCTCTCAGTAGCGCGTCTACCAACGTGCGCTTGTACTCGCGCATCTTCCTATCACGCTCCAGTGCAGGAAGTAAGGTGGGCACATTGTCTTTGTAGCGTGGATCCAGCAGGGTGGCAACCCAGTAGTCCGCACAGGTTAAAATGTGGGCAACTCTGCTGTCGTTGCGCAGGCACTGCAGCATGTAGTCGCTCATGTGTGCCAGGCTGCCCAGGGGTAAGGACAAGCTGTCCTCTGTGGGAGGCGTATCGTCATCGTCCTGCCTTTCCCCCCAGCCACGCACCAGTGATGGACCCGAGCTGCGTTGGGTGCCACCCCGCTGTGACCATGCTTCATCCTCATCCTCCTCCACCTCCTCCTCATCCTCGTCCTCCTCGTCCTCCAGTAGTGGGCCCTGGCTGGCCACATTTGTACCTGGCCTCTGCTGTTGCCAAAAACCTCCCTCTGAGTCACTTCGAAGAGACTGGCCTGAAAGTGCTAAAAATGACCCCTCTTCCTCATCCTCCTCCTCCTCCTCCTGGGCCACCTCCTCTTCCATCATCGCCCTAAGTGTTTTCTCAAGGAGACATAGAAGTGGTATTGTAACGCTGATAACGGTGTCATCGCCACTGGCCATGTTGGTGGAGTACTCGAAACAGCGCAACAGGGCACACAGGTCTCGCATGGAGGCCCAGTCATTGGTGGTGAAGTGGTGCTGTTCTGTAGTGCGACTGACCCGTGCGTGCTGCAGCTGAAACTCCACTATGGCCTGCTGCTGCTCGCACAGTCTGTCCAGCATGTGCAAGGTGGAGTTCCACCTGGTGGGCACGTCGCATATGAGGCGGTGAGCGGGAAGGCCGAAGTTACGCTGTAGCGCAGACAGGCGAGCAGCAGCAGGATGTGAACGCCGGAAGCGCGAACAGACGGCCCGCACTTTATGCAGCAGCTCTGACATGTCGGGGTAGTTGTGAATGAACTTCTGCACCACCAAATTCAGCACATGCGCCAAGCAAGGGATGTGCGTCAAATTGGCTAGTCCCAGAGCTGCAACGAGATTTCGCCCATTATCACACACCACCAGGCCGGGCTTGAGGCTCACCGGCAGCAACCACTCGTCGGTCTGTTGTTCAATACCCCGCCACAACTCCTGTGCGGTGTGGGGCCTGTCCCCCAAACATATGAGTTTCAGAATGGCCTGCTGACGTTTACCCCGGGCTGTGCTGAAGTTGGTGGTGAAGGTGTGTGGCTGACTGGATGAGCAGGTGGAAGAAGAGGAGGAGGAAGCCGAGAAGGAGGAGGTGGCAACAGGAGGCAAAGAATGTTGCCCTGCGATCCTTGGCGGCGGAAGGACGTGCGCCAAACAGCTCTCCGCCTGGGGCCCAGCTGCCACTACATTTACCCAGTGTGCAGTTAGGGAGATATAGCGTCCCTGGCCGTGCTTACTGGTCCACGTATCTGTGGTTAGGTGGACCTTGCTACAGATGGCGTTGCGCAGTGCACACTTGATTTTATCGGATACTTGGTTGTGCAGGGAAGGCACGGCTCTCTTGGAGAAGTAGTGCCGGCTGGGAACAACATACTGTGGGACAGCAAGCGACATGAGCTGTTTGAAGCTGTCTGTGTCCACCAGCCTAAATGACAGCATTTCATAGGCCAGTAGTTTAGAAATGCTGGCATTCAGGGCCAGGGATCGAGGGTGGCTAGGTGGGAATTTACGCTTTCTATCAAATGTTTGTGAGATGGAGAGCTGAACGCTGGCGTGTGACATGGTTGAGACGCTTGGTGACGGAGGTGGTGGTGGTGGTGTTGGTGGTACATCCCCTGTTTGCTGGGCGGCAGGTGCCAACGTTCCTCCAGAGGCGGAGGAAGAGGCCGAGGCGGCAGCAGCAGAATAGGCCGAGGCGGCAGCAGCAGAAGAGGTAGCAGGAGGAGCCTGAGTGACTTCCTTGGTTTTAAGGTGTTTACTCCACTGCAGTTCATGCTTTGCATGCAGGTGCCTGGTCATGCAGGTTGTGCTCAGGTTCAGAACGTTAATGCCTCGCTTCAGGCTCTGATGGCACAGCGTGCAAACCACTCGGGTCTTGTCGTCAGCACATTGTTTGAAGAAGTGCCATGCCAGGGAACTCCTTGAAGCTGCCTTTGGGGTGCTCGGTCCCAGATGGCGGCGGTCAGTAGCAGGCGGAGTCTCTTGGCGGCGGGTGTTCTGCTTTTGCCCACTGCTCCCTCTTTTGCTACGCTGTTGGCTCGGTCTCACCACTGCCTCTTCCTCCGAACTGTGAAAGTCAGTGGCACGACCTTCATTCCATGTGGGGTCTAGGACCTCATCGTCCCCTGCATCGTCTTCCACCCAGTCTTGATCCCTGACCTCCTGTTCAGTCTGCACACTGCAGAAAGACGCAGCAGTTGGCACCTGTGTTTCGTCATCATCAGAGACATGCTGAGGTGGTATTCCCATGTCCTCATCATCAGGAAACATAAGTGGTTGTGCGTCAGTGCATTCTATGTCTTTCACCGCTGGGGAAGGGCTAGGTGGATGCCCTTGGGAAACCCTGCCAGCGGAGTCTTCAAACAGCATAAGAGACTGCTGCATAACTTGAGGCTGAGACAGTTTCCCTGGTATGCATGGGGGTGATGTGACAGACTGATGGGGTTGGTTTTCAGGCGCCATCTGTGCGCTTTCTGCAGAAGACTGGGTGGGAGATAATGTGAACGTGCTGGATCCACTGTCGGCCACCCAATTGACTAATGCCTGTACCTGCTCAGGCCTTACCATCCTTAGAACGGCATTGGGCCCCACCATATATCGCTGTAAATTCTGGCGGCTACTGGGACCTGAGGTAGTTGGTACACTAGGACGTGTGGATGTGGCAGAACGGCCACGTCCTCTCCCAGCACCAGAGGGTCCACTAACACCACCACGACCATGTCCACGTCCGCGTCCCTTACTAGATGTTTTTCTCATTGTTATGGTTCACCACAACAACAAATATATTATTTGGCCCAATGTATTGTATTCAAATTCAGCGGGATATAAATTTGAGGCCTAGTATTTAGGCGCTGGGTGACCGGTATGGATTTAGTGACAGAATTAGACTTGGAAATGCACAGAAGCGTGTGTGTGAAGTTATTCTGAATGACCCTATGTGCACCTTCAATATGATCTACCCTTTTAGGGATAGATTTCAAATAGCTCTGATATAGCAGAAATGACTAAATTATGAAATTGCTAAATTGGGAATTGTATTTCAACCCAGAACAAAAAATGTGCTTTGACGGACACTAAATAACTTTCCCAGCCACAACAGGACAGCGGTAACGAGAGATTTAGCGGGATATAAATTTGAGGCCTAGTATTTAGGCGCTGGGTGACAGGTATGGGTTTAGTGACAGAATTAGATTTGGAAATGCACAGTAGCGGGTGTGTGAAGTTATTCTGAATGACCCTATGTGCACCTTGAATATTATATACCCTTTTAGGGATAGATTTCAAATAGCTCTGATATAGCAGAAACCACTAAATTATGAAATTGCTAAATTGGGAATTGTATTTCAACCCAGAACAAGAAATGTGCTTGAACGGACACTAAATAACTCGCCCAGCTACAGCACTAGGGACAGATTTAGCGGGATATAAATTTGAGGCCTAGTATTTAGGCGCTGGGTGACAGGTATGGGTTTAGTGACAGAATTAGACTTGGAAATACACAGTAGCGGGTGTGTGTGAAGTTATTCTGAATGACCCAATGTGCACCTTGAATATTATATACCCTTTTAGGGATAGATTTCAAATAGCTCTGATATAGCAGAAACCACTAAATTATGAAATTGCTAAATTGGGAATTGTATTTCAACCCAGAACAAGAAATGTGCTTGAACGGACACTAAATAACTCGCCCAGCTACAGCACTAAGGACAGATTTAGCGGGATATAAATTTGAGGCCTAGTATTTAGGCGCTGGGTGACAGGTATGGGTTTAGTGACAGAATTAGACTTGGAAATACACAGTAGCGGGTGTGTGTGAAGTTATTCTGAATGACCCAATGTGCACCTTGAATATTATATACCCTTTTAGGGATAGATTTCAAATAGCTCTGATATAGCAGAAACCACTAAATTATGAAATTGCTAAATTGGGAATTGTATTTCAACCCAGAACAAGAAATGTGCTTGAACGGACACTAAATAACTCGCCCAGCTACAGCACTAGGGACAGATTTAGCGGGATATAAATTTGAGGCCTAGTATTTAGGCGCTGGGTGACAGGTATGGGTTTAGTGACAGAATTAGACTTGGAAATACACAGTAGCGGGTGTGTGTGAAGTTATTCTGAATGACCCAATGTGCACCTTGAATATTATATACCCTTTTAGGGATAGATTTCAAATAGCTCTGATATAGCAGAAACCACTAAATTATGAAATTGCTAAATTGGGAATTGTATTTCAACCCAGAACAAGAAATGTGCTTGAACGGACACTAAATAACTCGCCCAGCTACAGCACTAGGGACAGATTTAGCGGGATATAAATTTGAGGCCTAGTATTTAGGCGCTGGGTGACAGGTATGGGTTTAGTGACAGAATTAGACTTGGAAATACACAGTAGCGGGTGTGTGTGAAGTTATTCTGAATGACCCAATGTGCACCTTGAATATTATATACCCTTTTAGGGATAGATTTCAAATAGCTCTGATATAGCAGAAACCACTAAATTATGAAATTGCTAAATTGGGAATTGTATTTCAACCCAGAACAAGAAATGTGCTTGAACGGACACTAAATAACTCGCCCAGCTACAGCACTAGGGACAGATTTAGCGGGATATAAATTTGAGGCCTAGTATTTAGGCGCTGGGTGACAGGTATGGGTTTAGTGACAGAATTAGACTTGGAAATACACAGTAGCGGGTGTGTGTGAAGTTATTCTGAATGACCCAATGTGCACCTTGAATATTATATACCCTTTTAGGGATAGATTTCAAATAGCTCTGATATAGCAGAAACCACTAAATTATGAAATTGCTAAATTGGGAATTGTATTTCAACCCAGAACAAGAAATGTGCTTGAACGGACACTAAATAACTCGCCCAGCTACAGCACTAGGGACAGATTTAGCGGGATATAAATTTGAGGCCTAGTATTTAGGCGCTGGGTGACAGGTATGGGTTTAGTGACAGAATTAGACTTGGAAATACACAGTAGCGGGTGTGTGTGAAGTTATTCTGAATGACCCAATGTGCACCTTGAATATTATATACCCTTTTAGGGATAGATTTCAAATAGCTCTGATATAGCAGAAACCACTAAATTATGAAATTGCTAAATTGGGAATTGTATTTCAACCCAGAACAAGAAATGTGCTTGAACGGACACTAAATAACTCGCCCAGCTACAGCACTAAGGACAGATTTAGCGGGATATAAATTTGAGGCCTAGTATTTAGGCGCTGGGTGACAGGTATGGGTTTAGTGACAGAATTAGACTTGGAAATACACAGTAGCGGGTGTGTGTGAAGTTATTCTGAATGACCCAATGTGCACCTTGAATATTATATACCCTTTTAGGGATAGATTTCAAATAGCTCTGATATAGCAGAAACCACTAAATTATGAAATTGCTAAATTGGGAATTGTATTTCAACCCAGAACAAGAAATGTGCTTGAACGGACACTAAATAACTCGCCCAGCTACAGCACTAGGGACAGATTTAGCGGGATATAAATTTGAGGCCTAGTATTTAGGCGCTGGGTGACAGGTATGGGTTTAGTGACAGAATTAGACTTGGAAATACACAGTAGCGGGTGTGTGTGAAGTTATTCTGAATGACCCAATGTGCACCTTGAATATTATATACCCTTTTAGGGATAGATTTCAAATAGCTCTGATATAGCAGAAACCACTAAATTATGAAATTGCTAAATTGGGAATTGTATTTCAACCCAGAACAAGAAATGTGCTTGAACGGACACTAAATAACTCGCCCAGCTACAGCACTAGGGACAGATTTAGCGGGATATAAATTTGAGGCCTAGTATTTAGGCGCTGGGTGACAGGTATGGGTTTAGTGACAGAATTAGACTTGGAAATACACAGTAGCGGGTGTGTGTGAAGTTATTCTGAATGACCCAATGTGCACCTTGAATATTATATACCCTTTTAGGGATAGATTTCAAATAGCTCTGATATAGCAGAAACCACTAAATTATGAAATTGCTAAATTGGGAATTGTATTTCAACCCAGAACAAGAAATGTGCTTGAACGGACACTAAATAACTCGCCCAGCTACAGCACTAGGGACAGATTTAGCGGGATATAAATTTGAGGCCTAGTATTTAGGCGCTGGGTGACAGGTATGGGTTTAGTGACAGAATTAGACTTGGAAATACACAGTAGCGGGTGTGTGTGAAGTTATTCTGAATGACCCAATGTGCACCTTGAATATTATATACCCTTTTAGGGATAGATTTCAAATAGCTCTGATATAGCAGAAACCACTAAATTATGAAATTGCTAAATTGGGAATTGTATTTCAACCCAGAACAAGAAATGTGCTTGAACGGACACTAAATAACTCGCCCAGCTACAGCACTAGGGACAGATTTAGCGGGATATAAATTTGAGGCCTAGTATTTAGGCGCTGGGTGACAGGTATGGGTTTAGTGACAGAATTAGACTTGGAAATACACAGTAGCGGGTGTGTGTGAAGTTATTCTGAATGACCCAATGTGCACCTTGAATATTATATACCCTTTTAGGGATAGATTTCAAATAGCTCTGATATAGCAGAAACCACTAAATTATGAAATTGCTAAATTGGGAATTGTATTTCAACCCAGAACAAGAAATGTGCTTGAACGGACACTAAATAACTCGCCCAGCTACAGCACTAGGGACAGATTTAGCGGGATATAAATTTGAGGCCTAGTATTTAGGCGCTGGGTGACAGGTATGGGTTTAGTGACAGAATTAGACTTGGAAATACACAGTAGCGGGTGTGTGTGAAGTTATTCTGAATGACCCAATGTGCACCTTGAATATTATATACCCTTTTAGGGATAGATTTCAAATAGCTCTGATATAGCAGAAACCACTAAATTATGAAATTGCTAAATTGGGAATTGTATTTCAACCCAGAACAAGAAATGTGCTTGAACGGACACTAAATAACTCGCCCAGCTACAGCACTAAGGACAGATTTAGCGGGATATAAATTTGAGGCCTAGTATTTAGGCGCTGGGTGACAGGTATGGGTTTAGTGACAGAATTAGACTTGGAAATACACAGTAGCGGGTGTGTGTGAAGTTATTCTGAATGACCCAATGTGCACCTTGAATATTATATACCCTTTTAGGGATAGATTTCAAATAGCTCTGATATAGCAGAAACCACTAAATTATGAAATTGCTAAATTGGGAATTGTATTTCAACCCAGAACAAGAAATGTGCTTGAACGGACACTAAATAACTCGCCCAGCTACAGCACTAGGGACAGATTTAGCGGGATATAAATTTGAGGCCTAGTATTTAGGCGCTGGGTGACAGGTATGGGTTTAGTGACAGAATTAGACTTGGAAATACACAGTAGCGGGTGTGTGTGAAGTTATTCTGAATGACCCAATGTGCACCTTGAATATTATATACCCTTTTAGGGATAGATTTCAAATAGCTCTGATATAGCAGAAACCACTAAATTATGAAATTGCTAAATTGGGAATTGTATTTCAACCCAGAACAAGAAATGTGCTTGAACGGACACTAAATAACTCGCCCAGCTACAGCACTAGGGACAGATTTAGCGGGATATAAATTTGAGGCCTAGTATTTAGGCGCTGGGTGACAGGTATGGGTTTAGTGACAGAATTAGACTTGGAAATACACAGTAGCGGGTGTGTGTGAAGTTATTCTGAATGACCCAATGTGCACCTTGAATATTATATACCCTTTTAGGGATAGATTTCAAATAGCTCTGATATAGCAGAAACCACTAAATTATGAAATTGCTAAATTGGGAATTGTATTTCAACCCAGAACAAGAAATGTGCTTGAACGGACACTAAATAACTCGCCCAGCTACAGCACTAAGGACAGATTTAGCGGGATATAAATTTGAGGCCTAGTATTTAGGCGCTGGGTGACTGGTATGGATTTAGTGACAGAATTAGACTGGGATATGGCCAAAAAATAAACAGACTATTGCTGGTTAAATGCACTTGGTGTGACAGCTTCACCCTGATGTAGGCTTTAGCCAAAAAACAACCACACCATTGAGGGTTAAATGCACTTGGTGACAGGCGCAGCTTGCCCCTGATTTAGTATATGGCCAAAAAATGAACAGACTATTGCTGGTTAAATGCACTTGGTGTGACAGCTTCACCCTGATGTAGGCTTTAGCCAAAAAACAACCACACCATTGAGGGTTAAATGCACTTGGTGACAGGCGCAGCTTGCCCCTGATTTTGTATATGGCCAAAAAATGAACAGACTATTGCTGGTTAAATGCACTTGGTGTGACAGCTTCACCCTGATGTAGGCTTTAGCCAAAAAACAACCACACCATTGAGGGTTAAATGCACTTGGTCGCAGCTTGTGCTGGCGCACCACAAGACACAAAATGGCCGCCGATCACCCCAGAAAAATGTGACTGACAAACGGTCTGGGCAGCCTAAAAACAGTGAGCAATTGAGGATCAGCAGCTCAATGATCCACAGCTGCAGATCGATCAGTTAATCAAGTCCTTTGGAGGAGTTAATCTGCCTAATCTCGCCCTACTGTCGCAGCCGCAACCTCTCCCTACGCTAATCAGAGCAGAGTGACGGGCGGCGCTATGTGACTCCAGCTTAAATAGAGGCTGGGTCACATGGTGCTCTGGCCAATCACAGCCATGCCAATAGTAGGCATGGCTGTGATGGCCTCTTGGGGCAAGTAGTATGACGCTTGTTGATTGGCTGCTTTGCAGCCTTTCAAAAAGCGCCAAGAAAGCGTCACAAAAGCGCGAAGAAAGCGACGAACACCGAACCCGAACCCGGACTTTTACGAAAATGTCCGGGTTCGGGTCCGTGTCACGGACACCCCAAAATTCGGTACGAACCCGAACTATACAGTTCGAGTTCGCTCATCCCTATTTGCAACGAATAAGTTTGTTTTTTCAGTCACCAATCCTTACCTCAAGTGCATACAGTTATTTATACGCTACGTGGATGACATTTTCGTGGTGTGGTCTGGAACTCAAGCGCAGTGTGAGGAGTTCATCTCCTTTATACATTGCACTAATGACATGAACATGAGATTCACCCCAAATTTTGGGGGTGAGTCCCTAGAGTTTCTTGATGTTCTTGTCAGTATTAGCAATGGTGATTTAATTACTAAAGGTTTTCGCAAGCCTACTGCGACCAATTCCATCCTACACCACGACAGTGTTCACCCACGGAGCGTTAAGGAGTCAGTCCCTTATGGGCAGTTCATTAGGCTCAGAAGAATCAGCAATATTGACAAGGGATTTGTGAAGCGGTGAGGAACTTGGATAAAGCCATGCATAGAGCACAGTCATACATGCTGGAGGAACTTCTTCAGAGAGATAGAAGGAAAGGACCTAGTACTAGCAGTGAAGGTAGGTTTGCGTTCAGATTTAAGTTTAGTCCAATATCTGACCTGATTAGTCAGGTCATTTGCAATAATTGGGACATACTCAGAAATAAACCTAGTTTGAAAGATTTTGCAGCAAAAACAGTGGCGTAGCGTGGGTTGCCAGCACCCGGGGCAAGCCATGTATTGCGCCCACCCCCCAACATGTGGACTCGCCCCTTTTTACAGATAATGTAGTAGATGTCACCTGCAGTCCTATGTAACACCACAGATAACTCAGTGATAACTCTCTGAGTACAGATAATGTAGTAAATGGGTGTGAGGCCCCAGATTTCAGAACACTCACAGTGTGACCTGAAGTCTGGGGCCGGGATGTGGCAGGGTGGGCCATATTCTCAATCCACCCCCCAACCCTACCGTGAAACAGATATGTGGATGGACATTACATACATCGCTACAAAATATACAGTATAATACTGCACCACATACCTCATCCATCCAGTGACATCTCCTGTGATGTAGATTTTCCTCAACGTCTTCATTCGAAGATAAGACCGCTATGACACCTTCTTTCAGCTGCGTCTCTACAGAGTTTCACAGAAAACATTTTTAGATTCCTCACTTTACTATCATCCTGCCCTCCTTGTACCTCAACACTGTTATCCTGCTGCCCCCCAATACTGTGGTAGAGCCAGACAGATAGGAGGACCAGAGTTGAGGCACACTAATACAGGTCCTTCTAAAAAAATTAGCATATTGTGATAAAGTTCATTATTTTCTGTAATGTACTGATAAACATTAGACTTTCATATATTTTAGATTCATTACACACAACTGAAGTAGTTCAAGCCTTTTATTGTTTTAATATTGATGATTTTGGCATACAGCTCATGAAAACCCAAAATTCCTATCTAAAAAAATTAGCATATTTCATCCGACCAATAAAAGAAAAAGTGTTTTTAATACAAAAAAAAGTCAACCTTCAAATAATTATATTCAGTTATGCACTCAATACTTGGTCGGGAATCCTTTTGCAGAAATGACTGCTTCAATGCGGCGTGGCATGGAGGCAATCAGCCTGTGGCACTGTTGAGGTGTTATGGAGGCCCAGGATGCTTCGATAGCGGCCTTAAGCTCATCCAGAGTGTTGGGTCTTGCGTCTCTCAACTTTCTCTTCCCAATATCCCACAGATTCTCTATGGGGTTCAGGTCAGGAGAGTTGGCAGGCCAATTGAGCACAGTAATACCATGGTCAGTAAACCATTTACCAGTGGTTTTGGCACTGTGAGCAGGTGCCAGGTCGTGCTGAAAAATGAAATCTTCATCTCCATAAAGCTTTTCAGCAGATGGAAGCATGAAGTGCTCCAAAATCTCCTGATAGCTAGCTGCATTGACCCTGCCCTTGATAAAACACAGTGGACCAACACCAGCAGCTGACATGGCACCCCAGACCATCACTGACTGTGGGTACTTGACACTGGACTTCAGGCATTTGGCATTCCCTCTCCCCAGTCTTCCTCCAGACTCTGGCACCTTGATTTCCGAATGACATGCAAAATTTGCTTTCATCCGAAAAAAGTACTTTGGACCACTGTGACCACCGAAAAAACAGTCCAGTGCTGCTTTTCTGTAGCCCAGGTCAGGCGCTTCTGCCGCTGTTTCTGGTTCAAAAGTGGCTTGACCTGGGGAATGCAGCACCTGTAGCCCATTTCCTGCACACGCCTGTACACGGTGGCTCTGGATGTTTCTACTCCAGACTCAGTCCACTGCTTCTGCAGGTCCCCCAAGGTCTGGAATCGGTCCTTCTCCACAATCTTCCTCAGGGTCCGGTCACCTCTTCTCGTTGTGCAGCGTTTTCTGCCACACTTTTTCCTTCCCACAGACTTCCCACTGAGGTGCCTTGATACAGCACTCTGGGAACAGCCTATTCGTTCAGAAATTTCTTTCTGTGTCTTACCCTCTTGCTTGAGGGTGTTAATGATGGCCTTCTGGACAGCAGTCAGGTCGGCAGTCTTACCCATGATTGCGGTTTTGAGTAATGAACCAGGCTGGGAGTTTTTAAAAGCCTCAGGAATCTTTTGCAGGTGTTTAGAGTTAATTTGTTGATTCAGATGATTAGGTTAATAGCTCGTTTAGAGAACCTTTTCATAATATGCTAATTTTTTTAGATAGGAATTTTGGGTTTTCATGAGCTGTATGCCAAAATCATCAATATTAAAACAATAAAAGGCTTGAACTACTTCAGTTGTGTGTAATGAATCTAAAATATATGAAAGTCTAATGTTTATCAGTACATTACAGAAAATAATGAAATTTTTTAGAAGGACCTGTATATACTATTACAGAAGGGCCATTATATATTATAATAATACACAGGGGGCTATTATATATTATAATAATACAGAGGGGGCTAGTATACAGTCAGGTTCATAAATATTGTGACACCGACACAATTCTAAAAAATTTGGCTCGATACACCACCACAATGGATTTGAAATGAAACGAACAAGATGTGCTTTAACTGCAGACTGTCAGCTTTAATTTTAGGGTATTTACATCCAAATCAGGTAAACGGTGTAGGAATTACAACAGTTTGCATGTGTGCCTCCCACTTGTTAGGGGACCAAAAGTAATGGGACAGAATAACAATCATAAATCAAACTTTCACTTTATAATATTTGGTTGCAAATCCTTTGCAGTCAATTACAGCCTGAAGTCTGGAACGCATAGACATCACCAGACGCTGGGTTTCATCCCTGGTGATGCTCTGCCAGGCCTCTACTGCAACTGTCTTAAGTTCCTGCTTGTTCTTGGGGCATTTTCCCTTCAGTCTTGTCTTCAGCAAGTGAAATGCATGCTCAATCGGATTCGGGTCAGGTGATTGACTTGGCCATTGCATAACATTCCACTTCTTTCTCTTAAAAAACTCTTTGGTTGCTTTTTCAGTATGCTATGGGTCATTGTCCATCTGCACTGTGAAGCGCTGTCCAATGAGTTCTGAAGCATTTGGCTGAATATGAGCAGATAATATTGCCCGAAACACTTCAGAATTCATCCTGCTGCTTTTGTCAGCAGTCACATCATCAATAAATACAAGAGAACCAGTTCCATTGGCAGCCATACATGCCCACGCCATGACACTACCACCACCATGCTTCACTGATGAGGTGGTATGCTTAGGATCATGAGCAGTTCCTTTTCTTCTCCATACTCTTCTCTTCCCATCACTCTGGTACAAGTTGATCTTGGTCTCATCTGTCCATAGGATGTTGTTCCAGAACTGTGAAGGCTTTTTTGGATGTCGTTTGGCAAACTCTAATCTGGCCCTCCTGATTTTGAGACTTACCAATGGTTTACATCTTGTGGTGAACCCTCTGTATTCACTCTGGTGAAGTCTTCTCTTGATTGTTGACTTTGACGCACATACACCTACCTCTTGTAGAGTCTGGCCAACTGTTGTGAAGGGTGTTTTCTTCACCAGGGAGAGAATTCTTCGGTCATCCACCACAGTTGTTTTCCGTGGTCTTCCGATGTTACTGAGCTCACCGGTACGTTTCTTCTTCTTAAGAATGTTCCAAACAGTTGTTTTGGCCACAGGTAAATGTTTTTGCTATCTCTCTGATGGGTTTGTTTTGTTTTTTCAGCCTAATGATGGCTTGCTTCACTGATAGTGACAGCTTTTTGGATCTCATCTTGAGAGTGGACAGCAACAGATTCCAAATGCAAATAGCACACTTGAAATGAACTCTGGACCTTTTATCTGCTCATTGTAATTGGGATAATGAGGGAATAACACACACACCTGACCATGGAACAGCTGAGAAGCCAATTGTCCCATTACTGTTGGTCCCTTAACAAGTGGGAGGCACATATGCAAACTGTTGTAATTCCTACACCGTTCACCTGATTTGGATGTAAATAACCTCAAATTAAAGCTGACAGTCTGCAGTTAAAGCACATTTTGTACGTTTCATTTCAAATCCATTGTGGTGGTGTAAAGAGCCAAAATGTTACAATTGTGTTGATGTCCCAATATTTATGGACCTGACTGTATTTACTAATAATACAGAGGGGGCTAGTATATATACAAATAATACAGAGGGGGCTAGTATATATACTAATAATACAGAGGGGGCTAGTATATATACTAATAATACAGAGGGGCCATTATATATTATAATAATACAGAGGGACCATTATATATTATAATAATACACAGGGGCCATTATATATTATAATAATACAGAGGGGGCTATTATATATACTAATAATACAGAGGCGGACATTATATATTCTAATCTGTGTGGAGGGGGCACAGAGGAGGCAAAACCACTGTGTAGGGATGAGCGAATTTCATGTTATAAAATTTGTGCTTTGTTTGGTGGTAAAAGCAGAAGTTCGTTATGGATTTCGTTACCATGGACTATAACGCAATTCTATGACGTAGAATGCATAACGGAATGCCTTTAGAGGCATCTAATATTCCGTCATATTAGAAGTCTATGGCCTGCATAACGGATCTGTCCCATTTCCGTTATGCAGAAGAGGACTCCCCTGCATAACGGAAACGGGACGGATCCATTTTGCAGGCCATAGACTTCTATTATGACGGAAGGAATAACGGAATGCCTCTAAAGGCATTCCGTTATGCATTCCATCATTGAATAGAGTTATTCTGCTTCTATCACCAAACGAAGTGTAAACGAATTTCAAAATCTGAAATTCGCTCATCTCTACCACTGTGTGGAGGGGGCATAGAGGAGACAAAACTCACAGTCTGGAGAGCGCACAGACGAGGCAAAACCACCTTATGGAGTTAAAATACCTAATGTAAAGGGATGTACTGTATGGTGAGCAATGTAACTGTGGGTGACTTTATAAAAGCTTCTAGCAGCTCTCACACCCCTCATACACTCCACTACAAACTACATAAAAATACACCCCCCAGACCCCTCACCAGAAATCACTGACCACAGCATACTGTAAGTGCCTGCACTCTCCCTGCTCTGCTTCTCCTTACAGCCATTTTCCTGCATCTGGCGCAGTCTGTAAGGGGCGGGAGGAAGCAGTCACATGATCCCATGATGTCATGCCCTCAAAGAAGCCAATACATTCTAGGTCTGTCCTGAAGCCTATGAGGCAGAATGGAAATGACGGGAGCCATAGGCTCCTGTCGCCCTCCTTGAAATGCCTGCTGCAATTTGGCGCCCGGGGCAACGCCCCCCTCCCTCTTCACACTACGCAACTGAGCAAAATGACCATTGGTAGCCTTTAAGAGATGTCATACACTAGAAGATACACTAGTTAGTAGTCGTTTGGTTGAGAACAAGGCAACTAATAGGTTAACCAGTAGAAAACCTGATATGAAACTACAGGTGTGGTGACTGCTCGTTCTGTAGTCATAATCAGCAGAAAAAGTTCCTCATGCTTGGAGGGGTTAATCACAGGGTAACTCAGTTCATTACCTGCAAGGCCAGCTATGTTGAGTATGTTATTAGTAGAACTACAGGTAACAGCACACTGCTAGTCAATTGCACAAAGATATAAGCAAATACTAAATAAAAAATAAGCTGCTTGGTGGCCATACTTACTGCAAGGGCAGTTAGAAGCTCTTTGCGCATATAATTGATCAAAACTATGTCGGGCCCATCTACTGAACGGCAAGGTGGCTTCTCATCAGATGGGGCCTACTCTAACATGCCTCTCCTGGGCTTACAGCCTACAATCTGGGCAAAGTAGCACCCAGCTATATCCTACACATGAGGCATGGGGGAAATATTAGATATTGGAGTTTTGCGGGCATTGAGGTTGTTCCACCAATGATGCAGGGAGCCGATAGACACCGCCTGTTGCTCCAAAAGGAAGTGAGGTGGATAATTCACTCAGATGCGGTAGGTGCATTAGGACTTAATGAGAGGAACGATCTCAGTGCATTTATTTAATAGCTCAGTAGTGCTGTGTGTTGGGTAAAATACTTATTGTGTGTTGGTTTTAATGTGAATTGTAGCATCATATGTTGCTATGTTAATTGTACGTGATGACGCTTAAAAAGGGCTCAGATTCAGCGCCATGATGCCAGTAGCCGGAAGAAACTCAGTTTCGCAAAACGGTCTTCGCTACATAGCGCTCTGGGAGAAGCGAGTCCGCTCCAGCCCTGTTTTTATCTCTACCCGTATTGATGAATAAAGAAGATTGATGATTTCAGTGGTGAGTGCCGCCTGTTCATTCTATGACTACAGTCAATTGTTGAAGCTGTACCTTCTTTGGGGCAGTGCACCACGTACACTGAGTCACACAAGGTATCGGAAGACACAGCTTTTCTGTCTCTACGTGTTTGATACACAATGGACAGAGCTGTGCAGTTCTGACGCCTTTTACTACATTCAATTTACTGCTGAACAGTTGACCGTTGGAGGTGAAAGGACTGCTACGAATCTGATATTGATGGGCTATCCTAAGGACACGCAATTCATATAAAAATCCAGAGAAGCCCTTTAATCTGTACAGCTCACTATCTCTCTCTCTCTCTATATATATAGTAAGAGAACTCTCTAATCTTTCTTCTGTTCCATTGCTTAGGCTACTTTCACACTTGGGATGTTGTTTTCCGGTATTGAGATCCGGCAGAGAATCTCAATACCGGAAAGAAACGTTTCCATTTAATGCTCATGCTTTCTGAATGGAAAGAGAACCGTTCAGGTTGCATCAGGATGTGTAGCGCTGCAAGCTGAGGTTTTCTGTCCAGTCATAAAAACGGATCCGTCACCATTGACTTACATTATTTTCAGTGCCAGAACTGTTTTTTAGGAGAATAAAAAACTGGATCCATCACCCATTGACTTTCAATGTATTTAGGGCCAGATCCGTTTTTTTCCGTTTGAATTCACACAACCGCATCCTAACGGAACGGATGCATCCCGATGTGTAAAATCAAAATGGATACATTTAATTCCGGCATTGAGATCCTCTGCCGGATCTCAATACCGGAATTAACAATGCAAGTGTGAAAGTAGCCTTATCTATATGATATATGCAATAGGTATATGCTGTAGTTTAAAAAATTTGGACATTCTAAAGAAAGATTTTGTTCTATATATTTTTTTGAGACAACCAATTTAGTCAGCAAGAAAATTACATGAATAGTATACATAAACATACACATGTAGGTTTCCTTATTTGGACAGTTGTGACACATTATTCCGATAAAATATGTAATCTGTGGTACGATACAAAGATACATAGTGGTGCATTATCCATGTTAAATGTATTTTTTTCATGTAATATTACTAGTCAACCACCAGATGGAACACAGAACAACTACAGTAACTGTTCATAGCCCAGGCTAAGAGCTAAATGAATTAATTCAATGCTCAGTCCTGTCCTGGACGGTGGACCCTTGGACTACAGTAGACCTTTGTGGGATTTTCCTCAATAAAATGGTTAAAGAGGTCTGTTATTGTTTTCTTTTCTTTTACAACTACTTTATTGTAGCTCTAGAAATGGTTCTGTCTGATTGATTACTAACACTGGGGTTTGGTGTTAGCCAGGAATATTCTTTATAAACTGACGTTGACCCTTTCTCTGTCATTATTACCCCAGGACAAAATATTCCAAGGGTGATAGGAAGCAGACCATCTCATTGTGAGGGTGCACTCCCGTGGCTGCTTCATGCTTGTATTTCAAGTTATTTATTCTGGTTAAAAAAAATGATACAAATTTGGACAATAGGAGGCCTTAGTGGCGGCTCACTAAATGAGATAAGCGTAGGATGACAGCGGAGAAGGCAGAGAAGGGGGGGGGGGGTGGAAGGGGTGAGGATTTTGTAGCTGAATGCAAGTACAATACTGTTTAGGCTTTAAAACAAGACCAGGAAGACATTGCTAGATGCCATACAACCGGGAGTAAGATGTACAGCTATTTTACCTGCAACTCTTACTCCCAAACCGATTTCTAAGAGTTATATCTCGAGCAGTCTATATAGCATGTAGCAATACACTTAGATTCTTAGCTTTGAAACAAGACCTAGCTCATATGTCTAGGTGCTATAGATTTGGCCCTTACTTGCCTTGGCTACTTAAATTATGTCATTTCTAGATTCTTGTAAAAATGAAATACAGGCACTGCAAGCACAGTTTAGTGGACAACTGTACTGTAAATGGGATCAGAGTACCACATGGCTGATCCCTATTCCAGCCTGTGTAACACTGATCAGTGGTTCCTTCAGGCCTAAAAACCTGCAGGAGGAAGAAAGCTGAGAAGGCAGAAAAGGCATATGAGAGAGGGTTGGATAAAGCAAGAAGCAGCGGATAAGAGGACTCTGAATGAGAGAAGTAGAGATGGACAGTGGAGGAGGCAGAGAAAGTGGAGGTGAGAAGGTAGCAGTGCAGAAAGGCTACCACTCCTACACCCTGCTACTGTCCTTAATGGTCTAACATAATGTCATCTTATGTATTTATTCCAGGTCCACCATACTGTGCATTTCTAATGTTATGTAACTGGTCAAATGTAATGTGTCTGGTTCACCAGCAGGTGACAGCAAACACAGCAGAGCTATACTTAGATAGAATGAAACTTACCATTCCATTCTAACCCCCCTCTGGAGAGAAGTGGGCAAGTCTTACTTCCTGCAAGAAGGGTGGGGCAGCAGTTCCAGTTAGTCTAGCTAACCCCTGCTAAGGGAAGGGTGTGCAGGGGCACATCTCTGCTGGATGTGCCCACGCCGGAACCTTTAGCTCTGCTGGCCATGGAGGCCAAAGCTTAAATCCTCAGGAACCAAGAGCAAAAAAGTTCCCTGGCATAACCTAGAGTCAGACTTCAAAGTGAAGTGCAGCATACAGAAGAAGCTGAGTTATACAGCCAGCCTGTCAGTACAGCAGAGTCAGAGAGAAACAGATATAGCAGAGTGGAGTTTGCCTGCCAGTTTCATGCTAAAGCCTGCTGGAACCAAGACAAAGTCTAAAACCTGTTTTGGAAAAACGTTTACTCAAGTAAAGCTGCCATTGAACGCCATCTAAAGGTCTGGACTCAAGTTATTCTATTATCCTTCAATTATTCCCCCTATTTATTGCTTCGGAGCCAAAGCCTGAGGTCCAGCGGTATCCATGTAGGAGCACCGTGACACACAATAAGAGACATTTTAGGCTGCAACAAACCACTCTGCATTTCCTACACCTGATTGGCCAGTTACAGGGAGCTGAGCTTCGGGAGGTCAAGTCCTGGCCTCGGCTAGAGCGAAAAACAGCTGAGCAGATCTTAGACCGACTCAGTACCACCTTTGAAACTAGGACCGCCTCCAAGCTTAAGATGTGCTTCTATGGGAGGCGACAGCAGTCAAAGGAGACTTTGAGAGACTTTGCCCTGTCCCTGCAAGAAGCTCTGCGGGCATTTATCCACATAGATCTCTGTGAAGCTGAGGGACAAGATCAGACCCTTTACCAGAGCAATTTATTAAAGGTGTCCTCGACGAACCTCTCAAACATCAGCTGAAGATGCTGTCGGTTCAGCACCCGGATACCCCGTTCTTTAAGGAGCTTGCTATTGGCATCCTGTGGAAAAGTCACAATTCTGAACCTCCTAAAGACAAGAAGGCATGGCCCGTCCTGCGACCTGCTGCCCACAGCCAGATAACTGAGTATGGGGCTCTGGGGCTTGTCCCAGATGATAGGAGGGAGACTGCTTAAGTCTCCCTCCTAGCTGAGAATATGGAGAGGATGAGGAAGCAGCTAGAGCGACTACACCAAGGAGCTACTACACCAAGAGACCGTCCTACACCTGGTCCACGAGAAGATCGATGTCGGACGACCGGTAGGTTGTCAGATCCCGGGTATCGAGACACCAGAAAGTGTGTATGCCGAACTTGTCTGAGGCCTGGACACACTGAGAGGGACTGCTGGCAGTTAAACAGGTATCCCCTGAGGCCAAGGACCGCCCCTCGGGAGGAAGAATACTAGGTCCCAAAGATCCAGCCTTCATGCCTAGATATGTGAGCACCTGCCCCGTGGTTGAAGTTAGTATTAATGGAGTGATGTTTTATGTTTTGTGTGACGGACTGAACAGTCACTGGGGCTGCTGGAGGAGCCTGAGAGCCAGCCTCCTTACTACAGACTATGGACCGAGAACTATGGAGACCCCCTCAGACCTTTTGGGGTTACAAGGAACTATGAACCATGATTTATGTGTGTAATTTATATGCCACATATTTCCTATTGCCCAATAAAAAGGCATGGTGTGGATTCAGCAACAAAAAACAGGTTAACTCTGCACTGAGACTCCCACTGATTGTGTTAGTGATGGGATTAAGATGGTTGATTATAATAGCAGCCGACTCCTATGATACACTCAGGAGATAATCCCATCACATGTGTCTCCTCTTCCCATTCATTCATTATGGAGGGGGTGAAGATATCTGTTTGCATGTTCATTGTTGATTGCGTCAAAGACAATGCCAGTGTGTTTGTTAATTGCGTCACAGACAATGCCATTGTGTTTGTCAATTGCGTCACAGACAATGCCATTGTGTTTGTTAAATAGGGTTAGTTTTGTGTTTAAACTGTACATGATTGGCTGCTATGTCATGCTGTGTGTTCAATAAAGAGTTCCTGTTTTACCCTTTAGCACGTTGAGGCTGGTGTTTGGGTAACTGATCGACACTGGGGATTGCTATACGCTGAAGATTTGCTATACTCCCCTGGCTATAACTACAGCTCTTGTAAGAGCTGTCCCTGCTCTCTGGATTTAGGAGCCTTGAGCCTTGTCATAGGTCCAGGGTGGGTAGGAGATGGCGAGACCTCAACCAAGCTTCGGCAGTTCGTGAGATCTGTGGCATTTATGGTGTCAAGTGGAGTGCTTGGAGTCCTCGGAAATTGATACTGGATCTCAAGTGACTACCATCTGTCAATTCGCATTCGAAACATACCGGAACAAAGCCCAGCTGATTCAACCCCTAGAATCCTGGTTCCACATCATAGCTTCCAATGGCCAACCAGTACCTATATTATACTATCAGGAACCTACCTTACAGATTGAAGATATCAAACTCCCACAGCAAGGGTTAGTCATAATCCATGTCCCGGAAGATGACAATTGCCCTGTGGTCCTGGCGATGAATGTACTCGGCAACTGTTACACCGAAGTGCTGGAAGCCTTGAAGAAAACGCTACTGACCACACCCTGTGTAACTCAACGCATCATAAACTAGACCATCAAGGTGCTAGTTGCTCAACAAAAATTCAGCAACCGACAGGGTGAAATCTGTTGTGTTCGCATCAAGGATACTCAGCCTATTAGACTCCAGCCTCTAACAGAGACCCTGATATGGTGCAAGGCTTGCATCGGTGTCCGAGGTCAGAATTACCCAACCCTCGTGGAACCCCTGCATCTATGAGATCATCCCCTTATCCTAGCCGCTAGGAGCTTGGTCTCTGTGTCGGGCGGAAATGTACCCATACTCTTGGTCAATCCAAGTGATGAAGCTGTAGAATTAAAAAAAGTACTATCCAGTGGCAAGTCTATATCACGTCCGTCTGCAAGACATCCTGGATCCCCCTACTGCTGCTGCACAGCAATCGCTTCAAATAGCGGATGCAGTCAAAGACCCGCCTGAGCAGCCCTGGTCGGCCGGACTACATATTGGAGATGCCACCACCTCTGCTGAACAGATTAAAGGTGTGCTGGACTTAGCCAAGGAACACCACCAAGTCTTCAGCATACACCCTCTGGACTATGGTCAAACTAGCCTAATACAGCACACTATTCCAACCGGCACTCATCCTCCAATCAAAGAGAGATATAGGCCAGTGCCTCCAGCTCTATACCAGCAGGTGAAGAAGATGGTTCAGGATATGAAGACAGCTAACGTCATCCAGGATAGTCACAGCCCCTGGGGTAACTTTTATGGAGTTTCTACTCTAGGGGTGCATCGGGGGGCTTCAAATGGGACATGGTGTAAATAAACCAGTCCAGCAAAATCTGCCTTCCAAAAACCACATGGCGCTCCTGTCCCTCTATGCCCTGCTGTGTGCCCGTACAGTAGTTTACGACCACATATGGGGTGTTTCTGCAAACTATAGAATAAGGGCAATAAAGATTGAGTTTTGTTTGGCTGTTAACCCTTGCTTTGTTACTGGAAAATATGGATTAAAATTGATGACATTTTATCTCCATTTGCCATTTTTGGGTGGTTTCTATTATTTAAGCCTCACAAAGTGACTTGAGCTGGTCCTTAAAAAGTGGGTTTTTGAAAATTTCTGAAAAATTTCAAGATTTGCTTCTAAACTTCTAAGTCTTGTAACATCCCCAAAAAATAAAATAGCATTCCCAAAATGATCCAAACATGAAGTAGACATATGGAGAATGCAAAGTAATAACTATTTTTGGAGGTATTACTATGTATTATAGAAGTAGAGAAATTGAAACTTGGAAATTTGCACATTTTTTTTTTATTTCTGTAAATTTGGTATTTTTTTATAAATAAAAATGATTTTTTTTACTCAATTTTACCAGTGTCATGAAGTACAATATGTGATGAACAAACTATCAGAATGGCCTGGATAAGTAAAAGCGTTTTAAAGTTATTCACACATAAAGTGACACTGGTCAGATTTGCAAAAAATGGCCTGGTCCTTAAGGTGAAATATGGCCGTGTCCTTAAGGGGTTAAAGGGGTTATCCCATGATTCATGTAAAACCTGAAAATCAGACATCATACACTACATGAGAGTCTCTTTCCAACAAAGATAGAACCAGCCCTGTACCTCACATAGATCCAGAGATCTCCACATTAATTGCTCTGTTAGTTTTATATTAAGCTGACAGCTCAAGTCTTTTCTGCTGCAGCTCAGGGACCTTCTCAGTAAGGCCTCATGCACACGGCCTGTTGTTTGGGTCTGCATCCGAGACGCAGTTTTGGCTGCTCGGATGTGGACCCATTCACTTCAATTTGGCCGCAAAAGATGCGGACAGCACTCCGTGTGCTGTCCACACCCGTGGCTCCGTTCCGTGGCCCCGCTAAAAAAATATAACATGTCCTATTCTTGTCCGCGCTTTGCGGACAAGAATAGGCATTTATATTGGCAGCACCAGTTCCGTTCCTCAAATTGCGGAAGGCAACACGGACGGCTTCCGTTTTTTGCAGATCCGCGGTTTGCGGACCCCAAAAAACGGCACTGCCGTGTGCATGAGGCCTAAGTAGAACAGAGAAATAAGAAAAAACAAACAGCAGGTGGCGCTATACCAGTACATTTTACTAAATAACTCAGTAGCTATACTAAATGCTTAATGACATGCAATTACAAAAGTGCTCAGATCCAGTTGCTGGTTCGAAAAAATTTTGACTATTTTTTGTGGGACAACCCTTTTAAGATTGTCCTTACAGCCATCAAAGTTTGCCCAAATTATATTAACTGTAATTTATTTCCTAGGTCAGTTTTATGGCAACAAAGGGGTTTTCCTGTAATAAGTACCTTCAATCTAATGCCTGCAGCCTTCCTCCACCGTGCCTCCGCTGTGTCCATGTTCTAGTCCTTGCATTGTCCCTACATCGCTGCATAGGTATGGTCACATGCTCTGCGGCAGCCAATAACTGGCTTCAGTGTTGATGTGGCCACAAGCAGCATGTCACCATTGAAGCCAATTATTAATGAGGGAATATTAGGCTACTTTCACACTAGCGGCAGGACGGATCCGACAGGCTGTTCACCCTGTCGGATCAATCCTGCCGCTATTTCGTCGAGCCGCCACTCTGTCCCCATTGACTATAATAGGGACGGGGGCGGAGCCCTGGTGCAGCATGCCAGTGCACGGCAAAAGGGAGCCAGACTAAAAGTATTGCATGTCCGACTTTTCAGTCCAGCGGCCTCTCACCATGCTGCGCTGGAGCTCTGCCCTCCGTCCCCATTATAGTCAATGGGGACAGAGCGGCGGCACGGCGAAATAGCGGCAGGGCGGATCCGACAGGGTGAACAGATCTAATTTTTTAAAATGTATTTTAAATTAACAAAATGAAATCACATTTCACTTTCAGTGCACATTGGTGTATATTGTACATTGTGCTAATTTCATTTTGTACACTGCTACCATCTATTGTCCAAAACTGGAATTGCAGAATGGGGCCCTTGTACTCCGTGGAGTGACCAGCTCACTCCATTAATTTCTGTGGGAGTTGAGGGCTTGGTTAACCATAAAAAGACAAAACATGCAATGCGACAACTCACTGCAATATAAAGTACAAAATTGCATAATAATTACAAGTGCTACACTTTAAGTGAGAGATACTTGGCAAATGGTTTTGTACAAAATAATTTGAGCCCGTCTGCCGCACGTCAAGGCGATCTCTGTTAGACGGGTTCCTAACACTAAATTCTACCTGTTAAGTGCCATGACGGCTACCATACACTTCAGGGAGTGTAGGTTCCACATGCATGCTGGGTCTGCTTCAATAACTGTCATTTTGGGTGCCAAAATGGCCTCCACTGTATCCAATGAGTGCAGGTACCAACATGCATGCCGGCCCACTCCACAACACTCCCAGTGCCAAATGGCCACCAAAGACTGCAGTGAGGGTCCACAAACTATCTCACTCCTGGTGCCAAATGGCTTCAGTGAGTGAGGGGGAGCAGGCCAGACTATATACTCACACTAATTAAAATCAGCCTATAGGGCAGACAAGGTGGAACCTACACTCCCTGAAGTGTATGGTAGCCGTCATGGCACTTAACAGGTAGAATTTAGTGTTAGGAACCCGTCTAACAGAGATCGCCTTGACGTGCGGCAGACGGGCTCAAATAATTTTGTACAAAACGATTTGCCAAGTATCTCTCACTTATAGTGTAGCACTTGCAATTATTATGCAATTTTGTACTTTATATTGCAGTGAGTTGTCGCATTGCATGTTTTGTCTTTTAGTGTTGTTCCCTGCCATAGCAATGTGCTCCTGCGGTTTGGGATGTGCTGACTGACCCCCTTTTTTTTTCTTTCTTTGCGGTATGGTTAACCATGCAAAGTAACACTTGATACAGTGCATTACATATGTGAAAAAAAGAAACATAAAGGCAAATCACTACGTAATTAAGTATAATATGGCACAGAATGCATTTTAGCTAGCAATCTGTTAGATCAAATAGGTAAACAATACGTGAAGCTGTCACAAAAGCATATAGAATTTAGAAATAATGTACAAAGTGTACACAGACCAGCAATATGATGAATCATACATATCAACACTAGACAGAACTATTAAGTACATAGAGTGGAGCTTATATGAAATCCGAGTGATAGCAGATAGTAAACATTAGAATACCAAAGATCCATAAGAAATCAATTACATCTTGTGTCTTGTAAACATTGGGGTAGCTCCAAACATACCCCAACATATCAGACTCTCACCTACAGTGGAATCCTTCAAAAGAAACCTAAAAACCCATCTCTTCAGACAAGCCTACAACCAGTGACCTTGCTGCCTCTATAACGCCATGAGATCCGATAAACAACAAGCAAGTATGTTAGAACCGTCCCCCATCATATCCTCACGGTCCGTCCTAATCAATACTGGGTCACCAGTCGTCACCCTGGTGGCGGGCATTCCAGGATGCACTACCGCTGCTGTCTACCAAAATATTGTAAACTATAAACTATAACGCCTGTCACCAGACCCAAGGTTCGTTCCCCAATACACAACCTTTGTACTATGTCTGCATATGTCGCTTCCACCATACGGGCACGCAATGGTAAGATTACAATCTCATCATCAGGGGTGGGATAAACCCGGATCCTCCCAGCATTAGATGTAAAAGAGGGGAAACAGATAGATAAGAATTGATTGGTTAACCCCTGTACTGGGTGCAAAATATTGACATAGAACACCAATAATCGATGAGCACACAATAATATACTATACTTCATCAAAAGTACATTCCTAATTAATCAATTCATAACAGGATATCTCAGCGCATCTATACAGTTTAATAATGGGTGTTCTATACCCAAGGTGCAATTATAACCATATGAGGGGATGTGTATAACATTTTTTACAGCCGCTGGTGGAGGGGTTACCTACACATTTAAAAGACACGATGGACATCTTGAGGAAAATGGAGGGTATACATCTCGAACCTGACATGCTGATAGCCACATGCGACGTAGAATCGCTTTATACGTCAATTAAACATCATGACGGGTTGGAAGCCACGGAGTTCTTTTTGAAGACCACGACTATGGGTAAGGAGAAGTGTAATTTTATTCTAACCCTTCTCAACTACGTCCTTACCCATAATTTTTTCCTTTTTGGAGGGGTCCATCTACCTACAGCTCCAGGGTACGGCAATGGGGGCAGCATGTGCACCCTCATATGCAAACCTGTTCCTGGGGCTGTGGGAGAGGGACATCCTCCAATCCAGTCTCCTGCCAGAGTCCAGTAAGGTGCTATACTGGGGTAGGTATATTGATGATATACTGATTATCTGGCAGGGGACGGAGGAGGAGTTTGTGAACTATATTCGGATATTGAACAACAATACTAAAAATATAAAACTTACCTTTAAGGTGGCTCGCACGGACGTCGAGTTCTTAGACGTGATTTTCCAGGTGGATACCAATGGCCATCTAGGTACCAACCTATACCGTAAAGAAACCTCCGTAAATGCATTGTTACACGCAGGGTCGTCTCACCCAGGCAACCTGATAAAGAGTATACCTGTGGTGCAATTCCTGCGAGCTCGCAGGATTTGCTCGTCGGATGGGCTATTTGAGACACAGGCTGAGGACCTGAGAAGAAGATTCAGAGAGAGAGGGTACGGGAATCGGTGTATAGAGATGGCCTATAAGAGACACGCCTTTCAAAGAGAAGTGATCTGCTCCACAAGCAACACACTCGGCAAGATTCACAACAGATCAGGTTCGCCTTTCAAAGAGAAGTGATCTGCTCCACAAGCAACACACTCGGCAAGATTCACAACAGATCAGGTTCATTACAGGATTCACCAGCAAGTGGAAAGAGGTAAACACGGTGCTAAATAAATATTGGAGTATGTTAACATCGGACCCCCAGCTACATGAGGTGATACCCCCACAGGCTTCAATAACCTTCCGGAGGTCTAAAAATCTGCGGGACCAATTGGTCCGCAGCCACTATGTCCGCAAGGAAGTAAGGCTGTTTGGCAATAAAGGGCCACCATGGGGGAGCAAAGAATGTGGGAAGTGTGTTGCCTGTACCAATATGGACAGAGCAACTCACTTCCACAATGCGGCAGGGGATAAGGTGTTCAAGATTACACATACCATTACGTGTACAACTATTGGCGTTGTGTATTGGGCTATTTGCCCTTGTAATCTCATTTATGTGGGATTGACGTCCCGGCAGTTAAGAAGAAGGGCGAGGGAACATGTCCTCTCCATTGAGGCAGCAAGAGAAGAACAAGACCTTACACAATTGAAGACCTTACCGAGACATTTTAAAGAGAAACATAACTCGGATGGTACATTACTTAGGATTAGAGGTGTGGATCGTGTACTTATCTCCCCAAGAGGAGGAGATTGGAAGAAAATACTAGCTCAAAAAGAAACAAAATGGATATTTTTGTTAAACACAGTCACACCGTTTGGGTTGAATGAGGGCAACAGTTTTGCGCCATTTCTTTGATGGAGCAATCTGGTTGATATTGATTCCCCCCCTTTTTCTCTTCTCTCCCCCCCCTTCCCCCCCTTTCCTTCTCCTCTTCCCCCCTTCCCTTCCCCCATTACCATTGTCCATCGTGTCTTCCCCCCTTACCATTGCGTGCCCGTATGGTGGGAGCGACATATGCAGACATAGTACAAAGGTTGTGTATTGGGGAACGAACCTTGGGTCTGGTGACGGGCGTTATAGTTTATAGTTTACAATATTTTGGTAGACAGCAGCGGTAGTGCATCCTGGAATGCCCGCCACCAGGGTGACGACTGGTGACCCAGTATTGATTAGGACGGACCGTGAGGATATGATGGGGGACGGTTCTAACATACTTGCACGGACCTTTCAACTGACAGGATGGGCAGAAGTGACGCGCTTGACGGGCTTCCTGCCCGTAGTTTTGGGCGGATGTGACGAAGCGGATGTGACGTGGTGGTGATGGCAGGGTTCCGACAGCCTGAGCCGCGGATGGGCGGAGGTGCTTTAACATGCAAATTAGCTAGGTATAGTGTGATAGGTGTTTAGGACAATCACTCAGCTGTGGTGGGATTTAAAAGTGGAGTAGTTTGGCTGAATAGGCACGCTCCTTCTGAAGAAGCTGAGCGAAACGCGCGTCAGGGGTGCGCTCACCAAGGTCCCAAGGTTGGTTCCCCTTTACTTGTTCTTATATGTGTTTCCCATGCGAGTTATGATTTCTTATGTGTTGGATGCATGTTGCATGCTATTTAGCTGCTGCTGGGGTGGAGCATCCACACACTGCATCCATTCACATTCACAATACAGCTAGCATGGCAACAATTGTATTATCATTGAAAGCCCACACTTCCTACCTGGCCTATGTATGAGAATTTTTCTCACTTTAGCCATTTGGCTTACTCAGGCTAGTAGGTGATGTGCGCTTGGGGGATAGTTCCATATTGGAACCTTGGTGGGGCGCTGATTCGCAGTGCTGCCACTTTACTGCTGCTATTCATATATTTATCTATGTCTATGGTTTTGTCTTTTATGTGATGAATTAATAAAATATTTTGTGATTTACGTATATGTGTGTTGTTGTTTATCGGATCTAATGAGTTGGCGCTCACACATGATTTTCTCATTGGTTTTGAGAATAATGGAGTGAAAAAGTCGCAAATTTTTGCACAATCACTAAAACTGCGCAAAAATTAGCAACTTTTTTCTGCTCTGCACTATGCTCGCCAATTTTCTGAAAGTGGGTGTGTTTTCTTAAGTAAATGAATCTCTAGGCAGATTTACTATTGCAACTTTTTAAAAAGTCGCAAAAAAGTCACAAAAAAATGCGCAATTTCACTCCAGTGAGGACCATGCTTATCTTATGAGACTTTTTAATAGAACATGCAACTTTTTCGTAAAGATGTGAGACTTTTTTCGTAAAGATGTGTGACTTTTGTAAAGCTGCTTACTGACGGATAAACTGCTACCGTCAAACCACATTTATTACAGTCTTAAAGGGCAGATCATAAATCTGACTTGGCTAAAATTGACTTTAGCCATATGTGAGCTGTCATAGTAATGATAACTCTGGTCCATTGTGCTTAAAGTGAATTTCTAACCCATGGAGGTAAGATCTTTTACATAGGACTTATCCTCCCTCATTCCCCCAATGCCGACGTCTCCACTGCACCGTCTCATGCTGTGGGCTCTTCCGCCCAGGTTTCGACTGGATGTGACCACTTCTTTTCCTGTTCAGCTACTATTAGCTGAACAAGAAAAGAAATGGACACATCCATTCGAGAACCAGGCAGGAGAGCCTGCAGCACGAAACATTGCATTGTATGATCAATGTGCTATTTACAAATAAAATACAGTTGTGTTCATGAACCCTAAAATTTCTCTCTAGAAATGTAGTTTTCATTTTCACCAGAAGATGGCAGCCTAATCTTAAACTTGTCACTTGATCATTTTTTATCCACGGAACCTCAGGCCAAAAAGTATCTGGAATAATACACAAAGATGTATGAAAACAGTAAATCGTATAAGAGAATGTTGCACTTTTCTATGCACTAACAACTAATGGCATATTCTGCTTCTTGAGAATATCCCTTCCCCCAAACCCTGGCCCTTATTTATGACAACTGCTGGTCTTAAACAGAGCCATGAAATGCAGAACAATCTGCAGACATCATATGTTATAGAGCAGGGGAAGCTAAACAGATTGATATAGAGTTTTGTTGGAAAAGATTTAATAAAACTTGTAATTTTATACATTTAAATCTTTACATTTGTGGACTCAAGACGGCCCATTCAACGATAGTTTGAAGTTATTCCCTAACCGATATGCGACCTGCCAGAAATAGCTGAGCACTGTACTTTATTATCTATGACTCTACTAGAGATGAATGGAGCGGCAGTCTCCCATTCCATTCATTTGGGGAAAGGGGGGCCACGGGAGGTGAAGGGCCACAGAAACTGGCATAAGTTATAGCTGAAGCCTGTGCTAGCCCCTGGCTGGTGTAGACTTCAGTTTCTGGCTCATGGACTGCCAGGCATTTCCCTCTTAGTAAATTAGGCATAGCTTACTCCAGAGCAGGAGGATCAACACTGGTAAATGAGAACGTCAGTCTCTATAAATCTCCCCCCAAAGTTAAAGGGGTTTTGCCATCACATACAATGGAGGCATATCGCTAGGATATGCCCCCATTGTCTGATAGGTGCGGGTCCCACCTCTGGGACCTGCACCTACAACGAGAACGGAGCGGGGAAAATAATGGAGGGCGCACTGCTCATGTGCAGCCTCACTCTATTCCTTTCAATGGGGCAGCCGAAAATAGCCGAGCGCTGGCTCGGCTATTTACATCTGCCCCAAAAAATGAATAGGAGCAAGGGCCGTGCGTGCGTGATGCGATCCCATTCACTTTTATGGGAGCAATGGAGAGCAGCACCCAGCCACAGCTCTCCCCTCTCTGATCTCCTTGTAGGTACGGTTCCCAGAGGTGGGACCAGCACCTATCAGACAATGGGGGCATATGTTAGCGATATGCCCCCCATTGTATGTGATGGGAATACCCCTTTAAGCTTTGCAGTTTGGAACCTGGAAGCGCTAATGGACCAACCACTTGCACCCATGCCACTCAGCTGCTTGAAGGGGTTGCATAGAGTAGAGGAGGGATGCAGTCTCTTCATGGCATGTACATGTAGTAAACTACGCACAGCGCTGTACATTGTGTGGTGGTTGTATTTGGTATTGCAGCTCAATCTCTTTCACTTGAATGGGACTGCCAGGACAAAGGCCAGGTGACTAATGTACATGACATCACAGGCCGAGGAAAAGGTTGCATCATTCACCCGAGTGTCGCAATGTGGCAGGCGCAGCACTATCAAGTGCCTTTTGCACTGTGCCATTAGAAGAATTTTGTATTTGTACTTTGCAATTGGTGGAACTGTAAGTAAACACACATATAACTGGTTCAATATACAGTTCCAATCACAATATTAACAACAGGAACATTATATAACTGTTTTAAATACCTATTTTGGCCTCTCCTGCTTCCATAATACCACAGCTCTCAGTGGAGTGAATGTCTCTTTAGCTCTTGTCTCTGGTGAATAATGATTCTAGCAGCTCCTGCTAGCGGAATTCCCAGACAGGCTGTGTGTGAGGCTGGCTGTGATTGGTGAAAACTCTTGCTGTGTGAGAAGCTGGCTGTGATTGGTCTAGACTTCTGCCCAGCAACAACAGATTAACACTGTGCTTTCTATTGTTTCTGCTGTGTCACTGAGCTTACCTTACACTATAAAATGAATCTTAAAGTAACATTATCTTTTCTGCTTCTGTGAACACAAAATATAACAGTATATGACATCCAAAACATGATGTCACAGTAAATAACTCTGCTTTTGTCTTTAACACATAAACATAGGAACTGTAATTAGGTTATTGCAACACCTTTCAACAGCTGATTGGCAGGAATGTTGTGAATCAAACCCCCACCTATCAGATATTGATGACATATCCTAAGGATAGGTCATCAATATTTAAATATCAGAAAACACCTTTAAAATCCAGATCTAAAATGTCACCCTATTCCGAATGATTTGTATGGAGTAAACCTTTAAACTTTACTTTTACTTTTTACTATCAAAACTGATATTTTTGGAGATTCCTAAACCAGCCTTGATCCCCTGTGTGCTGGAGTGAGATGCTCCTGATTTTTTAACAGCGGATGACTCTTAATAAATTATTGAAATCTCTGGCATACTTTGCACCAGAAAGCCAAATTGACGCCAGCTAGTAGCTCGCATAGACTTGAGCTATACTTTATGCAAGTTTCCATTGTAAATTATAGTGAATTTGTTGGGGTGTCGGAGGCCATGCCCCTTTCACTAAGCCACTCTTACTTTTCAGGAAAGAGAGTCAAGAAGTAGGGAAATGTTGCAAAATAAGCCAACTAATAGGTGTTATAAGGTTAGACTAGACAGTCTAAAAGTGTGCCATATTTATCATCCAGAATCTCTCTCCAATCTGTCGGTAATTCAGATTTTTTTCTGAGTTGGTGGTATCATCCAATAAAAATACATAGAAATCAGGAACTAGGCCGCTGATTACAAGGGAATTTAATGATAAGACAAAAAACTTTAAAAACCACAATGCGTTTCGGAAGCGGTTTGCTTCTTTCCTCAGGCAAATCACATCTGAGGCAGGAAGTGGACCACCTCCGAAACACGTTGCCGTTTTTAAACTTTTATATCTTATCATTAAATTCTCTTTGATGTACTCTGCGCCCTAGTTCTTGCTTTTTACCTACACTTCTTATCGTCTTGTGCATTGGGACTATGTTGAGAATCTTAGATCAGGAGACAGCAACGTTCATAAAACCCCCACCAAACACCTCCGCCCAGAGTTGTGCCTGGATTAGCACAACTCTATCTGGAAAGCAGGGTTGGCTGGGGGTCATTATACCCATTCACCTAGAAATATTTTCTACCAGGAGGTGAATTTGGGCTCTACCATTGTGTTATTAGCTGGTATCATGTCAGCCTATAGACAGGACATGGAAAAACAGGGGATCCTGCTCCCTAACTCTCTGCAGCTCAAACTTGGAAGCAGAAGTAATGGAGGACATTATACAGCAGAAATAAGCAGTTTGGATGTACATCTAGCAATTAATTAAAGAGAACCTGTCACCATGAAAATGCTGTGTAATCTTTTGGCAGTATGTTATAGAGCAGGAGGAGCTGAGCAGATTGATATATCACATCTGCACACACATCTTCACATCTGCATTGGAGGCTCCGTTTGGGGTCTCTGTTGCAGATTCCATCAAAAAGACCAGACAGAAAAGTCTAGTAAAAAAAACAGGTTCCCAAACTGATGTTGAACGAACTCCATTGTAGTCAAAGGAGTCTGTTCAGCTCCGTTCATCTCAGTTATGGGCCGAACTGGGAGCAAAACAATGGAAATAAATAGTGGTGGAGTGAGCTCAATCTAACCTGCACTTCATTCATCTAAATTCCTGCAAATTCTGGACTTCAGAATCAAGGATGTGGTCCTATCAGGACCTCCGGGACTTCAAAGTCTAGAATGAAAATGAATAAATATGAATTTGCTCATCACCTCCTGCTCTATCACAAGCTGCCTTCAGGTCAAATTACTATCAAGCAGCAGTCTCTCTGTCTGTTTGTCTCCAGCAACCCCTCCCTGCTCCTCCTCTCCCTGTCCTCTTTATAGACTTCTATGTAAACTGATCCTCCAGTGAGCAGGCAGCCTGTCTTCACTGAAGACTGATTCGAGTAGTGAAATGAGAGTTCACAGGAAGGAAGGAGAGCAGGATAAGGAGACAAAAATGCATTTTTCTCTTATAAGATATATATAAAAATTTCTTATACAGTCCTGATCAAAAATTTAAGACCACTTGAAAAATTGCAAAAAATTATATTTAGCATGGCTGGATCTTAACAAGGTTCCAAGTAGAGCTTCAACATGCAACAAGAAGAAATGGGAGTGAGACAAAACATTTTTTGAGCATTCAATTTAATGAAAACAACAAATAAACTGAAACAGGCTGTTTTTCAGCTGATCAAAATTTTAGGGCCACATGCCTTCAAAAGGCCAAATCTGTGCAAAGATGTGGATTCATTGTCATTTTCTGTCAGGTAGTCACACGTTGTGATGGCAAATGCAAAAAACTCTCCCTTTTTGAACGTGGTCGGTTGTTGAACTGCATAAGCAGGGTCTCTCACAGCGCGCCATCGCTGCTGAGGTGGGACGCAGTAAGACAGTCATTTGGAATTTCTTAAATGATCCTGAGGGTTATGGAACAAAAAAGTTAAGTGAAGGACCCCCAAAAAATTTCATCAGCACTGAGCCGGGGGATCCAATTGGCTGTCCGTCAAGACACTGGACAATCCTCGACTCCAAATTAAGGCCCTTACTGGTGCTGACTGCAGCCCCATAACCATCAGACGGCATCTGAGACTGAAGGGCTTCAAAAACAAAAAACGTCTTCAAAGACCTCGTCTCCTTGAACGCCACAGAACTGCTCGTTTGGACTTTGCAAGAGAGCACCATACATGGGACATTCAAAGGTGGAAGAAAGTTTTATTCTCTAATGAGAAAAAATTTAACCTTGATGGTCCTGATGGTTTCCAACGTTACTGGCATGACAAGCAGATCCCACCTGAGATGTTTTCTACGCGCCACAGTTGAGGGGGCGCCATAATGATCTAGGGTGCTTTTTCCTTTAGTGGAACAATGGAGCTTCAGGAACTGCAGGGGCGTCAAATGGCCGCTGGCTATGTCCAGATGTTGCAGAGAGCATTCCTCATGACTAGTGATGAGCAGGGGGTGCCATATTCGATTTCGCGATATTTTGCGAATATTTGATTGAATATTCGTCTTATATTCGTCACAATCGAATATTCATCATTATTCCATTTAATAATATGCGATTTAAATAATCGCGTATTGCGATCTTTTGACAGTATAAAGCAACGTTCCTATGACTAATTGACTATGGCTAGGCTAATATGTGTATTTTATGAATATTCGTAATATTGCTCTAACTTCGTCTTTTAGAATATTCGTAATATTCTAAAAGACGAAGTTAGAGCAATATTAAGACTATTCGTAAAATACACATATAGATTGTAATTTAGCTAATATAGTGCTATAATTATTATTTTTTTGTCTAATTTTTTTGCCTCTTCTGAACTTCAGTTTTAGAAAATATGTACACTATTAAAAAAATTACTATAGCACTATATTAGCTAAATTGCAGTCTATATGTGTATTTTACGAATATTCTTAATATTGCTTTTTTCGTAATATTCTAAAAGACGAAGTTAGAGCAATATTACGAATATTCTAAAAGACGAAGAGCAATATTACGAATACATTCGTTATTTAGAATATGCGTCCTTGTTTTCCCCCAATGTGTAGTTATTCCACTTTGGCATACTGCTCCCCGATAAGCGTCCCCGTAACTATGGCAACGCCCGTGGTTTAGAATATACCATCGGATTTGAGTTTTCATGCTCTCAGGGAAAACTCAGATCCGATGGTATTTTCTAGCCCACAGACGTTCCCATGGTGACGGGAAGCTTGTCGGGGAGGTGTATGCCGAAGTTGATAAAATAACGAATATATTCACTATATTGCTATGTATTTGTTTTTTGAATATTCGTGAATTTTTTTTTTAAATCTTGATGTCGATTTTTTGGGGTTGTTTTTTGGTGTCTGCACAGACGGATCTGCTCCTATAATGCAGACGATGGGATCCGTTCAGAACGGATCCATCTGCATTATAGTTTAGAAAAAATTCTAAGTGTGAAAGTTGTTCAGACGGATCCGTCCAGACTTTACATTGAAAGTCAATGGGTGACGGATCAGTTTGAAATTGAGCCGTATTGTGTAAACTTCAAACGGATCTGTCCCCATTGACTTACATTGTAAGTCTGAACGGATCCGTTTGCCTCCGCACGGTCAGGGGGACACCAGAATGCTGCGAGCAGCGTTCGGGTGTTCGCCTGCTGAGCGGAGCGGAGGACAAGCGGTGTCAGACTGATGCATTCTGAGCGGATCCGCATCCACTCAGAATGCATTAGGGCCGTACGGATGCGTTCGGGGCCGCCTGTGAGAGCCTTTAAACGGAGCTCACAAGCGGAGCCCCGAACGCTAGTGTGAAAGTAGCCTAACGTAAACATGCGTGAAAAAGCGTATGACGTAATTTGCAGTACTAGAACCGCCTAGTGACTGTGACCAGTGTCTATAAAGCATTCATTATCACTATTTGAAATTTACAAGTGAATTACTACAATGGCTACTGGAAGTACGTCAAAGTTCAGACACATACTTGAGAAAGATGAGGACGACATCATATTAACTGTAAGTAATATTCTCTTAAAGCATATATGCTGTTTGTGTAGATATTGCATGCAGCACAATGATTGTTCTGTAAATCACAAATTCTGAAATATTCATAGATGGGATTATTATCTATATTGATATGATTTTATTTTTTGGACTGTATGTCTCGTAGGGCATACGGTCGTGTGCAAGTGGCGTAAGTGTCTAAAGTAGCTAATAAATATAAACTACCCAAAAAAATAACATTAAACTGTATCAGAACTATCTCTAATCTAAAAAACACTATAATGACCATAAACATGTGTAACTTTTAGATTTAGATGTAAATCTTAAGTGTTTATACACCTAATCCACACAATGCACTAATTCTCTGATAAACTGAATTGCATCAATATTTTCTTTTCTTTTAAACATACAGTAATCAATAAATGCCATAAACGAATGGCCAGGTACCAGAAGGAGCAGGAAAAGGATCGATTGGCTCTACAAAAGCTGCTGCGGCGGGTTTCAAAAAAGGTTCGGAGGATGGATCAGAGGAACCGTAAAATAATAAAACATATGCATTTCATGAAAAAAAATTAAAAATAAGCCAAAAAGGACTGTTATTGTTAAAATGTTATTAAAAACATTTATCTGCCACAGACTTGATGTGTCCAATCTTGAAAGTTCTCTCAGTCAGAGGAATGCGTTGTGTCGTGTGTAGCTAATTTTGTACCTCTTTTTCTTGTTGTTTAAAAATATATATTTTTTATTTAAACAAAAATTTTAGAAAGTCAAATAGTCAAATTTTTTCATGTTAGCCCATTCCTGCTGCATACTTACAACATGATGCTGTCAGAGGTGTCTTGGTTTATTTTCGGTGTTGTCCTGGTCTTTTAGGGGCCCATTCCTGGGAACAAATTCCTGCTGCACACTTCGAACATGCTGCTGGCTGTCGTGCTGAGTTAGGCCGAGCTATGAGTAGCCCTTATACTGGACCCTTAACATCTACTTGGTGGTGATGCTGAAGTCTGTCCTGACCCTGATGACTTATGTGTGGGCCTTATACTCCACCGTTACCAATACTTGCTGTTGTAGGTCCTGACACTGCTGAGTTATGTGTGGGGCATATACTACAGTGTTACCGATACATGCTGTCTTAGGTCCTGACACTGCTGAGTTATGTGTGGGGCGTATACTACAGTGTTACCATGTACCTAATGCTGCCTGTTCTGCTGTCTGTCCTGACCCTGGAATAAAGGGGCCTTACAACAAATGTCTAAAATTACACCGTAACATTACATAAAAATAAAAAAAACACACGTTATCAAATTGTAAAAAATGTATTTATTATAACAAAAATAATAAAGCAAGCCTCTATGGCAACTTTTTCAGCTCCAATAATATTTTGTTGAGTTTTCGGAGCTGGTGGAGGTTTATTTCCTCCATTTGCCGCATCTTCTTATTAAAACTATGCTGAATTTTCTTGAGCTCCGCAACATTTTTAATAAATTCTTTTTTGGTGTCCTCCATTTCTCTTATGGCCATGTTCACTACTGGAAAAAAAAATATTATAATTAAAATTAGGGTTACTTATAAGACAAATAGTGCATTTTTTAAAATTTTAATATAACACTGGTTTCTGTTGTCCCCTCATTGTTACCACTTTTAACCACTTCACGACCGGCCCTTAAGCGTAGGCCTCAGCGGAACGTGACTTGATGCAGAGGGACAATCTATTAGGCTGAGTTCACACGGGCGAGATTTCCGTGCGGGTGCAATGCGGTAGGTGAACGCATTGCACCCGCACTGAATCTGGACCCATTCATTTCTATGGGGCTGTTCACATGAGCTGTGATTTTCGCGCATCACTTATGCGTTGCGTGAAAATCGCAGCATGCTCTATATCACGCAACGCAGGCCCCATAGAAGTGAATGGGGCTGAGTGAAAATCGCAAGCATCCGATTTTCATGCATGGTTGCTAGGTGACAGTCTATTCACTGTATTATTTTCCCTTATAACATGGTTATAAGGGAAAATAGCTTTCTGAATACAGAATGCATAGTAGGTGGTCAATTGAGGGTTAAAAAATATATAAAAATTAACTCACCTTCTCCTCTTGATCGCGTAGTTCCCGGTCTCTTCTTTACTTCTTTAGTTTCAAAAACCATTTATTGGGTTATTGAATATTGAGCAAAAAAGCAATTACATAGGCAATTGATACAGCAAAGAACATAAAACAAAAAGGTTTCTTGGAGTTATACAAGACATGTATCTTAGTAAGCTATGAATTTTTTAGACAATACATTCATAATTATATGTGGAGAGAGAAAGGGCGTCATTCACAAAAGCCAATCTGAAATCACATAGAATCATTCTTTACTTCTTTAATGATTAACTACTGGCTAAAGGACCTGTGGTGACATCAGATCATATGCTCCAATCACATGGTCCATCACCGTGATTGGAGCATGTGATATGACATCACCACAGGTCCTAGCCGGTAGTTCATCATCAAAGAAGTAAAGAAGAGACCGGGAACTACGCGATCAAGAGGAGAAGGTGAGTTATTTATTTATTTTTTTAACCCTCAATTGACCACCTACTATGCATTCTGTATTCAGAATTCTATTATTTTCCCTTACAACCATGTTATAAAGGGAAAATAATACAATCTACACTACAACTAACCCAAACCTGAACTTCGGGTCTGGGTACCACAGTCGTTTTTTTATCACGCGCGTGCAAAACACATTGCACCCGCACGATAAAAACTGAACATCGGAACGCAATCGCAGTCAAAACTGACTGCAATTGCGTACCTAATCGTGCGGGTTTGCCGCAATACACCGGGACGTATCCGGACCTGATCCGGGGTGAAAATGCAACTCAGCTAAACAGGCAGCCATGTTAACTAAGGGCTGCTATTTGTCAGATTCATTACACATGTGATGTGCATTACAGCTCCGGAGATGCAGGGTGGTGTGGGGATCGTGGGATGCTTGTAAATATGTTATGTACATCAAATTATAGTAATGTGTGCACATATTTACCCTCCTGGTGGGGGGTGTAGACCCCCTCTTCCTCCTCTTCTGGAGCTGAGGTGGCGGAATCAGGTGGCTGGGAAGGTCCAGCCTCCTCCTCAGTGGCCTCTGTCTCGCCAACATCTAGGGGTGAAGGGGCCTCCACATTTTTCCCTCCTCCTCTATGGCCACCTCCACATTTTCTCTCTCCTCCTCTCCTCCATGGGCGCCTCCACATTTTCTCCCTCCTCCTCGTTCACCTTTTTTTTTTTTGTGGTGGCAGACCGAGGGAACGGGTTGACCTGTAATAATGACACAATGTTAGGAATTTACACAAACAACTCATAAACCATAACCAAGGTAAAGATCAAGAAATTCCTATATGGTGGAATCTGCATGGAATCTGAATTATACCAATTGTGGATTTTTCTTTGTTTAAAAAAAAAAAAATAACTAGTCTAAGTTACAAGGTAGGATGAGGTAACATGGGATTTGTTAGGAAGGTGCCCTATAGGGTATTGTGACTGGGTATTGGATGTTTAGGTAAAGCAAACAACAGTTCGGAAATTAGATAAGGGGTTATTGGATGGTGTTATGTTGGGTATATCATTTTTTGTGGCTGCCAGCTTTATACTGTCTGCTAAGCCGCATTTTGAAGATCTGTTGATTTAGTTGTCATGGTAACTTTATAATTAGAAGGAGGTTTAAAGTCTACCCTTTAAGTGTCACTTTGACGGTGACCGCCCCTTTAACAGTGACTTTAATGGTGACCGGCCCTAATACACAGTGACTTTCACGGTGAACGCCCCTTTAACTGTGAACTCCACAGCTCCCGTCAATTGGCAGTTAGGATTTAAGTGAAAGGCTGGCAGGCTTGTATTGGATAATACAGGACATTTTTTGGGAATCTCGTGTACGTCGTAGAGAGCCGAGACCCTGCAAGATTTATTTCCAGGTAGCAAGGGATGTGTATACCAAGTTTCGTTTAAATCGATGGTTGAGTTTTATAGCTTTTGCGGAACATACATATATATATATATATATATATATATATATAAACTCTTGAATCCCATGCAAATTAAGTGGGGGATGTATGTAATGGTCGGGGACGTTGACCGGAATGCTGAATAATGTTTGCAGTTTATGTAGATATAAACGTGTGAAACGTATGAAATCATCGGTGACATCATACATCAGTACCGCGCTGTGTGTATAACAATATATATACAATCTCAGCGAGGTAGAGATATATGATGAAACCAGAAGATTTTGTACATGTCACAACAGGTATTAAGTAATCATTTGAAAAGGGATGAAACACGGATGTAGTAGAGGTAACACACATGCTTTATGAGACGTGTTGTGTAAACTTAATGCAATTAAATGTGTTAAGATATTTTAAAAATACCTTGTGTTTCAAGATTATGTGATGAGTTAAGAAATTTGAGTTAAGAGGTTGTGTGTTAACCATACTACATCTGTACGGATTAGCAGCATAACTGAACATATATATTACTGAGTATTGTAGAGAGAAATACAAAAATCATGTAAGCATTGTACCTGGGCATAATCGCCGACTGTACTCATCGACCATTTTTGGGTTTAAGCGTTTCAGGTCGCAGTACTTTTTTTGAATGGCCTTGTGGTCGTACCATATGCCACTTTTTAATTTTAATTCGGTCCGGACAGACTGTACGATGGCCTCTTTTTCTACCCTCTTGCTGGTCCAAGGGTATCCCCGCTCCAGAAAGCGCTGAAGGATAAAGATGAAAGCATATCATCACAATTTTTTTATTATACAAATATTCAAAGAAATATCCACAAAAAAAATTATCAAAAAGTAGTTACGTCTTTAACCCCATTCACACATTATCACGTAAAGGTATGTCATTGCGTGACAGGGGATGTATGGAGCGGGCCTCTGCAGTGAGCCGGCTATATGATACAGCCAACATCCGGCCGCACTAACAGGAAGCGGCGATCGCGCCGCCCCTGCCATTCAACCCCTCAGGTACCGCGATCAAGGCTCATTGCGGCACCTGTGATGTGATGCGCCTCCATCGGTTCCCATGGCAGCTCCGATCGGTTGCCATGGCAGCATGGACGCTGCTGAAGCTATTCAGGCCGGCCATGGCTTTCTCCATACTGAGCTATGCATGAGGCACAAAATCCTATTTGCCCTAATAGATCTCTATTATCGTGAATAGGAGACGGGATCAAAAGATCCCATGTACTAGGCCCCTATGGGGGCTAATTGCTGTAAAAAAAAAGTTGAATAAAGTTTAAATAAACACCACTATATTAAAAGTTTGACTCACCACCCTTTCCCAATTTTACATATAAAACTATTTTTTCTAATACAAAACATGGTAAATTAAATGGTGGCATTAAAAAATGCATCTTGACCCGCAAAAAAAAAAAGGCCTCATATAGCTATGTAAACGGAAAAATAAAAAAGTTATGGCTTTTGGAACACGACGGAGGACAAAACAAAAATGTAAAAATGAAAATAGGCCTGGTCTTGAAGGGGTTAAAGGGGAAATATTAGATTTAAAGTTACCGATATAAGATCGGATTGTATTGCGATTATATGTATGTGAGGTCTGAGCAATCAGATATTGGCCAGCAAAGCTGCGATGTACCTGTCTAGTTAAGTGACGGTACGGTATTGGGTGTACAGCTGGTTTGCATCCCCGTGGTGCACGTTGGGTAACGCTAAATGAACCAGCAAATACTGGCGGTCTGATAAAAAAAGATCATGGACATAAATTTTAATCTATATATATTGTGTGTATGGTATATAGTGTGTGGTATATTTTGCATGGCAGGAATACGGACGTGCTATGTGCATCATTATCTGTTGTCCATACATACATGCTACTGACATAGTGCTGCAAAGTAACAAGAATACTCAGTGCACCAATCAGTAGTACCTGCTACTGGGGGGGGCGGGCGGGCGGCAGTGAAAAAAAAAAAATATTTGCATACACTCAATCTACATATAAATATTAAGTCAATGGGGACGGATCCGTTTGAAGTTGACACAATATGGCTCCATTTCAAACGGATCCGTCCCCCATTGACTTGTAAATAGCGTAAATGTAAAGTCTGGACGGATCCGTCTGACTAACTTTCACACTTAGAATTTTTTCTGAAATATAATGCAGACGGATCCGTTCTGAACGGATCCCATCGTCTGCATTATAGGAGCGGATCCGTCTGTGCAGACACCAGACGGATCTGCTCCGAAGGCAAGTGTGAAAGTAGTCTTACAGATGTAGGTCGAGTGTTGCTAATGCTAAATACTGTTCTGACATGCATGCAATATGAAATAAAATACAGTGCTGTAATACAATATTACTTACAGTGAGAAGAATTTCTTCTTCATTTTGAAATTGAATTTTGCCCATTTTCGGTCGCCGATTTTAAGATAGAATGCACGCCAAACTCCACTAGAAGCAATGCAAAACCGAAACCAGGGCACATGTCACGTGACACGATTACGTCACTCATAAGATCGATTCCTCACGCGATCATTCATAACATTCCCGCTTTTCGGGTAGAAATCGGGAAATCGAATAACAAGATCGATTCCACCCTGCTTCTTGCAATATAGCGAATATTCAAAAAAATGTAGAATCGATCGATTTAGCTAATATAGTGGTATAATCTTATTTGTGGGCCAATGACTCATTGGCCCACAAGCAAGAAGCAGTGAGGGATCATGTTTTTTCAGATGTTTAAAATTTACGAATATTCGATATAGCGAATATATAGCACCATATTCGAAATATTCGTGAATTCTCGAATTTGCGATATTCGAGAAAAAAATTCGCAATTCGAATATTCACACTCAACACTACTCATGACTGAGGGCCCTCATCTGTGTGGTAACGACTGGGTTTTTCAACAGGACAATGCTACAGTACACAATGCCCGCAGGACAAGGGACTTCTTTCAGGAGAATAACATCACTCTTTTGGCCCATCCTGCGTGTTCCCCAGATCTAAATCCAATTGAGAACCTTTGCCCTGGGTTTAGACCTGAGCGTTTCTGAGTTTTTATGCGCGTTTTTATGCGCGTTTTTATGCGCGTTTTTTGCAATAGTAAACGCGCGTTTGACGCGCGTTTGTGTGATTGACTGCAGTGTTGTCCAATGAGCAAATATCCCTGTGTATATGAAGTTTGGCCAATCCTAGGACATTGTAGGTGTGAAATTCCATGTGTGTTGGTAGAGTGTGTGGTTTGTAGTCATCATGGAATGCTATAGACGGCGACGTGTTGCGGCACTTGTTGCAGCTATCCACCTGGAACGCTTGAGGAGAAGGCGGGACAGCAGGCGACGTTTCTGGGTCCATCCTGTGATTGCGAATAGACAGGAGAGGGGCCAGTTCTGGGCACTGTATGTCAACCTCCGTGCCCATGAGGACAAGTTTTTTGACTACACCAGGATGTCCATCCACAGGTTAGTACGTATACGTGGTTGCAATGTTTTTTCAATGGTTAAGCTAAGTGTTTTGTGCTTTTTGTATAGTTAACCATGAACATTTTATTGTTTCCCAGCTTTGACGAGCTCCTGGTGCTGTTGTCCCCTCATTTGCAGTGTCAGGACACCTTCATGCGGGACTGCATCCCACCAGTGGAAAGACTGGTCATTACTTTGCGGTAAGTAGCCTATTATTGTGGCCATTTAAACCATTTGCAGGGTGTTGTGCCAGGATCTGAGTTTCGCCGTGTTTCTCTTGTTGTTTGTGACGTATGAGTGTTTGTGCGGGGGGTATGTGATGTGTATGTTGTCAACGTGTGGCATAGATATCCCATACATGCATCATGTATCCACATTTGGCCATGTTTTACCCCTCACTTTCAAAAAATAGTCCAAACAGTTGCTTCAAATGTTTTAACTTTGGTGAATGTATTAACATCATACATTTCCAAATAAAATGTGTTATCTCTGTTTTACAAACAAAGGAGCAATTTTGTATAAATAACATAAAAATATCAGAAACCTTTTTCTATATAAGTGCCCTTTTTGGCTCCAAAACCCTTGAGCCTGAGAATTTCCCTCTTCTAATTTTCAAAGGGTTTCATATTGCAGCCCTGAAATTTCCGCCTCGGGATCCCGCCGTGTCTCTCTGGCTCCGCGAGACTGATTGGCGGGTGGCATTTCAGTGGTGGTGGTGGTGGAGGTGCTTGGGCCTGTGCTTGTAGAGGGATATGGGTATGATGTGTGTTGTGTCTGCCATGTGTCAAGAGGGTGTTGTATGTTACTTTGTGTGTATGTGTGTGCTGGGTATGTGTGAGGGTGTTGTTGTGCATGTTGGGGATGTAGTTGCCCATATTGTGGGCCATATTGTGGGCCATATTGTGGGCAATATTGTGGCCCATATTGTTGCCCATATTGTTGCCCATATTGTGCTGGCTGCTGTGGGGCCTGCTGTGGGGCCTGCTGTGTGGCACTGATAGACGTTGCTATCTCATAAGGGATGCAATACTTATCAATGGTGTTAGTCACCTCCTCCCTTACTTTTGTGACCAGATTTCTCGGCACATGTAGCATTTTCTCCTCTAGACTGAGGAGAAAATAGGCATCACTGCTAAGTTTTGGCACAGGATGTGCCAGGGCATCCAGGCAGCCTATTAGCCTGTCCTCATGCCTCTCTGTTCTCCTCCTTTTATGTCGGGGCTGCCGACTTGCTTCTGGGACGGCTTGGACAGTCTGCATGGGGCTCACGAAACTCGGAGTGGGTGGGGGGCCTGGAGGACTCATTGGCCCCATAGATGGTCCGGGCTCACTGTCCATGGTTGTGCCCTCGTCCTCTTCCTCGTCATCTTGCGCCTGGCTGGGTTTCCAGCTACTATCGGTGCTGTGAAGTGGAAAATATAGGTAAGTATGTTCCCCTTATGAAATTGAATGTATGTCATGTCATACCACATCCTCTCCTCAATGTGTCTGCCCTTGACTCACCTCCGCATTTCCGTGCACGGTATCAAAAATGACATTTGTTCGGCATGCACATAACTGGAGCGTGCGCCTGGGGACGATCCGCTCCTCTGCTCCCTTTCTTTGGGGCGATGGCGGATAAAGGCGTCTTTCAGGCTTTTCCATTTGCCTTTGATAGTGTTGACTATGAAAAAAGAAATAAAAAGCATCCGTTCATGTCTCTTTATTTTCTTACATTTGTTTCAGGTATTTAGCTACCGGACAGTCATTGGCCAGTCTACACTTCGCCTTTCTCATCGGGAAGTCCACAGCCAGTATGATCGTCCCGGAAACCTGCGTGGCAATTTGGGACGTCCTTCATCCTGCTGTGATGGCCCAACCACAGAAGGAGGACTGGCTGCAAATTGCAGATCATTTTTTAGAATCCTGCAATTTCCCAAACTGTGTCGGCGCAATAGACGGCAAGCATATCCGCGTTAAGAAGCCCATCAGGAGCGGGAGTCAATTTTTTTATTATAAGAAATATTTTTCGTTTGTTCTTTTTGCGGTGTGTGATGCTAACTATTGCTTTAGGTATATTGACGTGGGGTCCTACGGCAGCAGCTCAGACTCAGCTGTTTTGGGGCATTCTGCCTTTGGGCAAATGCTCAATAATAATGAGCTGGACCTCCCGGGGAACACCACACTGCCTGGGACCACTTATCCGGCTATGCCCTTTGTTTTTGTGGGGGACGAGGCCTTTGCGCTGGGGGAGCATCTGATGAGGCCGTACTCCAGCCGGGGACTCTCCATTGCCAGGCGGGTATTTAATTACCGGCTGACAAGGGCACGCAGGGTGGTGGAGTGCGCCTTCGGCATTTTAGCTAACAAATGGCACTTTCTCCATTCTCCCATTCATTTAAAATTGGAGACCGCCATCTCGGCCGTGAAGGCAGCGTGTGCTCTGCATAATTTTGTCCGTGTACGGGATGGCTTTAATTTTGAAGATTCCCTCAGCCATTCCTTTGAGAGTCCTAATCCGAGCGGTGTGCGTGGGAACAGACACGGTGCGGCTGTCCGGGACCACTTCACCGCATATTTTTTGGCACCACATGGGGCGTTACCCTGGCAATTGGAAGCCATCTAAGTTTATGTTAATTTATATTTTTCTTCTGAAAAGAGTGTTTCTATATTATTTTATTTTCAAATTTGGTTGTTTATTACAAAGGCTAAATTACAAAATTTGAAACGATCTTTTGTGCATTTCGTTTTTTTCACCTATATAGTGCCCCTTGAGGATGCCCCTATAGTGGCCATCAATAGTCGCCCATTAACAAGGGTTATAAATGTGGGCGAAATCATGTGTCCCATTTAAGTGCCCAATACTCGGCCAGTAGAATATAAGCCAAGGAGGGTGAAATAATGGATCCCATCAAGGTGCCCAATACTGGCACGTTAGAACCAGAAGCACCTAAAATATGCCCGCCAACCCATAGGCCACAAACAGTCTAATTTGAAAAAGTACACAATATCAATAACAACTTAGGATTCAAATCCCTCAACCCAAAATTAGGCCTACATTTCAAAATGCCACTACATTTGCGGATTGAGAAAGAGCGCAGTCTGGCACAAGACAGTGGAACCACTGCAAATTGAACATACTGGGCCATTGCATTGTACCAGAATGTGGGGGAGGGTGAACCAGGACAGTACTAAAAACTTAAAGGGGTGAGGGGACACTATTACAACATGGTAATGTGCACATCATTCTTTGTAAACTAAGGCCACTGAGTGCCCATATACAAGAACAGGGATGGTGATGCTGCGTCCCTCTAGCTGTTGCTAAAATCCAACTCCATGCCTGCACAGGCTCCAGCAAGTAAAATACAGGCCAGCATTTGTGGAGGTGGCGTTTGACAACAGCTGGAGGGCCGCAGGTAGAGCTGGCCAGGGCTATTACATATAGTTGGTACACCACTGCACACAAGGAGTTTACTTTTCACATTTCAAACACACATTGAAATACCTTTTCCCTGTTTCACTGTCTTGGTGAAACTTCGCCAATCTGGCCAGATGGTTTTGCTAATATCCTCCCAGGCCTGCTGCCTGCTCCTCCTGTTTTTGTAGTTGGCATCCTGCGTATCATACAGGCAGCGTTTGGCTTGCACCAGCCTGATGAGGGTTTCAGTGTCACACAGAGACTCCTCCATGCTGGATTCTCTCCAAAACTGTGCTTTGCACCTGGGGTTGGGCCTTTTCCAGCATGTTGCAAAATCCAAAACGTGCGTTCGGACGCGCGTTTTCAGTGTCAAAAACGCGCAAAATACAAGCGTTGCGCGTTCCCATTGAAGTCTATGGGCCAAAACGCGCGACAAACGCCCCCAAAAAAGCTCAAGAACTTGTTTATGCGTCGGCGTTTTACAGCGCGTTCAAACGCGCTGTAAAACGCTCAAGTGTGAACCAGGGCCATAGGGAAGCATTGGTTTTCATGTGTTGAGCGTTTTACAGCGCGTTTGAACGCGCTGTAAAACGCTCAGGTGTGAACTTAGGGTTGGGGATGGATGGCAAGGGAAGTTTACAAAAATGGACAACAGTTCCAGACAGTAGATGGCCTTCGTGCGGCTGTCTTCACCACTTGGAGAAATGTTCCCACTCACCTCATGGAAACGCTTGCATCAAGCATACCGAAACAAATTTTTGAAGTGATAAACAATAACGGCGGAGCTACTCATTACTGAGTTCATGTTTGGAAGTTGGATTTTGGGGGATTTAGTTTATTTTTGAAGGTGTGGTCCTAAACGTTTGATCAGCTGAAAAACAGCCTGTTTCAGTTTATTCGTTGTTTTCATTAAATTGAATGCCCAAATTTTTTTTGTCTCACTCCTATTTCTTCTTGTTGCATGTTGAAGCTCTTCTTGGAACCTTGTTAAGATCCAGCCATGCTAAATATGATTTTTTGCCATTTCTCAAGTGGTCTTAAACTTTTGATCAGGACTGCATTTGCCTGTACTTTTTCATTCATGAAAGCAATTAAATGATAGTTACTCTTTAAGGCCCCCATATAGATTAGTGTATAGTTAGGACCTGTCAGACGAATGAATCATGGATGTCCCTACAGAAATGACAGTCACGAAAAGTGGTTTCTGAGTTTTGTTCAGATAATTACCAGAAAGCATCATTTTGCTACCTCCAGTGCTATCGCATATGGAACAGTAATAAAAAGGGGGCAGTACTTAGGGTGCTTCCCCCTCTTACTTCAATGGAGGAGGCCCCCTTGCTTCCCCCTCTTACTTCAGGGTGCTTCCCCTCTTACTTCAATGGAGGAGGCAGCCAACCAGCAGGTCACTATAGCTGTGACTCGGAGCCGAGGTGAGCAGCTGTAAAGAAGCTCAATGCAGAGAACAGGATTAACTTCAAGTAAAGCTCCAACTCCAGAATAAAAGTTCATATTCACACTTCTCCTAATGAAAAAACTCAATAAAAGGTTTGTTTGTACTGCTCTCCCCAGCCCCTACCTAGTGCTATCAGAAATTTAGCATGCTGAAAAGTTCTGACAGATCACCTTTAATAGGATCTAATGACAATCTGATTCACTTGAATAAGATCTGATGACAATCTGATGTGATTGGGTGCAGCACCAATGCCCGCTGGTGTCCCCTGGAAATTTCAGCATGTAGGATATCAGTCTGATCAGTCTTGGCTATCGGTCCCTTCACCCAGGAAAACATATGCTGCCATAGGTCTTTATCTAAACAGTTCTAGCCAAGGTTGAATGGTTACTTGGAGTTATTCCTGCATTCAGCACTCTGGGCCCAGCCAGTCCACGTGCACTAGCTATGTCCCTGTGTCTAACCCTTGTTCAGCCATGAGATAAGCATTGCGAGATATATCTGACAGCTGCTTATCGCATCTTTCTATGGCAATAAATATGTACCAGGCTATACACGCACTCTGTAGGAAAAAGCGCCAGTTTCTCTGGTGGGTGGGACCATGGGTGACGTGCCCGGATTCTGCATCTCACAGCTGCAGCCAATCACATCCTCAGCAGTAAACCACCATGATCAATGAGTGGCTGTAGCAGTCATGTGCTGTAGCCAGGCATGCAGGAATGAGTACCAGACCAGTGCCACAGAGAACAGAGGTAGAGTAACAGGGGTTGTCTCTTTTTAATTGTCTGTAAGTTACTGTATGAGGATAGGCATGTAACAGCTCCAGTTAGTGTTAGGCCTAGTTCACACGACCGTATGGCTTTTTCAGTGCTTTGCGGACCGTTTTTCACGGATCCGTTGTTCCGTTTTTTGTTTCCGTTGTGTTTCCGTTTCTGATCCGTTTTTCCGTTCCGTTTTTCTGTATGGCATATAAAGTATACAGTAATTACATAGAAAAAATTGGGCTGGGCATAACGTTTTCTGGTTCAGAAAAAAAGAAACGGATACGGAAGACATACGTATGCATTTCCGTATGTGTTCCGTTTTTTTTGAGGACCCATTGACTTGAATGGAGCAACGGAACGTGATTTGCGGGCAATAATAGAACATGTTCTATCTTTCAACGGTACGGAAAAACGGAAATACGAAAACGGAATGCATATCGAGTACATTCCGTTTTTTTTTTGCGGAACCATTGAAATGAATGGTTCTGTATACGGAACACAAAAAAACGGCCCGTACACTCGCAAAAAAAACGATCGTGTGAACTAGGCCTTACTCCGGTCATACTGGCAATGGTACTACAATGGTGACCATCCCCCTTTCTTCCCCAGCTCATTCTTTTCACTCCCAGACTCTCTGCTCTTTGCCACCACAATCAGGAAATTCTTTAAAAGAGAAATTCGGCAAATCAGCAATTAACATGTACCAGTGGGATGAAAACCAGATGAGTGCAAAAAATGTAAGTGTGTGACACACCAATGCAAACACACTGACAGACACAATTCCTTTTATAGCAAATACCCAGAAGGGGAAAATGGTTCCAACAAAAATATGAAGATTTATTGATAATTCTTTGCCTATGAAGATTATGGAAAGTTCTTTTTAGCAAGGTGATCTGTACTGTTCACAGCAATGCCTGTGCATAGATTTACTGACTGAAGAAGTGGCATAGATACAAAGCTGCAAATTATATTAAATCTCAACGTGGCTCATTATTTGCCAGATCCTTAGGGGGTACAAACCTATGTAGCAAATGTAATGAATATCTAAAATTCATACTTAGGGTCCATTCACACAGCTGTATGTGTTTTGCGGATCGACGGATCCGCAGAACTGCAAAACACGAACACAGTTAATGTGCGTTCCGCATTTTGCAGACCACACATCGCCGACACTATAATAGAAAATGCCTAATCTTGTCCGCTATTGTGGACAAGAATCGGACATGTTCTATTTTTTGGGGGAACGAAATTGCAGACCCAGAAGTGGGGATCCGCATTTCCGGATCCGGGCAGCACATAGTGTTGCCCCATAGAAATGAATGGGTCTGCAATTCTGTTCCGCAAAATGCGGAACAGAATTGCGGACGTGTAATTGGAGCCTTAAAGTCATGAAGCCAGATTAAAGGGGAATGCTGATATTAGTGCTGTACTTGTGCCATGGCTTATGTTTGGGTCATGAGGGAGGGTTACTGGGGAGTGGTTACTTAAAGCGTAACTGTCATATTTTTTTTAAATTTGCTATTTTATTAGAGCTGGGCTGTTTAGTTAGTCTGTCGATGATTGCCAAAAGATCTACAATTACCTTATAATAACAGCTTTCATTAATGTCCCCTGTCCCTTTCCACTGCTCCCTTAAAAGACAGTTGCTAGGGCTTGTCTGTCTCCGGCTAAGAAGACAAAGGGGCGATCCTTCACACTGCATGCCTGCATTAGGCTTTAGAGTGAAGAGGCGTGTCTCTCAGTAATCCGATCTGATTGGCTGGCTACAGAAAGTGTGTATGTGAAGTAAGGGAAAGCAGTTTTGGCCTCAGAGAACTGGCAGAGGAGCCATCTTGAGAAAGTCCTCATATTGTAAATGTTTAAAAAGCCGTAGCTAAGAGAAAAACTCAAGGAAAACAGTGGTATGTGAAGAAACTAATGATTGCTTTATGCATAATGCTGCTGCAGCAGTAACATATGCAAAAATTGATTTTTTTTTTATGAAAACCTGACGGTTACACTTTAAAGGGGATGTCTAATATGATGACTACCAATGCCCCCAATGTCAGATAGGTGCAGGTCCCACATCTGAGACCTGCATCTATCTCCACCCTCCATCTCCACGGCCACCCTCCATTTATTTCTGTGGGACTGCCAAAAATAGCTGGGCCATCACCAGTTGTCCCACACAAGTGAATGGATCAGAGGTCATGCTTGCAGGCTGTCTTCTCCATTAATTTCTATTGGACTTCCAAAAGTGAGATATTTTCAGTTCTCCCATAGAAATAAATGGAGAATATGCCGCATATGGGCTTTGCACTCTTCTTCACTTTCGGTGGCCCATTCTGGAGATAGGTGTGAGTCTCAGAGATAGCACCCGCACCCATCTGATATTTGAGGAATATTCTAGCAATATGACACCAATGTCTCAGATGAGACAACCTCTTTCATTGATATGGCTGGCCATGTCAGGGTTGTAGAATGGATTGGAAAGAGAAACATACAGTAAATATGTTGTTCCCTGCGTATACCATGTCAAATTATTCAGGCCCATAGCACCTCTTTAACCAAGCTTCTAACAGCGACCCATTACAGAGCCAAATCCATTTGCCATATACTGTCTATAATAGAGTGAGGTCTGAACAGTTCCTATATATGAAAGAATTTTTTCAACAATTCCCTCTTACCTGGGTCATTGTTCAACAGTTCTTCTATAGCAGAACCAGCTTTCAACGGTGCACCCATATGGAGCAACAGTTCCCCATTACATAGTAAACTTTCAATAGTGCCTAAATATCAGATCCATTTTTCAGCAGTGCCCTCATAAGGCGTCTTTGACATGATGGCATCCAGACTGAATCCTGACCCATTCATTTCAATGGGTCTGTGTATATGAGCGTTGTTTTGTTCAGGACCAATCTCAGCATGTTCTATATTGTACATTTTTCTCTCAGCCCTGGCTCCATAAAAACGAATAGGGCTTTAGTGGAAAATGTAAGGCGTCCAGATGCAATGCGTTTTCCACTGATGGTTACTAGGAGATGTGAGTGCTATTCTTCAGTTTTTCTTCATGTGTGTGAAAACGCATAAAAAACTGATTGTATCCGAGCAGGAAAAACACCAGAGACCAGAGACAAAACTGATTGAACTTGCATGCAAAAACATCATTGTTTCCATTAACAGACCCTGACTCATTCCGTATGTCTCTTGTGAAATAAGCCTAACTGAGCCACCTTAAACATAGCCAACATAATGGAGCCAGTTTTCAACAATTCTTCTACAACAAAGCCCTTCTTTAATCAATGCCATCAGCACAGGGACAGTTTTCAATAGTGTACTCATAGTAGAGTCAGTCAGATGTTAACCGTTTACCCATATCAGGGCCAGCTTTTAACATATCCATCATAATGGGGCCAGCTTTCAACCATTGGCTCCCTTATAAAGCCAGTTTTCAAAAGGGCCCATAACAGAGCCAGTGCTGTCATGAGGACACAGATACACAAGCTCTTTGTACAGGCAACCTAGCCTAGGAACATCCGATAATCCAGACACTAGTTAATCTGGCATAACCAGCAGTAAAGGAATTCTAGTGTAATTCTCATATGTTTCCACTAATCCAGCATTGAATGTAATGTAGCGCACAATTAACATAACTGATTCCAAGGAAATCTAGCCTCCTGGGACTCTACCTTCAGTCTACCCCTGGCAAATCTATGGAGCTGTGAAATCTCAGAACTGTTACGGTGGTCTACAGAAAAAAAAAGATGTCTCTAACACACAAACAACATACGCCTTTCTCCTAAGAATCAGTCAATGTTGACTACTTTGAACTAAATCCTGTGAGACCAAGGTAGAGAGAAAGCAGAAGTGAATGAACTTGCCCTCACATTTGACCTTCGTAAGATGGAAAATCAGTCCACCATCTTCTACAGAGGGCTGTGTGCCATGAATACATTGTTTGCTTCCCTAAAGAAAATTGTCTCTTACCAGTTACCATTGTAAGCTGTATGTACTGAATTGAACCATGTGGTATGGAAAAAAAACCACTACAATTCAATCTAAAAATCTAGATAAAATTGGAAATTGGTCCATACTTTAGACCAATTTTTCCCTTTATGAACCAGAATGAAGAGCTGCCTTATAAAAGAGGATTCTGTTCTGGTGGACCCATCTGAATGGCCATCACATAATTCTACAGATGCTTGGTTGCCTTCCCCTTGATGAGACACCCCCTGCAACCTCTAACTGCAGCTATCTGAGCATGTTGGGAGGTGTAGTTTCCCAACAACTGCAGAGTCAGGCTGGAGACCACTAGTTCAAAGGGCTTTTCCAGGCTCCTGATATTGATAACCTAACCTCAGGATAGGCCATTAATATCCAATCTGTGAAGCTCCGACACCCTGAACCCCCACCAATCAGCTGTTCCCATGCTGAGTTACTGCAGCTTAGCTCCCATTCACTTCAATTGGAGTTTAGCTGCAGTAACCTAGCACAGTCACTTCACTGTGAATAGAGCTATGCCTCCTGTTCTATTAACACTGCTAGAGCCATCACGGAGGCTGCAGGAACAGCTGATAGGTGTATGGCATGTTGGGCATTAATAACTTATCCTTAGGATAGATCATCAATATCGGGAGCCTGGAAAACCACTTTAATGTATATAATTAGTGTTGAGCAAATCAAAGTATCTGAAGTGGACTTCGAAGCAAATTTCAGGAAAAATTAGATTCACTGCAAATCCGAATTTCCTTGTGCTTCATGGTAACGAATCAATTTTCCCTGAAATGGCGGTAAAAATAAAAAATCATACTCACTTCATCCATTTGAGAGTGAAGAGGCCGTCGCAGCCATCTTGCTTGAAGATCCCACACAAATCTTGTGCGCGGTGACGTATCACGTCACCACACTGGCCAGTGTGATGACGTCATCACGCACCGTACAAGATTTTGCGCTGGATCTTGAGCAAGATCTCCAGGGCGGCCTCAAATGGTTAAGGTAAGTACAATTTTTTTTTTTTTTTTATGATTAACCCCTGAAAGGTCTTATATTAATCTTAGATGCGATCAGCCATGAATGGGGCATCTAAGGGGTTTAATGATGAGGGAGGCTCAATCGCTATTCTCCATCATTGCACCAGCTACTTACAAAGAAATTTTGGAAAATTCAGCAAAGCAGCCGAATTGTATTTTTAAGAACTTCGCTCATCTCTATATAAAATAATAACAACAATAATAGTATTATTATTGCAGTATTTAAACTCCCTAATAAAGATTAATTTATTTTTTTAAGCGCAGGTCCCATTTTCATGGTTCTCACCTTTTGTCCAGAATGGAGAGTACTTACAAGGACTGTCCTTTACTCTGGAGGATCTCATTGATTGGAATGGGCACATGTAATGTTTAGTTTCCCCAGTAGTGGCGCTGCAGGAAAACTGAACACCTACAATGAGGTTTCCACACAGGTAACGGATTGCTGGGGAATACTTTGTGATATTCTTATTGTCAAGGGGCCCTTCTAAAAAGTACAAATTTTCCAAAGTAGAAGTAGTCATTGATCATTGTATTATGACGTGTTCTAAAATTTTCTAATCATATTTCAGTCCCTCATTAGTGTAAAGATCTCTGCTTGCTGTCGGTAAATGGAACCATTCTTGTTTACATTCAACGGCTGAGAACCTATACAGACCTAATACTTTGCACAAATGTTTGTTGCGATTGTGGCCAGTCTTATCCTCAATCAGCTAAATGCATTTTCATGTCAAATCTCTATCTTGCCTGATACATCCCTACAATGAGGGACATTGCTCAAATTTTGGTGGAAATGTATCACCTGCACTGTGCCAGAAAAGTGGAGTGATTTTGCCAGTTTTGTCAGTAGAGTAGGCATTTCCGACACATTTATGACTGATTTGCATACATTTTAGAGTGGTTTGCACCACAACTGGCAGTTTACATTTACTAAGGGACATCCACATGTTCTGTAGGTGGAGCTATATTTTTATATATATATATATTTTTATATAGTTATTTTTGCGACAAAAGGTTGCAAGTGTACTCCTGTCCCCTGGTGGCGTACACGCTGACTAAACCTTTGTAGTAAATATGATTCGAAAAATCACTAGGTAATTTGTGTGAAAAACTTAACATATGATGTGCGACATTTAGAAAATTTGTCACAAAGATGTCTTCAAACCAAGCAGGCACTCCAAAAAATAGGTCAAAAAGTCACAGCTTGCTTTATTACCCCGTTAGTCAGGCTGTCTAGACCTGCAGCAGATTTATCACAGGGGCTCAGATTAGATGATACATCTGGTGCATAGCTGGACACTTTTGTCTATACCAACTATTGGTTGGCTTAGTTTGAGTCTGAATTTTATAGCAGAATTGTGGCACAAGTTTGGCATCAAACATAGCACACCCCTTTTCTGTGAAGCCACGCTCCTCTCCAGTAAGCCATGCTACTTTTTCAGATTCGGCATGGAAACATTCTCTAAACCTAGATTTACGCAATTTACACTGAACGTGGATGAGGGAGTTGTGAGGGAAGAAGAGATAGCAGTCGGTTGAATCTGTATGGCCGCCTATAGTTTGTAAAGACAATCATATACAGTGAGAAACAGAAGTATTTGAACACCCTGTGATTTTGCAAGTTCTCCCTCTTAGAAATCATGGAGGGGTCTGAAATTCACATTGTAGGTGCATTCCCACTCTGAGAGACAGAATTAGAAAAAAAAATCTGGAAATCACATTGTATGATTTTTTTATAATATATTTGTCTTGCACTGCTGAACATAAGTATTTGAACACCTGAGAAAATTAGTGTTAATATTTGGTACAGAAGCCTTTGTTTGCAATTACAGAGGTCAAACGTTTCCTCTAAATATTGACAAGGTTTGCACACACTTGGCCCTCTCCTCCACACAGATCTCCTCTAGGTCTGTCAGGTTTCGAGACTGTCGCTGAGCAACACAGAGTTTCAGCTCCCTCCAAAGATGTTCTATTGGATTTAGGTCTGGAGACTGGCTAGGCCACTCCAGAACATTGATATGCTTCTTACGGAGCCACTCCTTGGTTATCCTGGCTGTGTGCTTCGGGTCATTGTCATGTTGGAAGACCCAGCCACGACCCATCCTCAATCCTCTCCTTAATACAGTGCAGTCGTCCTGTCCCCTTCGCAGAAAATCCCCCCCAAAGCATGATGTTAACACCCCCATGCTTCACAGTAGGGATGGTGTTTTTGGGATGCAACTCATCCCTCTTTTTCCTCCAAACACGACGAGTGAAGTTTAGACAAAAAGTTCTACTTTGGTCCCATCTGATCACATTAATTTCTCCTATGCCTCCTCTGGATCATCCAAATGGTCATTGGCAAACTTCAGACGGGCCTGGACATGTGATGACTTGAGCAGGGGAACCTTCCGTGCAATGCATGATTTGAAACCATGATGTTGTAGTGTTCCACCGACTGTGACCTTTGAAACTGTCGTCCCAGCTCTCTTCATGTCATTGACCAGATCCTTCCTTGTAGTTCTGGGCTGATTCCTCACCTTTCTTATCATCAGTGATACCCCACGAGGTGAGATCTTGCATGGAGTCCCAGTCCGAGGGGGACAGACAGTCATCTTTAGCCTCTTCCATTTTCTAACAATTGCTCCAACAGTTCATCTATTTTCACCAAGCTGCTTGGCAATTGGCCCGTAGCCCTTTCCACCCTTGTGGAGGTCCACAATTCTGTCTATGGTGTCTTTTGACAGCTCTTTGGTCTTGCCCATGGTAGTAGTTGGCGTCTGACTGACTGTGGGGTGGACAGGTATCTTTAAAGAGCTCAGACAGGTGCTACTAAGTTAGATTAATTAGTGGAGTAGAGGTGGACTTTTTAAAGGCACAGTAACAGGTCTTTGAGAGCCAGAATTCTTGCTGTTTCTCAGGTGTTCAAATACTTATGTTCAGCAGAGCAAGACAAATAAATTCTTTAAAAATCATACAATGTAATTTCCTGATTTATTTATTTTTTATTCTGTCTCTCAGAGTGGGAATGCATCTACAATGTGAATTTCAGACCCCTTCACGATTTCTAAGTGGGAGAACTTCCAAAATGACAGGGTGTTTAAATACTTCTGTTCCTCACTGTATATCTTGGATCTACCAATTCCTTCTGATTCATTATTTTGTTCCTCACTTCTGTTCTGTGTCTAAAGGTCTTATTACATGGGCAGCTAAATTGGCCGTCACATCCATCAACTAGCAATATAGGAAGTCAATCAGAGTTCATTTCATTGTATTTATATTTTGTCGGAAAATGCTTATAACCTGTATTTTTTGACTGTGTAACAGTAACAGTAGTGGTAGTGTTTTGTGGCATCATTAATCATAGAAAACAGCAGCATGCACATGCCAGGTGAGTGCCCTTACCTCTGTTTAGCGGAGTCATCCCCTTCTACACTAATCCACATAGACACATTGTCACGGACGTACTGAGACATACGGATGTTCCAGTGACAGGTGGCAGGAGATCTGTGAGACTGGCAACACATGGTTTGATCTGACATGTTTTCCTTTTGGATTAAATTACATCTGTGTTGTTTCTTGTGCTTGCCACACCTTCTTTCCCCAGGTGTGGTCATTTTACCTTCTCTAGTTATTGTTTCTCCCACTTTGCTTTGCGGTTTATAGCTTCTGTTGGACTTGTGGTTAGCCTGTGTTTGGTTCTCGGCTGAGTTCCTGGTGCTACCAAAGCTTCATTGAAAATAAGTGTTTCCTTTCCCTTTTGTATTTTGATTGGGTTATTTTGTATGTTGCCTTTCCCCTGTTGTTTGTCATTAGGCCTGAGGGAGACTCCTGTTCGTCCTTCCCTTTGGAGGAACAGGTAGACTCAGCCCTGACATTAGTTCCAGGGTCCTATAGGGTGAGATAGGATTCTAGGTATCCGGTGTATGAGCTTGCCTACCTTTGGGACCAGTTCATACTAGTAGTCTGTCAAGACTGGAGTTAGGGTTTTCTTTAGGAGGTGTCCATTTTCCTTCCCTAGTTTCTAGGCCTTATTCCAGTATCGCCTTTTCCCTCCTATGCTCGGTGTGGCATGACTATTGCAGTTAGGCCACATGCAGTTTGTGTTTTTTTTGGCGGACCCGTTGACTTCAGTAGGTCCATGGTCCACATTTTGCGTAAATATAATTTTTGCAGGTGATCCGTGTGCTTTCCACATCCGTGTGTCTCTGTCACAAAATGATAGAACACGTCCTATACTTGCAGACCACAAACAATGGGTCTGCAAAAAATGCGGATGCAACACAGACAGTATCCATATTTTGCGGATCCACAAATTGTGGACTGCAAAATTCATATGGTCATGTTCATGACGCCTTATACAGTATATACAGGACTGACAGACATGGAGACAAGAAGAGTAGGGAGCAAAGAGAGTAGAGAAGTTCTATATACTGACGTGTATGCTGATTAACTGGGTGACCATAGGCAATTTCAAAATGGCTAGCTTATGGTTGCAACTTTCTGTTTACAGTTAAAGTAGGAAAAACAGCTCTGAAGCACAAAGTTCAGCTCTAGAAGTGAAATAACAAGAACAGGAATATTTATCTAAATTTTTATTATTTTGAAGGAGAAACTTTTAAAAGTATTTGAAATAATTACAAAAATATAGACACTGATCAGAAAATAATACACAGACTCAACATTGTGATGTCATGAGTTAGGAAAATTTTAGACTTGTTTAAATTTAGCAGCTTTTTATGCTGTTATTTTTGATACATTATCTATAAAGATTACATTGTAACATTGTAATATGAGATAAACCTTCTAACAGATGTGCAGCAGAACCTGTGCCAAGTAGTTACAATGAATGCTCTGCTATTTATAAACTGTCCACATGGCCATTAAATTGGTATTTGGTAATCTGGATGGGTAAACTAAGGATGAATGTAACCCTTTTATGTAATTTCTTTTACTACACTGTGTGACTGTTTTATTTCCTACAGTGGAGCAGTTGCATTGTGGTTAGTTAAGAAGACTGGAGTACTAGTAGTATTGTCACCACCACACCGCAAACCAGGTGAGACAGGTCTTGATGCCTTTTTACCCCCATCTTTTTCATGTGGAGAAGGAGTCCAGGATCCCCTATTAAAAGAAAGGGTGAGTCCACTCAGGACTAGACTTTCCAGGACCTGATAGCAGCTACATAATATGCCTCTTTGAAACATATGCCATTCAAGTAAGGGTAATTAGATGCCATGGTGGCTCAGTGGTTGACATTGTCTGGAGTTTGCATTGGACCATGGTCATATAAGATGGCAATAAAGTGGAAGAAACTTCCTTGAGATCCGGAAACTTACATCAATATTACTGTTAACTTGCCTACCCAATGTCGCTGCCAACCTAATAATGGTACAGCCACACGGTAAAGTGTCTGCATGCAGTTTTGGAAGTATACAGGACAGGTACGACTTCTCTTTATTCACTCCTGGTTTTAGCTTCCAAAACTGCCTGCAAAAACCTGACCAAGTGGCTACTGTATACCCTAAAGTAAGTGGGAAAATGTACTTATTTAATTTTGAAAATTCAGGTTCAGATGCAGTTATCCCCATGGTCCATTCCCTGTGCCTTATTACAATCAAGAGAATGAAGAAACTAAGATATGGTTGTTTGGTAGGACCTTTATGATGGTAAGAAACATCAGCTGTCTTCATCCCTAGTCGATACAAGGTAGTCACTGAGAAAAGTATTTAATGATTGAAAACTTGGTTTTACAGAGTCAATGTTTAGGTACCACTATTACTGAGTTTCTTTAGATTTAAACCCCCATGACATGACCTAGTACTTAATGATGCAGCAAAGTTTTAGTTTCTTCTCCATATTTCAAAAAGAATACCTTTTATACTTTTCAGTCTTCAAAGCTATATGAGAGCTTGTTTTTTGCAAGACAAGTTATATTTTTTTAATGATACCATATAATGGCTTGTATAAATTTATAAATTTTTGGGGAAGAGTGGAAAAAACACACATTCTAAGATTTGGTTTTACTGCCTGCCGGTATAAATGACATAAGAACTTTACTCTGTGGGTCGTTATGATTATGGTGATACCAAAGTTTGACTTTTGCACTATAAACACTTTACATACACAAATTATGTAGCCACATACACAAAGCTTTTTTTTTTGTTGTTGTTGAAGGAGCTATAGTTTTCTCAGGTGCATTTTAGGGGGTACATACTGTACAAATGCATCTCAATAAATTAGAATATCATCCAACAGTTAACTTATTTCACTAATTTAATTCAAAAAGTGAAATTCATATATTGGATAGATGCATAACATACAGAATAATCTATTTCAAGCATTTATTTCTTTTAATGTTGATGATTATGGCGTACAGCTAATGGAAACCCTAAAATCAGTGTCAGAAATTTTGAATATTGTGAAAAAGTTCAAAATTGTACACGCTCTAATCAGCAAATCAACACAAAACACATGCAAAGGTTTCCTAAGCCTTTAAATGGTCCATCAGTCTGGTTCAGTAGGCTACACAGACATAAGGAAGACTGCTGACTTGACAGTTGTCCAGAAGACAGTCATTGACACCCTTTAAAAGGAAGGTAAGCCACAAAAGGTCATTACTAAACAGACTGACTTTTCACAGAGTGCTGTATCCAAGCATATTAATGGAAAGTTGAGTAAAAGGAAAAAAGTGTAGTAGAAAAAGGTGCATTCAAGAATTTGGCTGTGACTGACTGTGACTGGAGTCATTGCTTCAAGAGCCACCATACACAGGCACATCCAGGACATGAGCTACAACTGTTGCTTTACTTGTGTCAAGCCACTCATTACCCAGAGACAAAGTCAGAAGCATCGTACGTGGGCTAAGGAGAAAAAGCACTGGATTGTTGCTCAATGGTCCAAAGTCCTGTTTTCAGATTAAAGTTTTAGTGGAGCTATGTCATCTGCTGGTGTTGGTCCACAGTTTTCTATCAAGTCCAAAGTCAGCCCAGCCATCTACCAGGAAATTTTTGAGTGCTTAATGCTTCCCTCTGCTGACAAGTTTTATGGAGATACTGATTTAATTTTCCAGCAGGACATGGCACCTGCCCACATTGTCAAAAGTACCAGTACCTGGTTTAATAATTACTGTATCATTGTGCTTGATTGGCCAGCACACTCAACTGGCCTAAACCCCATAGAGAATCTATGGAGTATTGTCAAGAGGAATATTAGAGACACCAGACCCAACAATGCAGATGAGCTCAAGGCTACTATCAAAGCAACCTGAGCTTCCATAACACCTCAGCAGTGCCATAGGCTGATGGCCTTCATGCCACGCCGCATTGATGCAGTAATTCATGCAAAAGGAGCTCCGATGCAAGTATTGAGCGCATATTCTGTACATAATTTTCAGTATCCCAACATTTCTGTATTAAAAATAGTTTTTACTTGGTCTTATATCATATACAAATTTTCTGAGATACAGATTTTTTGGGGATAATCATTACCTATAAGCCATAATCATCAACATTAAAATAAACAACACTTGAAATAAATCACTCTGTGTATCTGTGTACTCCCCCGCCCACCTTTCTTAGGCTACATGCACATGACCATATGTGTTTTGCGGTCTGCAAATTGCGGATCCGCATAAAAAATCGGATGACATCCGTATGCCATCCGTTTTTTGTTTTTTTTTGCGGATCCACTGTAACAATGCCTAAAACAGACAAGAATAGGACATGTTATATTTTTGTTGCGGGGCTACAGAACGGACATACGGATGCGGATAGCACATGGTGTGCAGTCCGCATTTTTTGCGGACCCATTGAAATTAATGGGTCTGCATTATATCTGCAAAAAAAATGGAACGGACACGGAAACAAAATACGTTCGTGTGCATGAGGCCTTATTCTGTTATTTGTACCAGTTAGGGTGGGTTCACACTACCGTAGGGATTCCGTTATGGCTTTCCGTTATAACGGAAAATAACGGAATCCATAAGACAGAAGGATGGATCCATTCTTCTGCCCATAGACATGTATTATGACGGAATGCAAAACGGAAGCCTTTAAAAGGCATTCTGTTTGCTTTCTGTCCTAATAGAAGTCTATGGGAATCAAAACAGATCCATCTGGGTCCCGTTATGCAAGACGGTTTTCCGTCTTGCATAACGTGACCCAGACGGATCCGTTATGCTTTCCCATAGACTTATATTAGGATGGAAAGCAAATTGAATGCCTTTTAAAGGCTTCCGTTTTGCATTCTGTCTGGGCATTCTGTTATTTTCCGTTATAACCATGTTCTAATGGAAAGACATAACGGAATCCCTAACGCTAGTGTGAACCCACCCTAAGAGGTACTTTAACCTCAGTTAATAACAATTTGGGTCAATTCGTTTTTCAGCAATTAATGGTATAAAAAACCCATTCCTTGGGGCTCTGTGAGCTCCCACTTTGACCATGATTGTGTTTTGTACCATTTATGTAGAGTACGGTTTGAAAAATTGTACCATCTGTTCATCTGTTCTTATTATAAATTTAATAAAAAGATAATTGAAAAGAAAAAGATCACTCTGTGTATAATTAATCTACATAATATATGAGTTTCACTTCTTGAATTAGTGGAATAAATTAACTTTTCGATGATATATTTTTTTACTTAGGATTGCTGATTGAGTGAGTGAGCTCACTGTGTATGACCATTTAGATGTTGTGATCCACATTGGTTTCAGCAACTAAGTGGCCAGAATTGGTATAAGGGTGGATTCACACACAGGTTTTATGGGCAGTTTTTTTTAAGCATAAGCCAGAATTGGACCCAGCAGGAAACAGAAGTATAGGTCTTTCCTTTATATTTTTCATTCCCTTTCAACCCAAAAAGCTGCCACAAAAACCCACCCCTTGAGGGTTAAGTGGCCACAATCAGAGTTATCAATGTATCTTATAATGCAACCAGTATAGCATAGTACAGCTCACTGTGGGATGAATGGGTTTGGTTCACATATAGAGTTTTTCTGTTAATTTTCTGCACTCTTTAGTTTTTTGTGGCATTTTTTAAAACCTGCTATTGGAAATATGAAACACAGGACACACAGGTGTTTTCCTATTACCTTTGCTATAGTAAAAAAAACTGCATTAAGAAAAAATACTAGTGGTCACAAACACTGTTTGCAAAAAATGCCTGAAAAAGTCACAAAGGTGGCAAAAAGCTGGAAAAGGAGGAAAATCTGCAATTTTTTTAGTGGTAAAAAATTTGGGTGTGTAGGAACTCCTAAAGGAGTTATCATTTTCAGACTTTCTATAAGTGAATTTTGAATTAATAGAGGTTCTCATGTTTAAACTATTTCAGCACATGTGTGCATTAAACAGCAGTCTATTGATTTCTAGGAACTATAAGCAGTACACGGCTTTATTTCTCCTCTGGTGGTGCTGCAGTGCAATTAAGCACTGCTAGGTTTCCCATCTGATAGCAGGGGTTTCTCGAAGCAGAACAGCAGGTGATTATCTTAGAATCAAATTGACCAGAATGGACAACAGGAATTTAAGCCATCAGAATCAAAATAGGCATGTTGATTTAATTAATTTTGAGCTACTTATACCAAAAAATGATATATATTATTTTTTTAATTTCTCAGACACACGGGACAATTAAACTATTAGTAGATTTTTGGTGTGTGGGAGGAAACCCTGACAAACATGATAAACATACAATGTTTGATGGTCAAAATATGAACCCAAGACCAAATGCTTTAAAGGGGTTTTCCGGGAGTTTTATAATGATGACCTATCCTCTGGATAGGTCATCAGAATCTGATCAGTGGGAGTCCGACACCCGGGACCCCCGCCGATCAGCTGTTTGAGAAGGCACCAGCGCTCATTTGAGAGCTTTGGCCTTCTCACAGCTTTTCCTAGGCCAGTGATGACACATTCATCGGTCATGTGGCGTAGGAGCAGCTCGGCCCCATTCATGTGAATGGGGCTGAGTGCGATACCAAGCACAGCCACTATACAATGTACGGCGCTGTGCTTTGTAAGCTGTGAGAAGGCAGTGGCGCTCACAGGAGTGCAACTGACTTCTCAAACAGCTGATCGGTGGGGGTTCGAGTGTCGGACCCTCCTTGATCAGATACAGTGATAACCTATCCAGAGGATAGGTCATCAGTATTAAAATCTTGAAAAACCCTTTTAAAGCCACCATGTTGTTCATTTTTGTTACAGGCATTGGTTGGGATGGCTATTTCTTTTTTTACTTTGCAACTTCTTCTATAAAATCTGACATCGTAAGATAAAGCGAACATGTGAATCAGGGTGCGTTTCCATCTATTTTTTTGAGCTGATGTCCACTTCCATGAGGAAAATTGAATACGATGGATAAATGTGTTCACCTAGTCCAAGAAGCTTGATGTCATGATTCATATTAGACTTTTATGAAATGATTACATATAAAGCCATAGTATTTTTGGTATACAGTCTTCTAGGTGTGCTGATACAGTATGTGTATAACGCATGACGTCTGTTGTGTTAAGAGGGGCCCAGCTGAGAACTGTACTCTGGGTCCCGGGGTTAATCTCACTTGGCCCGACGGAGCACTTTGATTGCAGCCCCCTGCCTTTCCCATAGATAAGAACCAGCTCTGGAGACAGACTAATCTGCCTTTTCTTTTGAATACTGGATAAGGTACACCAAACTGGATTAATGCACCTCTCTTGTGTGTACAGGATTCTCAAATACATCAACTCTGGCCATGTTGTATCTCCAGGAATAATCAAGCTAAAATTATGTTTGGCACTCTTTTGGCTTCTTTTGGGGTACTACAGAGAAAATGTTCAAGATAATATTATTTTGGCCTTGTATTAGATGAGGGACATGTGTGGAGGAGGGGGCGCTGGACATCATAGCATTAATGAGGTTTACTGATAATGACAAAAACAAGATTAACAATCAGCTGTAAAGGGTCAATGGTGTTTTGGAGGAGGATTGATCCTTATATTGGTGGATGCTATCTTAGAATGTAAGATAAACGTTCATTAGCTTGTCAACCTTATACTAACGCAAACCCACGTGCGTGTCTCTTCTGGTTCTTTCCAATACCTCCTTGAGGTGCTCTGTCATAGCATTTCTAGAGTGTTCAATCATAAAAAGGGCATAGGGATAGATAGAACATGGCCCCTGTGTAGGGACAGAAAATGAGCCCCATGAAGTCCAACAGTTGATTTCTCAAGAGGTTATTAGCCTTGAGGAACTCACTTTTGGCCCTCTAACAAATCCTTCACCTTTGTGCTAAATTCTTAATTATATCACAAAATAATATTTAACTCAGACCCTTACATGAAATCTAGTAGATAATAGGGAACAAGTGAAATTGTTTATGGTGGTGCTGGGCTCCCTTCCCTTGAGGTCCCTTTTGCAGCAGGACAGGTTGCACATATGGTATGTCCTGTTACTACTTAAAGGTATTGTCTAGGACGCCCATGATCTGCAGAACGAAGGAGCTGAGCACCCTGACTCCTTAATTGTTTAAACAGTCACAGTGTCATACACATAAATGTGCTGGAAGAAAAAACAATCACATGGAGGGGCGCCCCATGGTAAAGCATCGCAGGGTAGAGAGAACAGATAGATGAAGTGGGAATGCTCACCAGAAAGAGTTGTGCAAGCACAGGCACAACTCCTAAAACGATCCCTGAATTTGAAGCAGATGAAACCAGGAGGAAACCTGCTTCTTCCTGGTTTTATCTGATACACACAAATGTGACTGTGTCTGGTACTGAAGCTCAGCCCTGCTTACTTGAATGGGCTCAGCTGCAATACCATACACAACCACACCTGTATAAATGGCACTATACTGAAATAAATAATGAAGGACTGTGGAGTTCCAGCATGCAACACAACATCTTTACTACCAGGGATTAGACCCCCATGATCATATATTGATGGTCGATCCTAAAGAAAGTCTATCGAGAGTCCCAGACAGCCCTTTTAAGTTAGCCATGAAATACAATAACTCTCAATAGCTGTCTCTTCCATCATAAACATGCCTATGTGCCTATGGCCAGCTTTGGAATGTTTGTCTTGATAGTGCATATCATCTCAGACTCTGTGTCGAGCATGAGGCGGGCCCATAGTAGTCTATGACTCAAGGCATAGCATTCCGGTTATATAAGCTGCTAATGGGCTAACGTGGTAGACAAAGTTTATGTCCTGTCTAAGAGAAATGAATGTTTTTTTACGTGGCTCATATTTACTATTCATTGACTGCTATAATCTAAGGGAAAAACCGCAGTGAAAACATCTGTGACAGTGTATGCTGTTAATACTCTCCACCGTTTATATATTGGACCTGACCTGTTAGTGCTGACCTGGCAAAAGACACAAACATTTCCTCGCGCACCTGTGTGCAGCCCGGGTCAAGATCATTTTCTCCATTTTTGCTGATATGTAAATCATGCATCACTATATAGTACAGGTCAGTCTGAGAACAATTTTATGATGTTGTATGAATGTTGTCAACTATCATTAACTCAACACAAGCCATGATAACCAGAGCTCTTATGGTTGAATTTTCTATAAACTTTCTCGTAAATTCATGGTTACAAATTATATAACAAAAAAATATATATTTTGCAGCAGGGAGAAGAATTCTCTTCTATTCAGGTTCCTCATGCTTTCTACTAATCTGCACCAGGCAAATTGTGGAACTCAGGGGCGTTGCTAGGGTTTCAAAAGATCTGAGGCCAAGCCCCAATGAATATGGCCCAGTTCTTTAAGTCGCCCCCCTTTCCCCCCACACACCGCATTTTGCTGTACTTGCTATACAGCAGCACATACCTCTGACAACCAGGGCCTTCCAGGTGACGTCTCCTCGGAAGTAGATCTTCTCTGTCATCATCTTTTGGTCCATATAACTTTTTTCAGCCGCACCTCGTCTCTGCAGAGTGTGACACACAGACATCTTAGCTTACTCACTTTTCTATCATCATCCCCCAACCTGGAGCCCCTACAGTGTTATCCTGCTGCTCTCTGTGCTCCCCAATACCCCAAAAATACTATCCTGAAGAAATAATAGTGCCCCTCATAGTAATAGTGCTCCTTATAGTCCCACCAATAGTAATTACCTTCTAGAGTGCCTCCATTAGTAATACTGCCCCCTACAGTGCCCCCAACCTTCATAACACTCCCCAAGAGTGCCCCTATTAGTAAAAGAGCCCTCCAGTATTAATAATACTCTCACAGAGTCTCCAGTAGCAATAACCCCCCCCCCCCATAGTGGTAATAAAGCTCTCAACAGACCCCTCAGAAAAAATAGGGCAGATCTATAAGTCCGTCCTATAGAACCACCAATAGTAATAAGAATGCCTATAATGTCCCCTGGATTTATAATACCCCTACAGTGCCCCCAGTATTTATACTGCCCCCTACGGTTATAATGGTCACCCTGAAGTGCCCCCAGTATTTATAATGCCCCTGCAGTGCCCCTATAGTTATATTCCTCCATCCACCATACAGTCCCATGTAAATAACATTACAATATCTCTCCTGCCCCTTCCAAAATACAGTCCTACGTAAATAACATCACTCCCCTCCCTTCAGCCGCTCCAATATATAGTCCCATGTAAATAACACTTTTCCCTCCCTCCGACATAGAGTCCCATGTAAATAGCATCACCCAATCTCTCCAGCCCCTCCAATATACAGTTCTATGTAAATAACATCCCTCTCTATCTATAGCCCCCTCCAAAATACAGTCCCATGTAAATAACCTCCTCCTCCCCAGCCGCCATTCAACATGCAATCCTATGTAAATATCACCCCCTCAACATTTAATCCCATGTAAATAAGATCACCCCCCTCCCCAGCCACCTCCAACACACAGTTCTATGTAAATAACATCCCTCCCTTCAGCCCTAACATACAGTCCCAGTTAAATAACCATAACTCCCAGCATTCCTCTGCCTCTCCCTTCACTTACCTCTCATGCTGTACAGACCTCACCACAGCTTCTTCCCCTAGGACTTCTCCTCTTCACTGACGTTCCTCTTCTGCACTGGTCACTTGATGTGACATCATCACAGGTCCTTCTCAATCAATGCCTGTTTTACTGGTCACATGACCTGTGATGTCATCACAGGTCCTTTAGCTCTTCCAGTGGAGCTGAGAACGGCAATACAGTTTTATCTATCAGGCAGGCAGGACATTCAGGGCCTGGGACAAAACATCAGGGGCCCAGGCTCTGAATGTTTTAATCTAGCAATGCCCTGGGTGGAACTTCTACTTGTGCATTATCAGTACTTGCTTTGGTTACTACTCTGGACTACATAGGAACATGGAAATTCAGAATAGGATAGTTTCACACAACGTTCTAGCAGGGGTGCACCACCAATGAGGCACCAGGAAGGGGCAAGCGGGGGGCAGCGGAAGGGCTATGGGCAATAAGCGCTTTCATTGTGGCAAAGCAGTTAGGTTAAGAAATTGGCATTGGCTGGAGGTCGTGTTTCAGTTTTTGCCTAAGGCAGCAGAAAAGCTAGGTGCACCCCTGAGTTCTGGCAGGGAACAGCCTGCAAGGTCTAAACAGAAGCTACATGAATGCTGCCCAGCCCCATTAACTATAATGGGGACCTGCGGAGATCCATTCGAAACCTGGCAAATATGCGCACAGCGGTATTTGTCTGGCCGATTCTCTGCATATTTGCCAGATTGCTGCCAGTCAAAGCTTTTTGGCTACTGTCTAGGAAACATAGTAGTCAAAATCATTGATTCCTTTGGTGGTCTAAAGGCCAAAGTAGGGCAATGATTACAGATATGGGTTAGTATAAGGCTAGACCTATATTATAATGTCATGTAACAGAGGAGGAAAATATCAAGAAAGTATGCCTGTTTTTTTTTTTTTAGATGTTTTGTCTCTATGATGTTCTCTATGCTGTAAGACTGACCTGTGTGCTTCATTCTCTGGGTCGGTACAATTACAACAATGTTATATTTATATAACTCTTCTTGTGTTTTTATACTGAAAAAACTAAAAACTTTGAAAAGAGATCATTTTTTATTTTCATCACCATATTTATACCATTATAACTTATAGTTAAGTCTACAGAGCTCTGTGGGAGCACATTTTTTGACAGATGATCTTTAGTTTTTATTGATACCATTTTGGAGTGTGTGCGACATTTTATTCAATTTTTTCAAGTAATGAAAAAATGGCAAATTGGCCACTTATATTTTTTTTTGTTACTCCATTCGCCATATGGGATAAATATTTTTATATTTTAATAGTTCAGGTATTTGGAGATGCCGCGATGCCTATGATCTTTATGTTTTTTATTTTTATTTTTTTATTCTGGAGAGGAGGTTAGAATATGCTTTCCTCAGATCTTTACAATGTAAGCTCAGTTTGCTCTTATCCTATGGAGCTCAGCCATCTGCAGGCCCCCATAGGTACTACAGCTCTGATATGCTGGGTCTCTTCAGAGAGATCCAGTGAATCAGCATGATTGCTGCATGGAGGAGCCGTTTTTGACCTATATGTGCGTGCTTCTGTTTTTTCAGCATTTAGATGCCATGGTCACATTTGAAAATGGCATCTTAAGGGTTAAATGTCTCCAATCAGCGTTATTGCCGGTCGTAGATATTATCCCTAAGCCTCTGCTGTCTGAAACTGCAGAGATCCAGCGGCTATGGTCCAGATCATTATTTTTTAATTTTCCTACTGCCCCCTATTCGCCTGCTGTCAGCGCTAAGAGCTGCATTGAAATACATTGTCAGGACTGCCCTGCATTTGCACATGGGTCCTCTCCATTACGTTAGCACAGCAGTCCAGACTGTATTTCAGCGCAGCTGTGAGTGCTGACAGCGGAGGAACCAGGGGTAGTAGGAAAATAAAAAATAGTGATCTGGATTCCTTAGTTGCAGTACCACTCATGAATTACAGCAGGAAATAGTCCAATATCGAGGCGACAAATTCCTTTGTGCCCCAGTAAGTGGTGATATAGGAAAACAGTATCAAGATGCACCCAATTTATCAACCATGCTGTGACTTTTAATACATTTTACACACACAACTCTGTATAAACCAGTAGATCTATGTAAAAGAAATAGAAAAAACGCAAATGATACATTCCCCCCCAAAAAAAGTCTGCGACTCCTAGTGATCAGATACAATCTATAAGGGACCCCTGCAACAAGTGTTACATTTCTCTTCAGCGCCTCCACAGGAAAAGCTGAGGATTACATTAAATCCTCCAGAGCGAGGGAGAGACTTACATAGTCTTTGTAGTCAGTCTCCGGAGAGTGGTCCGTCTAATAACTTTGAATGCCCTAATAGGGTGGGCAATCCCTTTAATGGAATACTAATTTATTTCATTTTAAATACAAAAATTTATTTAACTCAATAGTACTACCTACAGTGTCTGAACGGCTGGTAAAGATTGTTATATTACAGTACATTATGTTATAGCAGATACCATCAACATTTTTGAAACTTGCAAATTAAATGAATGGAAAACATGTGACCTCATCTATGGATCAAACTCCTGTCACTGTATGTTATTATTACTTTTTTCTTAATCTAGTGTTTGATGCTGTCCATGGTTTTCCATGTTTACTACATCACATCAAAGTGCAACTATAAAGGGTACGTCTATGTACACATACTTCATTGTATTGGAAGATGAAGTTTATACTTATGTAGAAGAGCAAGTTCTGCCAAAATTATGACAATGTTTGCTTCTGTCTTTGTGAGATCAAAAGGCTGGTAAGAATTCGATGGGTATAAAGGAAAATTATTTCTCTCAAATTATCTGTCATATATAGAGATCACAACAACTCTTAGGCCTCTTTCACACGGGCGAGATTTCCGCACGGGGGCAATGCGTGAGGTGAACGCATTGCACCGCTTTGAATCTGGACCTATTCACTTCTATGGGGCTGTGCACATGAGCGGTGATTTTCAAGCATCACTTGTGCATTGCGTGAAAATCGCAACAAGCTCTATATTGTGCGTTTTTCACACAACGCAGGCCCCATAGAAGTGGTTGGGGCTGCGTGAAAATCGCAAGCATCTGCAAGCAAGTGCGGATGCGGTGCGATTTTCATGCATGGTTGCTAGGAGATGATTCGGAAGGGGACCCGATCTTTATTATTTTCCTTTATAACATGGTCATAAGGGAAAATAATAATAGCATGTAGGGGGTAAAAATAAAAAATAAAATTGGAACTCACCTTAATCCACTTGTTTGCGCAGCCCAGCTTCTCTTCTTTCTTCTTCTTTGAGGAAAAGGACCTTTGGTGACGTCACTGAACTCATCACATGGTCCATCACATGATCTATCACCATGGTCACCAAAGGTCCTTTTCCTCAAAGAAGAAGACAGAAGAAAAGCCAGGCTGCGTGAACAAGTGGATTAAGGTGAGTTTATATTTGTTTATTATTTTACCCCCTCCATGACTATTTTACTAAGCATTCTGTATTAAGCATGCTCTTATTTTCCCTTATAACCATGTTGTAAGGGAAAATAATACAATCCACACAACACCGATCCCAAACCGGAACTTCTGTGAAGAAGTCCGGGTTCGGGTCTGGGTACCAAACATGCCAATTTTTATCACGCGCATGCAAAACGCATTAAAATGCTTTGCACTCACGTTGAAAAATCTCGCATTTTCCCATGATGCACCCGCATCCTATCCGGCCCAAATCCATGACGCCCGTGTGAAAGAGGCCTTACTTGCAGTAGGTATTAGCTAAAGAGAACCTGGCACCACGAAATGCAGTGCAGTCTGCAGGCAGCATGTTATAGAGCAGGAGGAGCTGAGCAGGTTGACAGTTTTCTGTGTAAAGATTCAGTAAATCTTGTAATGTGCACATTTATATCTCTGTTCAATAGTATACAATTGCAGTCTATAGTATAAGTCAGGGATTAAACAAATAAAAATCACTGATATCGCTTAAAATGTCCAAACTAATAAAATAGAAAAAAAATGTGTGGTGAACTTTGTAACAGAAAAAAAATCTAAATGCCCAAATTGATGTTTGCTCATCTTGCCCCCAAAACTAAATAAAAAGTGATCCAAAATACTTATGTATTCCAAGATGGCATCAATAAAAACTACAGCTTGTCTTGCAAAAAACAAGCCCTGACACACCTTTGTCGCCAGAAAGTTAAAGTTTTAGGTGTTAGAAAATTGCGATGCAGAGCAATTTTTTATTTTTTTGTAAAACAAAAACTAAAGTTCAACTAAAATGACATAAATTTGGAATCAATATCGTACTGACCTGCAAAAAATGTAAACGTTAAAAAGTAATTTTAGCACACAGTGGACGTTGTAAAAAACAAAACCTGAAAAATAATGTCAGAATTGCATTTTATTTCTTTCATATTTACCCCGCAAATCATTTTTTTACCGTTTTTCAGTAAAGGATATGGTAAATTAAATGGGGAAATACCACTTGTTATGGCTCTATGAATGAAAAATTGTGGCTCTTTGGGGACAAAAGAAATGAAGATTGTCCCAGGCATTAAGCTGCTAACATTGTTTATTAAAACTATTTTAGATTATAATATATAAATTACAATAGTTATTAAGAAACATGATTTCATTCTGTCCTATGTGTTAATATTAATATTTTTAATGGTAAAATATATTTAGCATATGTATCTCACAAAAGTGCAATAAAATATATTTTATTTTAAAATAGTATTTTTTTTTTTTTTTTTTTTAAGCATATAGAAAGGTTAACAATCTTAAAGGTCTAGAGCCAGCCTTCCATAGTTATTCCCACACTACTGGAATTGCTGCATCTTCACCTCAATTCTATGAGCTCTAGACTTCTTGTCACCAATCTGATTGGTAGACTAAACAGCTAAGTGCCTCCTTCTCTCTACTTAGTGGTCCCAGGCCTGCTGTAGTCACTCTAAGACTTGTCACCAGGACTCTCTATAGCTGGATGGCATGACAGACTCAAAAGTCTGAGAGAAGGATGGTTAGCGTCAAACCTTCCAGCAGAAGCCAGATGTGACAAGTGAAAAGTCCATTACCATTAGCAAAGGCTGGACTGGAATATGTAATTATCTGCACAACTTCAGTTTTAATAAACTTGTTGCATTCCAAAAATGCTGTTAGAATTTAGGAAATTCTGCCTAAAATGTATCTCAATGGCAATATGTTATTTTACAAGTGAATTGTATCTATATATTTCTTATCATTTATATTTCCATGTAACTCGTGAAGGAGATTTCAGGATTGTATGGTGAAAGTCTACACACAAGAGAGTATGGTTCCAAAAAAAGTATGCTATAATATAAAGTAATATAATATAATGTAAAAAAATATACATATTGGATTATACCAAGTGCATTCTGCGAGAAGAATGCTTGAAATCATTTGATACTAAGCAATAAAACATTTGTGGACAATTTTGTTTTTTATATTATTGCATACAAATTATTTTTGCTTTAAAAAAAACAAAAAAGCTAAGTGACACTTTTAGGCCTCCTGCATACAACCGTTTTTTTTTCCGTTTACGGGCCGTTTTTTGCGCAAAAAAAAGGAATGTACTCCGTATGCATTCCGTTTCCGTTTTTCCATTCCGTTGAAAGATAGAACATGTCCTATTATTGCCCGCAAATCACGTTCCGTGGTTCCACTCAAGTCAATGGGTCCGCGGAACACAAACGGAAATGTATCCGTATGTCTTCGGTATCCGTTCCGTTTTTGCGGAACCATCTATTAAATTTTTTCTATGTAATTACTGTATACTGTACAGTATAGGCCTTAATTCGTAAACAATGTACTTTGTCAAATTCTAGTCTGGTAACTATATGGGGCTATTCAATAAAAGGGGGTCCCACAAGAAAATGTATACAACCCGTTATAGGGTACATACAGTTACAAACAATTCTGGAGTATATTTTCACTCTTCAAACATGCACTCCGAATGTGCATCTACACAAATAATAAGAACACAATGTGAGGCCATACATACTTAATATTTATGCTATGATTGATTTAAATAATGAAAATCAGACATCATATAGTACACGACAATACCTTTCTAACAAAGTGAGAACCAGCCCTGAACCTCACATGGATCCAGAGACCTCCACATTCACTTGCTCCAATTGCTCTGTTATATTATCTTCAGCCTGCCAGCTCAGGGGACATGCCCTTTCTGCTGCAGCTCTCTGCCTGCAACTGCCACAGCTTCTAACAGAACATATGGCTGGTGGCAGTTGAAGATTTAAACTGAACACATTTGACCAGCTGAGTGAGATAGACAAAAAATAAGGAAACGTGAGATCGACAACAAACTGGTGGCGCTGTACAGATATATTTTTATTAAATGGCTCACTGGCTATACAATTTTTTTTATTAAATGCAATTTAGTGCAAAGTATTCAGATTTACATGCTGGTTTAAAAAATGTCGACTATGTTTTGTGACACAATCCCATTAAGGTGGATATTCAGATTTGTAATGTAAGGACCCCATGATCCAAAAAGACAGCCTGGTATAATGAATGTGTACGGGGCTCAGAGCCCTGATAGGTGGCTGCAGTATATTACCTCCTTTGAAATTGGCTAAACCTTTGATTCCCCCCCCCCCCTCCCTCCGACACATACTGTGTATACTGGTGAACTCTCAAGGAGAACCTCAAGGAGACAAGTTTCTAGAATTTTGGAGCCCTGTTTTGGTGCACTGCTGGCCATGACCTATGTTTCATGCTTCATCCAGAGTCTATACTGTCCAAACAATGACAACTGCATAGCATACAAAGCAATTGCCCAAATCCTGCTCTCAAGAAACAAATACATTTTCGACCAAGTATGGTGATATTTTTCACCATTGTTAGGCTCCATTCACATGTCCGTGGTGTGTTGCGGACCCGCAAATTGCGGATCCACAACACACCCGCCTGGCACCCCTAGAGAAATGCCTATTCTTAGTCCGCAGCTGCGGACAAGAATAGGACATGTTCTATCTTTTGCAGAGCTGCGGACCCAAAGATCGGAACCATTTGCGGACGTGTGAATGGAGCCTAAGCCTTACTTTGAGAAATGTAATGCGAACATATCAGTTTACAGTTATAACGACACCCTTATTCCCAGCAAAATATTGGTCGTCCTGGGTTATTTTTTTAAATAAAGGAAACTCCCTATAGTTGCAAATAGTGAATCTCTCAGAGGAATTGTATGTTTTATATAGAAAATGGGACAGATCTTGATCTCTCAAGGTGATTTGAGGGACATACAGTCCTGATCAAACATTTAAGACCACTTGAAAAATGGCAAAAAAACATATTTTACATTGTTGGAGCTTAACAAGGTTCCAAGTAGAGCTTCAACATGCAACAAGAAGAAAGGAGAGTGAGACCAAAATTTTCAATTAATTGAAAATAATGATTAAACTGAAACAGGCTGTTTTTCAGCTGATCAACATTTTAGGACCACATGCCTTTAAAAGGCCAAATCTGTGCAAAGATGTGGATTCATTGTCATTTTCTGTCAGGTAGTCACACGTTCTGATGGCAAAGGCAAAAAAAAATCTCCCTTTTTGAACGTGGTTGAACTGCATAAGCAGGGTCTCTCACAGCGCGCCATCGCTGCTGAGGTGGGATGCCAGTCATTTGGAATTTCTTAAATGATTCTGAGGGTTATGGAATAAAAAAGTCAAGTAGAAGACCCCAAAAAATTTCATCAGCACTGAGCCGGAGGGTCCAATAGGCTGTCCGTCAAGACACTGGACGATCCTTGACCCAAATTAAGGCCCTTACTGGTGCTGACTGCAGCCCCATAACCATCAGACGGCATCTGAGACTGAAGGGCTTCAAAAACAAAAAAACGTCTTCAAAGACCTTGTATCCTTGAACGCCACAGAACTGCTCTTTGGACTTTGCAAGAGAGCACCAAACATTGGACATTCAAAGGTGGAAGAAAGTTTTATTCTCTGATGAGAAAAAATGTAACCTTGATGGTCCTGATGGTTTCCAACGTTACTGGCATGAAAAGCAGATCCCACCTGAGATGTTTTCTACGCGCCACAGTGGAGGGGGCGCCATAATGGTCTGGGGTGCTTTTTCCTTCAGTGGAACAATGTTTGGAAGTTGGTTTTGGGGGGGTTTAGTTTTTTTTTGGAGGTGTAGTCCAAAACTTTTGATCAGCTGAAAAACAGCCTGTTTCAGTTTATTCGTTGTTTTCATGAAATTGAATGCTCAAAAAATGTTTTGTCTCACTCCCATTTCTTCTTGTTGCATGTTAAAGCTCTACTTGGAACCTTGTTAAGATCCAGCCATGCTAAATATGTTTTTTTGCCATTTTTCAACTGGTCTTAAACTTTTGATCAGGACTGTATGTAAGACCTAGCATACTACAATGAAGAGGGTGAAATGGATGGAGGAACCCCTCTCGAGATGTGTGTAAAGTCACATCTCTGAGAAGGAGATTTATCATAGACCAGCTTTTTACGGCAATCCATGCCAGAGGGTGCGCCTAATTTATGACGAGGCACTGCCCTTGATATAAATTAGGCACATCCTTCTGCAGTCCTTGCGCCTCTGACCTGCTGTAGATTTCAGTCTTCTTTTGGGCCAGAAAACTGGTGTAAGGCTAGGTTCACACCTGAGCGTTTTGCAGCGCGTTCCTATGCGCTGTAGAACGCTCAACAGGCAAAAACCAATGTTTCCTTATGTTCATGGTTCCCACCTAAGCGTTTTACAGTGCGTACGAATGCGCTGTAAAACGCCCTACGCCCCAAGAAGTACAGGAGCTTCTTTGGGGCGTATTGTGGCAGTTTTTCAGTGGATGCCTCTGTGGTTAATCACACAAATGCGCGTACTACACGCGTTTCCAAAATACAAAAACACCCCAAAATACGCCTAAAAAACGCCAGATAAAAACGCCTGTAAAAAGCGCTTGTCGAATACGTTCAGGTGTGAACCCAGCCTAAAAGAAGATAGATTCTCTAGGCCTGTTGGTCCACCCATCCCAATTCTTATTACACCCCCTTGTGGGATAAGTGGCAAGGGTGGGATAGAAACACCACTTGCGACAATATATTGTAACAATGGTGTTTAAAAAGTTGCAAGGCACACGGAAATGATACATTTCTCCCTGAATCTTCTGATTTTAAAATAGAGATCCCTTTTGTCAAGTTTAGAAAACCTGTTACATAAATACCCTATCGGAGCATATGGAATTAGAAGGAAGGATTGGGATTCTCATCCATTAGCTTCTCTTGTTCACTTCTTCATTCACTTCAATGGGTCCGCAAATCCGGAGATGCGGAACGGAAGCACAGAACGGAACACTACGGAAGCACTACAGAGTGCTTTCTGGGTTACCGTTCCGTGCCTCCGCACCGCAAAAAGATAGAGTTTGCTCTATCTTTTTGCAGAACGGACGTATCGCGGACCCTTTCAAGTGAATAGGTCTGCGATCCTCATGCGGCTGCCCCACGGACGGTGCCCGTGCATTGCGGACCGCAATTTGCAGTCCACAGCACGGGCTTCACTAGGTCGTGTGAACAAGCCCTAAAGCTGATCACTGGGGCCCAAACAAAGGGACACCACGTGATCAGCGTTACATTGGGGTTGCATTCTAATAAAAAGAGATTGTCAAACATGGACAGCCCCTTTAGTGGCAATGTCATTATTTCTATAATGGTGAGGCATTATATAAAATTCATTTTCAGCTGTATTAAATTTGTATGAAGTCCTTGGTCTGCAGATTTATACAAAGCTGAAAAGAATGTCGCTCCAGTAAATGTAATGTCTTATGTTGTCTTACTAAAAGTGTGGTTAGACCGTCCTTAGTCATATTTGTGACAGGGCAGGTCAGGTGACATTAAAGAGAATCTGTCAGCAGTTCTAACCATGCCAAATTTCTGACAGCATTAGGTAGGGCTGGAGAAAAGTACAAACATACCTTTTGTGGAGCTTTTATCAGGAGTGGTGTGAATATGAACATTTATTGCATGGGGGGGGGGGTTCACTGTGAAGCATAAATCACATGGCTACATGTATAAGAGAAAAATAACAGAAAATAATGCACTAACACAATAGATGCAAACATTATATATGGACTAGGCCCTCACTGTGATTTGATAAAGGTCTCAAGCACATGACCGTTGTGCGGCCGTTCCGTGCTTTGGGGACCGCAATTTGCTGTCCCCAATGCACGGACAACATCCGTACGGCAGCTGGTACGGATCGAGACCCATTCAACTTGAATGGGTCCGTGATCTGTCCGCACCTTAAAAAAATAGAACAGAGGCACGGACAGAAACACCACGGAAGCACTCCGTAGTGCTTCCCTGAGGTTCTGTGCCTCCGTTACACACCGCAGCTCCGGATTTCAGATCCACTCACTTTCAATATATTTTGATCAAAACATATATTGGCTGAGAGTCTCAGATTTTATCATATCAGAGTGAGGGCTTAGTCCATATATAATGTTTGCATCTTTATTGTTAGTGCATTATTATCTGTGATTTTTATTTTGTAAATGTAGCCATCTACATCTACATATTCATTTATTACATCATGTTTTTTTTATCTTCTTCTGTGATTTTTGTTTAGTCTGTAGTATGCACTTGAAGAAGTGGCACCTTCAGGTGTGAATGCGCTTCTATTTTTATCTTGGGAGTAGCATTCTTTTGCACCTTTGCCCCTCCTATCCAACAGGCGACCTAGATGAGATGGTAAATATAGCTGTGTATACTCTTCCTCTCATTGGTTGCTAGATGCACATAGAGGTGGCTAGGAGCAGCACACTCTATGTTCAGGGTCTGCTCTTCTGAATGTAGATGCCCACACGGCATAGGTAGGTTTATAGTAAGACCTGCCTAGCTGAGACCACCTTGGTGCTGGTAGGCGGGCACAGATGTGTTTTAATCAAAATATATTGGCTGAGAGTATCAAATTGTATCATATCAGAATGAGGGCTTAGTCCATATATAATGTTTGCATCTATTGTGTTAATGCATTAGTCAAAACTGTTGACAGAATCCCTTTAAACAGGGCCACCATTACAAATCCAGTTAAGGTGGTCATCCTGCTTGTCAAGAACCCTGAATGTCAATTCTGCCTACTGGTACATTTCCTACTGCAATAGCGGTCTATTCAGGCTTCTGCCTTTATTCTTACTGTACTTGTCATGAAAGAAAGAGGGATGAGTTTCCCAACAAATCACAATAGATTCTATTGTCTTATAAGGGTCCATCAGGTTTCCATCGAGTTATTGAATGCTATGCTGTTCCTGCTGTCTAAAATCCAATGGAATAGAATCAACCCCTTATTATAATTATATAATGGGGCCATATTGATCATTATCCAGCTTTCCACAAACATATTGTATAGCTAAAAATGGGATAAATAGAAACCACTTGACAAGAGTAAAATGAGACCACATTCCATACTTTCCTTTTTTTATCTTAACCCATATTAAGCTCCAGGCAATTGTGTGCCTTGAAGGGGTTTTCCGGTAATAATTTACTTTTAACTAAAGGCACCTTCACCTACTGAAAGATACAAATCTACCTGCTCCCTGCAGCTCCAGTCCTGCGCATTGGATTCCTTTACCCCAGCTTGTTTTCTTCAGGCCAGGTCTGGATTTGTTCTTGTGCGCTGCTGCAGCCAATGACTTCAGCAGTGACGTACTAGAATGGTGGGGGGAAGGTAAGTATGAATCTTTGAGCAGGTGATGCAGGCTAGGGACTTGCAGTTCATAGTTAAAGGGCTATCTCACCTCAGCAAGTGGTATTTATCATGTAGATAAAGTTAATATAAGGCACTTACTAATGTATTGTGATTGTCCATATTGCCCCCTTTGCTGGCTGGATTCTTTTTTACATCACATTATACACTGCTCGTTTCCATGGTTCTGACCACCCTACAATCCATCAGTGGTGGCTGTGCTTGCACCCTATAGGACCAGTACCTTGGGAGCGCAGATAGTCTAGTGCTTTTCCCTATAGTGTGCAAGCACGACCACCACTGATTGATTGTAAGGTGGTCGTAACCATGGAAACGAGTAGTGTATAATGTGATGTAAAAAGAAAACAGCCAGCAAAGGAGGCAATATGGACAATCACAATGCATTAGTAAATGCCTTGTATTAACCTCTTGTACAGAATGTATGCTATTTGCTGAAGTGAGACAAGCCCTTTAACTATTTTGGCAAAGCCCCTTTAGAGGGGTTTTCCAGAATCAGGCATGTCTGCATTACTTTTTCATTTTTGTGTCAGTGTAATAATATGAAGTCTTGATTTTTGAAATTGTAGGTTTTACACATACCATAATGTTTACCATTTAATTATTATTAATAAAACAAAAGCACTAATTTATCTATAAACTAAAATAAGTACTGCAAGCATACATATCATTATAGTGCATGTTTTGATGGTTATTTTTATGGTTATATACTTACAAACGTTTTTCTTTAACCTTCTTTAGTCACATAAGTGGACTTTCATTTTACAATATTTTTTCATACAATAAACTGGCATAAGTATGTATGTCAGATAGTATATTTTGCCTGTGAATTGAAACCTGCACAGGCACTTGCTGGGTCATTCCGCTAGTTATTACATGATTTTACCTACAGCTCTGGTGGCTTTTTTCTGGTCTTAGGCGGTATCCATAGATATGCCAGATCCAGTGATAACTTGTTGAGGCTGGAGATTACTGGTACAAGGGGGATACCCCCTTCTGAATGGTGCTGTAATCACACTTAATGAAGGCACTCAAAAGACTAACCACTAGTATACCCTCCACGGACCTGGCTCCGATAGTCTGCTGGCGGTGGCAGGAGCCTGGCCATGTAAGAGCTCACTGTCCCTATCAGGTGGAACCCATGGATACTAACTATGGCTACCGTCAGTCGCTATATGCCAGGAAGCTGTGTGCAGCAGTTACCCAAAAAACTCTAAACCATCTGTGCCAGGTGGAGGTAGGGGACATTCCAGCGGAGGCTCTGCTGGACTCAGGGAGTCTGGTGTCCCTACTAAGAGCTACCCTGGTACGGTCAGCGGAGTATACTGGCCGGAAAGTCGGGGTCATGTGCATCCATGGAGACTTAAAAAACGATCCCACCTCCCTGGTGTCTCTAACCACAGGGGCTGGCAGATGGACTGACGAAGTGGCTTGCCCCAAATTTACCCTACGAACTTATATTAGGGAGAGACTTCCCGGGCATCCCGGCACTGTGGCCTGCTATGAGAGTGACTGATACCCATGAGACAGGGATAACCCTGGCAAAGTGGCCCGGGTCAGGGAGGAGACCAGAACCCTGGGAACCTGAGAACAAAGGGCCAGCGGTAGGGGTGACCGCCACTTTGGTGGAAGAGGGGGAGACAACCCCACTAAGTGTGATGATGGGAGACTTGCCGCCGGGTCCTGACTTGGCAGACCTCAATGTCTCCGGGGATAATTTTGGTACCGCCCAGCGCCGGGACCCAACCTTATCCCGCACCTGGGAAAATGTGTTAATAGTAGATGGTGAACCACAACCACCTGGGACAGTGTTTCCCTGTTTTGTGGTTTATCAGGATATGTTGTATTGGGTAAACCAACTACGGGGTGAGCCTATTGAACAGTTGGTGGTCCCCAAGGCTTATTGCAAGCTTGTGTTAGATCTAGCCCACCAACACGTTCTTGGGGGTCACCTGGGGCTGCAGAAAACTCAGGATTGTATTCTACAGCGGTTTTACAGGTCCAGCATATTTAAAGAAGTGGAAGAGTTTTGTAAGTCTTGCCCAACCTGTCAGATAACTAGCCCCCAGCCACATTTCTGTAGTCCCCTAGTACCTCTCCCGATTATCGAAGTACCGTTTGACCGAATAGCTATGGACCTCATAGGCCCAGTACCGAAGTCCGCCAGAGGGCCTCAACACATCTTAGTCATTCTAGACTACGCCACTTGATACCCGGAGACGGTGCCACTGCGACATAACTCGGCCAAACTCATAGCTAAGGAGTTAATGGAGATGTTTTCCCGAGTAGGACTACCTAAAGAGGTTCTGACCGACCAAGGGACCCCTTTTATTTCCAAGGTGATGAGGGAACTCTGTAAGTTGCTGCACATAAAACAACTACAGACGTCCATTTTACCGTCCTCAAACGGACGGTCGGGTAGAACGGTTTAACCAAACATTAAAGAATATGTTTGAAAAAGGTAGTGTCTAAAGATGGGAAGGACTGGGACCTCCTTCTGCTCTATCTCATGTTCGCAGTGCGAGAGGTCCCCAGGTGCGCATGGGAAATTGAAGCGCACTTTTGTTACCAACTACCCAGATTGGCTATATTTGCACGGCTTGATTTACCCGCTCATTACCAATACTGGAGCGATATTCATGAACTATTCCAAGGTGCACATGGGAAATTGAAACGTATCTCTGTTATTAACTGCCCAGATTGGTTACATTTGCACCAGTGATTTCGGATTTTAGCAACAGTTTCTATCCATTTATCCTTATATGTGTGAATTGTTATGTACTTTATTTGTAGTTTTTAGTTTATATGCTTCTAATATACACGTTATTATTGTGATTTAATAAATATCTTATTCATAACCAATTTGGACCAAGTGTTGAGTGCTCGCCCTGATTTTGATTTTAGCTATAAAACAACTACAGACGTCCGTTTTACCGTCCTCAAACGGACGGTCGGGTAGAACGGTTTAACCAAACATTAAAGAATATGTTTGAAAAAGGTAGTGTCTAAAGATGGGAAGGACTGGGACCTCCTTCTGCTTTATCTCATGTTCGCAGTGCGAGAGGTCCCCCATGCCTCTACTGGGTTCTCGGCCTTCTAACTGCTATATGGCAGACACCCTCGCGGTCTCATGGACGTGGCCAAAATGCGTGGGGACAACAACCCACTCCACATAAAAGTGTCATTGAGTACTTTACCCAGATGCAAGATCGGATGGAGACAGTGCGGTTTTGTAACTACTTTTGATGCCCCGGGTGGATGAGCTCATTGAGAGGTTAGGACAAGCCCGGTATTTTTCTGTTTTGGACCTCACGAAAGGGTACTGGCAGGTGCTCTTAACGGAGGCAGGTGCTCTTAACATTGGGCGCGGAGTCATCAAACCCCAAGTGAACAGAATAGAGGTGATACAGAATTGGCCCCAACCTGTCAGTTTTCAGCGACTAATGGACAATGTGCTTCGTCCACATCGACGGTATGCTTCGGCTTACCTGGACGATATTGTCATCCGACTGGGAAAGTCACCTACCCAAAGTGCAGGCTGTAGTGGACTCCCTTCGGAATTCTGGCCTAATTGCTAACCCCAAAAAATTTGCAATATGGTTAGAAGAGACTAAGTACCTGGGGTATGTCATTGGGCGCGGAGTCATCAAACCCCAAGTGAACAGAATAGAGGTGATACAGAATTGGCCCCAACCTGTCACCACTAGGCAAATAAAGTCATTCCTGGGAATAGTGGGCTATTACATGAGGTTTGTTCCTCACTTTGCTACTCTAGCCGCGCCTTTGACAGGGCTCTTGAAGGGATGAAAATCAGTGATGGATCGCTGGGATGATCGGGCTCAGCCCAGTGCGGGTCCCCGGTTTTGGTGACGCCTGCCTTCAAAAGGGAGTTTATAGTACAGACCGATGCCTCTAAAGTAGGCCTTGGTGCTATACTGTCTCAGGAAGTCCATGGAGAGGAGCATCCCGTTGTCTTCCTAAGCCGCAAGCTCACCCCAGACGAAAGCAGGTACAGTATAGTGGAGAGAGAGTGCCTGGCTATCAAGTGGGCACTCGAATCTCTCCACTACTATTTGTTGGGGAGAAAGTTCCGCCTGGTGACCGACCGCGCCCCTTTCAAGTGGATGAGCCAGGCCAAAGACAGGAATGCCCGGGTCACCAGATGGTTTTTGTCTCTGCAGAACTTTAAGTTCTCGGTAGAACAGGGAGCAGGCCGGTTGCAGGGAAACACGGATTCCCTGTCCCGGGTGCATTGTCTGGCGTGTGTCCACCCCCTCAGGGTTGAACAAAGGGGGAAGTATGTGACATAGTGAGGGGTTGTGTCTGGCAAGGCAGGTATTTTCCTCCCAGCATGTGTGGCTGGGCTGGTTTCCAGCCAGGTGAGGTCAAATACCGGACCGGAGTTTAAGTGCCGGTCCAGGTTTTGGCAGCACCTGGCTGTCCTTAAATAGGCAGATGGGCTCAGCAGAGATGTCTCTGTTTTTGGTATCTGAGGCTTTGTGCCGTGCTGGGGGGCTGAGAGCCACACACTCGGGAAACAGACCCCCTGGACTACTGGAGGCAGAACTGCCAGCAAGGTAACTTGTGTTATATGAACTTTCTATTGTGTGTGAATTAACACCAAGACTGCAAAGTTACTTGCTGTTTTGTGCAATTGCCTCAAGCGTGAATAAACACTGACATTTTGAGTTAACAACTTGTATTTTTCCTCTGTACTGCACCCGCTTACCCTATCTACCAGAGCGAAAGCCCACAGTGGCCTAAAGTACACTGCTATCAAAAGCTTTAGACATTACTGCTGTGAGTGGAATACTGCGAAGAAACCATCCACACTTAGACATGACTTGGTTACTAATTTCCCTAAATCTTTACGCTGCAGTAGTGTATTACAACTCTCTTACAAAAAGTATTATTGTCAGCCTCATATTCTGCAGAGGAAGAGTAAAGGAATATATTGAATCGAAACCTGGCCTTCACCTATACAAAACCATCTGGTGAAGTATTTGCACTGTACATTGTTGGAACCATGTTCTAAGATTGTTGGAGGTACTGTAGTACCAAGACCTGGGGGTACTACAATTTTGTAAACAGTTTTTATGTAATTTTATATTGTAATGTTATGTATTGTTTTACTAAGTATATGTATTTGGCCATTGTTATCAGTAGGGAATGGATGGCAAGGGTTAACAAGGAACTAACCACCCTATTCCGCCCCTCTTGGTAGGAGTGAACTGGTCCTGCTCCCTGCCTGGAGGGGAGTTCCTGGCTATGGAGGAGTGAGGAAGCACATAAATAAAAGAGCTTCTCCTCCTTTTACTGATTCGCCAGAGTGACCTACTTTAACCAGCATCTCGAGACACTGCTGCAAGGTGAGGGACTACAGCAAAGACACCCATCACCCAGAACGTTACTAGGTCAGTACAACCTAAGTGTTAAATTGCCGCCATCCAACCTGCCTCCACAATAGTGATGAGCAGCATGGGCAATATTCATTTTCACGATATTTCGTGAACTTTTGCAAATTCTAGAATTCCTGATCTCTAGTCATTATTTTCTTGATTGCAAAAATCGGCAATGTAATATACTTGTATTGCGCGCGCAATGCAGGTGTGGCTCACTTTTGCTACATTTTTCAAGCTGCTACAAGTTTCCTGAGACTGGAGAAAATGCACAGTACAGTAATTCCTATCACACTACCTAACACCCTGCACTGGAACCTATCAGCTACACTATATCACTGTCTAACGTACACTGACTATCTCCCACTAACTATCTGTATTATATATATGAACTAACTAACTAATGTAATTGGATAAGGAATAGGATCCAGATGAAAGCACAGAGCACAGCAATGTCACTGCTTTCTCTCTCAGAACTGCAAAAAACTACAGAAAATGGCTGCTGGGGAGGTTCTTATATAGTAAGGGATAGGCAACTTCCTATTGGTTGCTAGGGATGTTGCTAAGCTCAGACAAAGACATTGCAGCCTTCTCATTGGCTTACAAGCAAGAAGCAGTGAGGGTGCTGATGAAAAATCTAAGAATATTCATGATTACGAAGATATAGCACTATATTCTACATCTTTGCGAATTCTTGAAGTCCTCATATTCGCGATAAAATTCGCAATTAGAATATTTGCGCTTAACACTACTCCACAACCCTTGCTGATGCCAAAGAACATTGCATTTCAAATCTGATGCTGCTAAATGTATTTGAAGTTCTACATTGCACTTAGTAAAAAGACTTTTAGATGTTTAATTCTGGCCTCATTCTTCAATACTACATTTCCATTGCACCGATCCCCAGGGAGCAACGGCCTGAGGGAGTACACTGTCACACAACACTTCATCAAGGCTACTACCTCTCCTATCCTGGGTAACGGCTCCTCCGGGCTCGCTGCAGTACTACAACTCTCATTATGCACTACAGTGAAGAGAGATGTTTACTGGTCTGGTTACTGACTCCACCATACACATACCTCCCAACTTTTTGGACTGTCAAAGAGGGACACTTCTGGTTCATTGTGTGAAAGTCCAGTTTTCCTGTATACTTATACACTTTAATAGCTTTATTAGCTCACAATAGCGCAAAATGTACCTGAATATAGAGATTTCTAAAAATCCACATTGCATGAAATAATGAAAAAATATACAAGGTGGGGTCTAATATACAGATAGGAACCAGACAAACACTTCCCTTGATCAATATTGTAAATGTGACAATGCAAATCTATACCTCAGATCAAAAAGAGGAACGTTTAAGGGAGAAAAGAGGGACAGAGGGTCTTGGGTCCAAAATAGGGACTGTCCCTCCAAAAGAGGGACACTTGGGAGGTCTGCACCATATGCCAGCCATTGCACATCCTACACACCCTGCCTTGCACCAATACAAACATTGACATCAAGTGCAACTCAAACTACCATCAGGCAGGACCCCTAACACAAGGGAGTGCAACGACTGAAGAAAAGGTATGCCCTCCTTTCTCTACACTGGCCCAAGGGAGCCAGAGCCACTACCACTCCCATCCTCCACTCCTGTCTCCTCTGGAACTTGCTGCAGTTGGGAATGCCATAAATAGTGACTACAACAATAAATGTGATACAAAGCATGTGCAGCAGGTTTTTTTGCCACAGAATTATGGCGCATTTCCAATAGTCCATCTGCCCCATTGTATTTTCTAAATGTTGACATATTCCTTACATAGAGAAGTTTATTAATTGTAATTCTGTTCCGTGAATAGAAGAAGAACAATTATTCCGCATAGCTTCCATGACAAGATAAGTGTTTTTATCGCACCGATGTTTGCTTATAGAATATCTGGAATGTTTTACTGTCTGCTGTAAAATTGTTTTGATACCTTAGGACCATGAGATTCTCTGAGCGGAGATGTTTATGTCACATCCTAAGGTTATTAGTGTGTGCACGTCATAACATTTACCTCGGCTACTAGAAAATTGTCAGCAGCGCCACCTGACACTTTTTTATGCACTTGTAAATGTGCTTGAAACCCCCTCGCTGCCACTGAAAAAAATCATTATGTGATGGAGCGCAATATCTAAAAATGGCCATATGCGTAGCTTGGAACTTGCTTGCCAAGCAGCAAGTGAACTTCAACGGAAAAAACTAATCGTGATGCAATGTAGCTGAGCCTAGCGATGGCGCAAGCTCCTGTGCCAATGCCATCCACTAGACGGAACTGGATGTCTGTTTGCGGGAAGGCATTGCTAAAATAGACATACATAGGCGCAAGGGGTTAAAATAGATGATATAGAATGTTTACACCAGACAGGAGTTCCCTTTGTTTGATCATTTCTCTGTTCCTCCTATTTGTTGTAGTTTTTGCCAATTGTCAATTGTAATTGTGACAAAACTGTATTATTTTATTAAACATTTGAAGAAAGTTGTGTCTGTTGTTGCTTAGCTGTTGGAAAAAAAACACTTGCCCTGACCGCCAGCAAAATGCTATGAACAGGGGCAGGCTGGGAATTTGAAGTGGCCCCATGTTGTAAGTGAGCCCCAATTTGACAGAAGGTAAAGCCAACATAAATAGGTAGGTGGGGGCCAGCAATACCATAGGAGAGAATATCGTGCAACACTTTGGTATTTGGTTCTGCAGCACAATATACTGCTCCAGCAGAACCGAATACCACAGTGCAGCACAATATACTGCTACAGCAGAACCAAATACCACAGTGCTGCACAGTATACTGCCCCAGCAGAACCGAATACCACAGTGCTGCACAGTATACTGCCCCAGCAGAACCGAATACCACAGTGCTGCACAGTATACTGCCCCAGCAGAACCGAATACCACAGTGCAGCACAAAATACTGCCCCAGCAGAACCAAATACCACAGTGCAGCACAATATACTGCCCCAGCAGAACCTAATACCACAGTGCAGCACAATATACTGCTCCAGCAGAACCAAATACCTCAGTGCTGAACAATATACTGCCCCAGCAGAACCGAATACCACAGTGCAGCACAAAATACTGCCCCAGCAGAACCAAATACCACAGTGCAGCACAATATACTGCTACAGCAGAACCAAATACCACAGTGCTGCACAGTATACTGCCCCAGCAGAACCGAATACCACAGTGCTGCACAGTATACTGCCCCAGCAGAACCGAATACCACAGTGCAGCACAAAATACTGCCCCAGCAGAACCAAATACCACAGTGCAGCACAATATACTGCTACAGCAGAACCAAATACCACAGTGCTGCACAGTATACTGCCCCAGCAGAACCGAATACCACAGTGCTGCACAGTATACTGCCCCAGCAGAACCGAATACCACAGTGCAGCACAAAATACTGCCCCAGCAGAACCAAATACCACAGTGCAGCACAATATACTGCTCCAGCAGAACCAAATACCTCAGTGCTGAACAATATACTGCTCCAGCAGAACCAAATACCACAGTGCTGCACAATATACTGCTCCAGCAGAACCAAATACCACAGTGCTGCACAATATACTGCTCCAGCAGAACCAAATACCACAGTGCTGCACAATATACTGCTCCAGCAGAACCAAATACCACAGTGCTGCACAATATACTGCTCCAGCAGAACCAAATACCACAGTGCTGCACAATATACTGCTCCAGCAGAACCAAATACCACAGTGCTGCACAATATACTGCTCCAGCAGAACCAAATACCACAGTGCTGCACAATATACTGCTCCAGCAGAACCAAATACCACAGTGCAGAACAATATACTGCCCCAGCAGAACCAAATACCACAGTGCTGCACAATATACTGCTCCAGCAGACACAAATACCACAGTGCAGCACAATATACTGCTCCAGCAGACACAAATACCACAGTGCTGCACAATATACTGCTCCAGCAGAGACAAATACCACAGTGCAGCACAATATACTGCTCCAGCAGACACAAATACCACGGTGCTGCACAATATACTGCTCCAGCAGACACAAATACCACAGTGCTGCACAATATACTGCTCCAGCAGAACCAAATACCACAGTGCTGCACAATATACTGCCCCAGCAGAACCAAATACCACAGTGCAGCACAATATACTGCCCCAGTAGACACAAATACCACAGTGCAGCACAATATACTGCCCCAGCAGAACCAAATACCACTGTGCAGCACAATATACTGCCTTAGCAGAACCAAATACCACAGTGCAGCACAAATACTGCCCCAGCAGAACCAAATACCACAGTGCTGCACAATATACTGCTCCAGCAGAACCAAATACCACAGTGCAGCACAATATACTGCCCCAGCAGAACCTAATACCACAGTGCAGCACAATATACTGCTCCAGCAGAACCAAATACCTCAGTGCTGAACAATATACTGCTCCAGCAGAACCTAATACCACAGTGCAGCACAATATACTGCTCCAGCAGAACCAAATACCTCAGTGCTGCACAATATACTGCCCCAGCAGAACCAAATACCACAGTGCTGCACAATATACTGCTCCAGCAGAACCAAATACCTCAGTGCTGCACAATATACTGCCCCAGCAGAACCAAATACCATGGTGCTGCACAATATACTGCCCCAGCAGAAACAAATGCCACAGTGCAGAACAGTATTTTGTCCTGCACTATGATATTTGGTTCTGCTGGGGCAGTATATTGTGCAGCACTTTGGTATTTGGTTCTGCTACAGCAGTGCTACATAGAATACTGCTGCAACAGAACCAAATATCACAGTGCAGGACAATATACTGCCCAGAAAAACAAAATACCTCCCCAAGATCTGCCTGTCTGCAGTGACCAGCACAAGCTGACATGTTATGTCGTGCTCCTCCTCTTCCTCATCCTCCAGTTGTCTCTAATTAAGATATGAAGGCGGGGGCTAAGGAGGCGAGACACGGGCCCTAGCAGCAAGCTAGCTCTACCAACAGCATACTTCCTACCAGCCCTACCAACAGCATACTGCCTACCAGCACTACCAACAGCATACTGCCTACCAGCACTACCAACAGCATACTGCCTTCCAGAACTACTAAGGCTCCATTCACACGTCCGCAAAATGGGTCCGCATCCTTTCCGCAATTTTGCGGAAAGGGTGCGGACCCATTCATTCTCTATGGGGACGGAATGTGCTGTCCGCATCCACATTTGCGGATCCGCACTTCCGCATCCGTGCTTCCGTTTCCGCAAAAAAATAGAACATGTCCTATTCTTGTCCGCAATTGCGGACAAGAACAGGCATATTCTATTATGTTGGCAATGTGCGGTCCGCAAAATGCGGAAAGCACATTGCCGCTTTCCGTGTTTTGCGGATCCGTGTCTCCGTGTATCCGCAAAACACATTGCGGACGTGTGAATACAGCCTAACAGCATACTGCCTTCCAGCACTACCACCAGCAAACTGCCTATCAGTACTACCAACAGCATACTGCCTACCAGTACTTCCAACGGCATACTGCCTACCAGTACTACCAACAGCATACTGCCTACCAGTACTACCAAAAGCATACTGCCTACCAGCACTACGAACAGCATACTGCCTACCAGCACTACCAACAGCATACTGCCTACCAGCGCTACCAACAGCATACTGCCTACCAGCACTACCCACAGCATACTGCCTATGAGTGTAACCAACAGCATACTGCCTACCAGTGTTACCAACAGCATACTGCCTACCAGTGATACCAACAGCATACTGCCTACCAGTGCTACCAACAGCATACTGCCTAACAGTGCTACCAACAGCATACTGCCTACCAGTATTACCAACAGCATACTGCCTACCAGGGCTACCAACAGCATATTGCCTACGAGCACTACGAACAGCATACTACCTACCAGTATTACCAACAGCATACTGCCTACCAGCGCTACCAACAGCATACTGCCTACCAGCACTACCAACAGCATACTGCCTACCAGTATTACCAACAGCATACTGCCTACCAGTACTACCAACAGCATACTGCCTACCAGCACTACCAACAGCATAAGGCCTACCAGCACTACCAACAGCATACTGCCTACCAGCTCTACCAACAGCATACTGCCTACCAGCGCCACCAACAGCATACTGCCTACCAGTATTACCAACAGCATACTGCCTACCAGTACTACCAACAGCATACTGCCTACCAGCACTACCAACTGCATACTGCCTACCAGTGCCACCAACAGCATACTGCCTACCAGTGCTACCAATAGCATACTGCCTACCAGCTCTACCAACAGCATACTCATACTGCCAACCAGCGCTACCAACAGCATACTGCCTACCCGTATTAACAACAGCATACTGCCTACCAGTGCTACCAACAGCATACTGCCTACCAGTGCTACCAACAGCATACTGCCTACCAGTATTACCAACAGCATACTGCCTACCAGGGCTACCAACAGCATACTGCCTATGAGCACTACCAACTGCATACTGCCTACCAGCTCTACCAACAGCATACCGCCTACCAGCGCTACCAACAGCATACTGCCTACCAGCACTACCAACAGCATACTGCCTACCAGTGCTACCAACAGCATACTGCCTACCAGCGCTACCAACAGCATACTGCCTACCAGCACTACCAACAGCATACTGCCTACCAGCTCTACCAACAGCATACTGCCTACCAGCGCTACCAACAGCATACTGCCTACCAGTGCTACCAACAGCATACTGCCTACCAGTATTGCCAACAGCATACTGCCTACCAGGGCTACCAACAGCATACTGCCTACGAGCACTACGAACCGCATACTACCTACCAGTATTACCAACAGCATACTGCCTACCAGTGCTACCAACAGCATACTGCCTACCAGCACTACCAACAGCATACTGCCTACCAGTATTACCAACAGCATACTTCCTACCAGTACTACCAACAGCATACTGCCTACCAGCACTACCAACAGCATACTGCCTACCAGCACTACCAACAGCATACTGCCTACCAGTGCTACCAACAGCATACTGCCTACCAGCGCTACCAACTGCATACTGCCTACCAGCTCTACCAACAGCATACTGCCTACCAGCGCTACCAACAGCATACTGCCTACCAGTATTACCAACAGCATACTGCCTACCAGTACTACCAGCAGCATACTGCCTACCAGCACTACCAACTGCATACTGCCTACCAGTATTACCAACAGCATACTGCCTACCAGTACTACCAGCAGCATACTGCCTACCAGCACTACCAACTGCATACTGCCTACCAGTGCTACCAACAGCATACTGCCTACCAGTGCTACCAACAGCATACTGCCTACCAGTGCTACCAACAGCATACTGCCTACCAGTGCTACCAACAGCATACTGCCTACCAGTACTACCAACAACATACTGCCTACCAACACTACCAACAGCATACTATCTGGGCTTTCAGCACTTCCAAACATATAGAAAATTACTGCACGACATAACTATTACATCCAATGACATCTCCTCTGATGTAGATGTTCTCTTTCCTCATCTTATCTATTTGGCCCAGACTGCCATCACAAATTCTTTTAACCATGTCTCGTCTCTGCAGAGTTTGCCACACAGGCATTTTAGATTCCTCAATTTTCCATCTTCTGCCCGCCTTCTCAACACAAACTCCTTATCCTTGTGCTCCAACAGTGCCATCTTGCTGCCACTCCAAATATTATGCACTTTGTGCTCCTAAATGCCCCCAGATACTGTAATGCTGAAAAAATAGTGCTCCCCAAATAGTGCCTCCAGTCCTTATAATAATCTTCCTGTAGTGCCCCCAGTAATAACAATGCCTCTATAGTTCCTCCAGCAATGATAATGCCCCCTACAATTCCTCTAGTAATAATAATGTGCCTATAGTGTCTCCATCAATAATAAAACCACCCACTATGTTCACAGTAATAATGTCTGCATAGTGCCCCCAGTATCCCATAGTGGGTCCCCAGTAACAATGATGTTCCTTAAAATGTCCCTAGTAATAAAAAGGCCCTTATAGTGCCTCCAACAATAATACCCTCTATTGTACCCCCAGTAATAATGGCCATATAGTGCCCCAGTATTAATATAGTGCCCTATAGTGCCTTCAGTAAAATTTAAAACAATGCCCGCTACACTGATTTAATGTCTCATAGGCCCCATGCCTGCTAGAGTATATGTTTAAATGGCAGAGCAGGGAACCATATGCTCCCATGGCCCACAGCAGTATTCAACTGCGTTGCTGTCCTGTGGATGGTGATACAGTTAAATTTAAGTAGAGGACTTAAATACCTAGTGTTAATTAATGGTGAGAGTGCCAGATTATTATATACCCGACTAGCTGCCAGGAGGAGGACTTGGGTAGTTCCCCTGGACATCAGCTAACCAGGAATCATCCCAGTAGGGTCTATGTCCAGTCTGCCCCTGGCTGTAAATTGTAGTTTTGTAAGTGCTAAAGAGCAACAAACTGGAGACTACTGCTTTAGATGATTTAGGCACTCATTTTTGCCTACAACACATTTCCTTGGAAAACAGAATATTACTACTAATGAAAATAATAATAATAACAGTGCCGGTATAGCAGTACTGACAAGAAGGAATACACTGAAGTCTCAGCTCAGTAATTCAACCCAATGATGTGAGATTCAGAGCAGAATTGGAGGCCACACTAATAAATAGTTTGTATAAACGACAGAACAATTAAATAGGTTTATGGGATTGGCTAATGTAACCATAAAGTAACGCCATATAACAGTCATATCCACTGAAACACAGTAGTAATTTCAAACAGCAACAACGTCTGTAGATCCCATGCTGATGTATTTTTCTAGGAAACATTTGTGACCAAATTGACTCAATAATTTTAACGGTGAGCAATTTGTCTTTGTTGAAAGGGTTTCCAGGATTAGATTTTTTTTTTTACAGAAAGAGCAGCAGATCTGTCCTAGTGGCATCCTAGGGAAACAGAGCCACATCTGTCCATGTCACATCCTATGGAGACAACACATCTGTCCAAGTCACATCTTAAAGCGAACCTTTCACAAGGATTTCACTTAATAAACTATTACCAGTACCTTATAGATTACCCTCATTTTGTTTCAATGCATTCTTGTGCCGCTTTCCTGGGATGGATATTCATGAAAAAACGAGTTATAAAGTCCTCGTCTCCAGCTCCTGAAGTCACGCTAGAAGTCAAGGGGGTAGCCCTCACTCGGGGCTGTACCTCCCCTGCCCTAACCCCACCTCTAAGTAGTGTAACTGACACCCGGCTCAGTCGCCAGGACCGCGCTTGTACAGGCTGCACATGCGCCGTCGGACTCAAGCGCGATCCTGTAACTGAATTGCGCATGCGGAAGAGAAGATAGGCAGGCATCGGGGACGGCGCATGCGCGATTCAGTTACAGGATCGCGCTCGAGTCCGACGGCGCATGCGCCGCCTGTACAAGCGAGGTCCCGGCGGCTGAGCCGGGTGTCAGTTACACTACTTAGAGGCGGGGTTAGGGCAGGGGAGGTACAGCCCGGAGTGAGAGAAGGGCTACCCCCTTGACTTCAGGAGCGTGACTTCAGGAGCTGGAGACAGGACTTTATAACTCGTTTTTTTCATGAATATCCATCCCAGGAAAGCGGCACAAGAATGCATTGAAACACAATGAGGATAATCTATAAGGTACTGGTAATAGTTTATTAAGTGAAATCCTGGTGAAAGGTTCGCTTTAAGGAGACATTGCCACATCTGTCCATGTCACATCCTGAGGAGACAGCGCCACATCTGTCCATGTCACATCCTGAGGAGACAGTGCCACATGTGTCCATGTCACATTCAATGGAGACAGCACCACATCTGTCTATGTCACATCCTAAAGAAACAGCGTGACTTCTGTTCATGTGACATTCTAAGGAGACAGCACCACATCTGTCCATGTCACATCCTGAGGAGACAGTGCCATATCTGTCCATGTCACATCCTGAGGAGACAGCACCACATGTGTCCACATGTGTCCATGTCACATGCTGAGGAGACAGTGCCACATGTGTTCATATCACATCCTGAGGAGACAGCGCCACATGTGTCCATGTCACATCCTGAGGAAACAGCGGGACTTCTGTTTATGTGACATTCTAAGGAGACAGTGCTACATCTGTCCATGTCACATCCTGAGGAGACAGTGCCAAATCTGTCCATATCACATCCTGAGGAGACAGTACCACATGTGTCCACATCTGTCCATGTCACATCCTAAGGAGACAGTGCCACATGTGTTCATGTCACATCCTGAGGAGACAACATGTGTTCATGTCACATCCTGAGGAGACAGTGCCACATGTGTCCATGTCACATCCTGAGGAGACAGTGCCACATGTTTCCATATCACATCCTAAGGAGACAGTGCCACATCTGTCCATGTCACATTCTATGGAGACAGCGCCACATTTGTCTATGTCACATCCTATGTCACATCCTGAGGAAACAGTGTCACATCTGTTCATGTGACATTCTAAGAAGACAGTGCCACATCTGTCCTTGTCACATCCTGAGGAGACAGCACCACATCTGTCCATGTCACATCCTGAGGTGACAGTGCCACATCTGTCCATATCACATACTGAGGAGACAGCACCACATGTGTCCATGTCACATCCTGAGGAGACAGTGCCACATCTATCCATGTCACATTCTATGTAGACAGCGCTACGTCTGTCTATGTCACATCCTAAGGAAACAGCGTCACATCTGTTCATGTGACATTCTAAGAAGACTGTGCCACATCTGTCCATGTCACATCCTGAGGAGATGACCTGGATCAGCATCTGGGGTATCCCTTGCCCCTTAGGAGGTTTCTACGAAATATGTCCCTCTTATGGAGCAAGTAAACGTGACGCCAGCTGCGATTAAGCAGTGGAAGCACACAGCTCCCTTTGTAGATGGTAATGTTGGTACCCAGAGGTAGGATTGCCAGAGTGGTGCAGGGTGGCCTACAATCTCTGTAGATAATATATACACGTGTCACTGTGTTCCTACCTGGATATCCGTGGATCCCAGACGTAATGTGGTCCGAAGCAGTGCAAACGGGGTAGGTGAACTTGGATGGTGGATGAGTGGAATAAATGGAGTCTAGACTCACGTTGAACAGTTGCTTTTACTTGGCATAAATTGGTAACCCAAACAGCTTCCAAACGATATCTTGGTCATCATCAGGTATTGGCTTAATTTTGGCAGGCAAATACTTCACAGCTCTGCTATGCGGTAGCTCTCTCAGCTCTGCTATGCTTGGCTGGATAAATAGGAAACTCTTCATCTTCTGCTGGAACTTAAGTTAGCTGTAGTCTGTCTCTTACTTATAACTCAGGAACGTCTTGTCCTGGCTTTAGAGTACCTCAAGCTCTGGCTCAGTCTGGATGAAGGCAATGCAAGCCCAGGAGAGGTCAAGCAACCATGTAGACTTCAGAGGAAGGGCATCTGGGCCTAGCAGAGCAGGCAGTGCTCTGCTAACCAGCACACAACCTCTCCCTCAGGAGTGTGGACTAGACACTGACCTCTAACTAACTAACTCCTCCTCCCTCTCTAGAGAGGGCTGGAAGGAACCAGAATGTTCCTCTCCAGAGAAACTATCTCTGCCAATTGCTGCCGCCAGTTTCAGGAATAAATATGCACATTAGGCGATGACATAAAATACATTAGATGTTATACATTAGCACATAGGAGATGGTAGCAAGGCACCAAAAGAAGTGGTAATGGTACTCCGAGACATTACAACAGCGCCACATCTGTCCATGTCACATCCTGAGGAGACAGTGCCACATCTGTCAATGTCACATCCTGAGGAGACAGTGCCACATCTGTCCATGTCAAATATTAAGGAGACAGTGCCATGTGTCTTTGTCACATGTTCACATCCTAAGAAGACAGTGCCACATCTTCCAGATCTGTCTATGTCACATACTAAGGAGTTAGTGCAACATCTGTCCATCGCCTTTGTCTGGTATTGCAGTTTGGCCACATTCACTTAATTGGGATTTGCTGCAATACCAGACACATCCCATAAACAACGGTGGTGCTGTTTCTGTAAAAAAAAAAAACAGTATTTTTTAAATCCAAGACAACTCATTTAAAGGGCTTCTGTCACCCCACTAAAGTGATTTTTTTTTTTTGGGCTAGTGAAATTAGTTATATTGTGATATATGACAATATAATTGTGTTACTTACTTTGATCCAGCAGTTTCTTCAAAAAACGAAGTTTTAATATATGTAAATTCGGTCTCTACCAGCAAGTAGGGCGTCTACTTGCTGGTAGCTGCTGCAGAAATCCGCCCCCTCGTCGTGTTGATTGACAGGGCCAGCCGGGATCTCCTCCTCCGGCCAGCCCTGTCGGCATTTCAAAAATCGCGCGCCTGTGTGGATTCGGCGCAGGCGCTCTGAGATGAGGAGGCTCGTCTCCTCAGCACTCCCTCAGTGCGCCTGCGCCGATGACGTCTTCTATTTCGGTGATGTCATCGGCGCAGGCGCACTGAGGGAGTGCTGAGGAGACGAGCCTCCTCATCTCAGAGCGCCTGCGCCGAATCCACACAGGCGCGCGATTTTTGAAATGCCGACAGGGCTGGCCGGAGGAGGAGATCCCGGCTGGCCCTGTCAATCAACACGACGAGGGGGCGGATTTCTGCAGCAGCTACCAGCAAGTAGCCGCCCTACTTGCTGGTAGAGACCGAATTTACATATATTAAAACTTCGTTTTTTGAAGAAACTGCTGGATGAAAGTAAGTAACACAATTATATTGTCATATATCGCAATATAACTAATTTCACTAGCCCAAAAAAAAAATAATCACTTTAGTGGGGTGACAGAAGCCCTTTAACTCCTTTCCACTCTGTTCAATAGATGCTGTGCTGTCTCTATTGGGAACAGATGTACACTCGCCTGAGCAAAGTGTTCCTGTGTATGGGGTAGTGGGAAGACTAGCTGTGACCAAACGAATGTTCACCCGACAGTTATCTAATATGTATGCATAGCCTTAAAGGGGTTTTCCATTACTTTAACATGGATTAATCATTTATGTAACTTTTATTTAAATGGATAAACAAATTAATAAACTAATGCTCATCATCATTTACAATGTAAAATTAAAGGGCAACTATGGTAAAAACTAGAGGTCCTTTAATTATTCTTAAATTAACGTTCCCAGACAAACCGTTTTCTTGCAGCGGCCACTGCAGGAAAAATATAGCATTACATGCTGGCCATTCAATTGAACGACTATCCGTGTAATAATAATAATATTTATATAGCACCACCATAGTCCGCAGCGCTTTATGAATGCATAGAAGCATGGGTCTGCGGAAGCTGCTCTCAAAGTGGCTCTCCATTCTAGTACATAGAGGGGGATCCCTTCCTATGATGTCCATGTACATGTCCATGTAACATTGGATAAGGATTATCAGATCGATAAGGACTGTCATGGTAAGACAACCCCATTAAGTGCTTGTAAATCTATAGATGCAAATCTATAACATCACCCACTCCCCTCCTCCCAATGAACCATTTTTTTGTGAAAGGGGACAGTTTGAGCCCACTTCAACACCAGGGTTGAGTGCCACTCCTACTACTGTGCCCACTACAACTACATGCCAATGCGGAGTTGAATACAGTATGATGGTTGTGATCCTGCAGTCAATTTTTTATCTCTTGATATTTCTTACATTTTTTTAAGTTTTTATATTGAGTGCCTATATAGCTACCTACCCCTTTTAGGAAGGTCAGTACGGCAGAATTTCCCCTTGATAACTGGAACATGGACAGATCTGTTGCTGGCTTTATCATGAGATGGTTCCTTGAGCCTCAGTTGACTGCTTTTGAGATAAATTACCCTGGCAGTGATTTATACCCCTGCAGTATTGGGGTTAAGCAATCACAGTAAACTGAACAAACAAAGAAATGGACAGGTGTAATTTATGTAGTAGGAGGAAGGGATTTGTCTATTGGAGGTGAAGGAATGCGTCACAAGCCACTGATTCTGTCTAACCATGGCAGCATTGGACCGCCTAATCCATCTCTGCATCAGGGGCTCCAAAACAAACAGTCAATGGCCGTCTTCTGCTTCTACAAAATCTCTGTGGGACATAAAAATGTGTTGAAGTCACCTTTTAGATTGTTGTGGTGGTGCGGAAAAAGGTGTGCCTCGTGTATTAAGATCCTGTAAAGATTTATGGCATATTTACAGTCATAAAAGAGCAATTTGAGGGACAAAAGGGGCATGCCACATCTTCTAATGAGTCAAAAAATCACACGTGACACGATAATTTAAGATGAAGCAGGGCCCTAGCAAGGTCACATATTAGTTCAAATGTTGGGGGGTACTATTTCTCCTTCGGTAAGAGCTCCTTATTCTGCTGAGGAGACTTATAGGCCATACATGCTCCTCTGGAATTCTGGGATGGAAGGGATGCAAATGAGGTCTTAACAAGCTCTGCCTCTAATGCCACCAGATGTAAGGCAGCTATCCTATCTATGTCAAACATATGGGGTCATCTAAGAAACTGTCAAAAGTGAAAGGTGGAATCTGATTGGTTGCTATGGACAACTAAGCCAGTTCTATTTTAGACCAGTTTGATAAAAGATCACAGTTGATTTATTGGATAGCTGCCTTACATCTGGTGGCATCAGAGCAGGGCCGGCTCCAGGTTCATGTGGGCCCTTGGGCGATAAAGTCTCAGAGGACCCCCTTGTGGCATTTTTCACAGCACTTAGAGCAATGAAACTGCAAGTATTATAGATTAAATATCTTACACAGAGCATGCTACATAGCGGATATATGTGAATCAGTCCCTATGTGCCTACTTTTATTTTCTACCCAGTGTTTTAGTCCCTCAGGTCTACTTACAGATATGTGCCCCCTCACAGTAGATATGCCAAGATATGCCCCCTTCATAGTAGATATGCCAAGATATGTGCCACCTCACAGTAGATATGCCAAGATATGTGCCCCCTCACAGTAGATATGCCAACATATGTGCCCCCTCACAGTAGATATGCCAAGATATGTGCCCCCTTCACAGTAGATATCCCAAAATATGTGGCCTCTCACAGTTGATATGCCAAGATATGCGCCCCCTCACAGTTGATATGCCAAGATATGTGCCCCCTCACAGTAGATATGCCAAGATATGTGCCCCCTCACAGTAGATATGCCAAGATACGTGCCCTCTTCACAGTAGATATCCCAAAATATGCGGCCTCTCACAGTTGATATGCCAAGATGTGTTCCGCCTTCACAGTAGATATGTCAAGATATCTGTCCAGTGACCCCTTCACAGTGGTTATGCCCAGATGTGCCCCCTTTACAGGAAGTGAAAAAAAACTAAGAATAAATACTCCTTGCCTCAATCACCTGGCTCCTCCCATGATCTGCGCTCCCCATCAGCAGGATACTGTGACACATCGCACTGATGTGTAGGAGGAGCAGAAGCTGATTCCCAGCCTGCCCCGCTACTCCTCCTACACAGATCAGCAGGACAATGTGTGAGGACATGGTGCTGATGCTGTGGAGCGCTGGCAGCTCAATAGTGGAGCGGGGAGCAAATAGTTCCCTGCTTTAGTGGCGTGCCTACGGTGTTTGGCACCCGGGGCGGGTCCTTTCTCTGGCACCCCCCCCCCCCCCCAATACTTAAAAAATAATTGTACCTTCTCACAGTAGTATTGCCCTCATTGTACAACCTTCACAGTAGTTTTGTACTGATGTGTGCCCCCTTACAGTAGTTATGCCCACATTGTGCCCTCTCACAGTAGTTATGCCTCTCTGTGCCGCTTTCACAGTTGTAATGCCCTATCTGTGCCCCCTTTATTGTAGTAATGCCCTTTGGCTCTGTGCCCCCTCCACAGTAGAAATGCTCATCGTGCCCCCTTCACATTAGTAATGCCCTCTGTGCCCCCTCCACAGTAGTAATGCCCTCTGTGCCCCTCCATAGTAATAAAGACCGCTGTGCCCCCTCCATAGTAATAAAGTCCTCTGTGCCCCCTCCATAGTAATAAAGACCTCTGTGCCCCCTCCATAGTAATAAAGACCTCTGTGCCCCATCCATAGTAATAAAGTCCTCTGTGCCCCCTCCATAGTAATAAAGACCTCTGTGCCCCCTCCATAGTAATAAAGACCTCTGTTCCCCCTCCATAGTAATAAAGACCTCTGTGCCCCCTCTATAGTAATAAAGTCCTCTGTGCCCGCTCCATAGGAATTAAAAACTAACATGTGACATGCTTTAACCCTGGCTTCTCCACACCTCCTACTGGAGGGGGAAGATAAGGGACTAGTGTCCCTATTGGTTTCTTAGGGCACCTAAGCAGGCCTCAGAGGACAGGAACCCAAGGAGTAAACGAAAAGCTCTCTGTATTATTTAGCAACGTACTGTGATATTATTTTGGAACTAAAATGCACTATTACAATATAGCAGTATTATTTGGAAACTGCATATTTCCCTGCAATTACAATGTACAATAATCCAGTATTATAATAGATTATTATAGTGTTTTATATTGTACCATTTGGAATACTCTATATTCTGAAGTAAGCCGTGTCAACAATGAAAAGATGAAAGTGTATGTGTGGCGTATTTCACATTGCCTCCACATGTTTGGAGACTCCTGTTCATTTGGATAACACATATAGATGTCTTTATAATGTGACTGACTATAACATTTACAGGGTGTCAGTAATGGAGGCTGACATGTGCCTATTTATCTTGGTAATTTTTTTTTATCGTAGTTTCCAGCAGACATGGTTCCAAACCGTTTTTGGTTTGGATTCTGAGTACTACGGTGTTTGGTAACGCTTCTGGGTCAGGGGGTCAGCAAAATCTGTAGTAAAATTATATTCATTATATTTGAAAGAAATATATGCTCAACTATGGAATATTGTATTAGTAATTCCAGTAATGTTATTAAGCCATTTATCCGTAAAATGAAAAAAATCCTAAATAGAGGTTATTGTGGTGCAATATCCACCAGATTAATGTAGTCAAATGCCCACAATTTTGTTAGGAGTGGATGGCCTTCCCTTGACTTTTATGCCAGCAGCTGATGTCAAGGGAGTGAAGGAATGGGCATTATACAGATGTAGCAGGGTTAACACACAAAGTCTTCACTCAAATTTCTTAACTCATTGTGTTATCTTGAAACAAAAGCCATTGAAAAGCAATTGAAGGTGTTTGCTTAACGCATTTAGTTTAGATAACATGTGTGTTAACTCTACTACATCTGTGGATGTGGTGGCGACCTAAGGCAGATTTACACTGACCAACTGAGCAGGCAATAATTGGGAAGGAACCATTTCTCCCTGATAATTGCCTGCTCATCAAGGTGAAGGGCTGCATTTTCATGCAGCAATGACCTCCACTACTGCAATAATTTGTCCTTATACAAATTCATTGTTTCGCTGTTCACACAATACGATCTGCTGCCCAGACATGATCATTGCACCCACTTGGTCATCTGCAGCAACTTTACTGGGGCAGTACCTTCGTGTTCGCAACTGGTCTTCAGTTTCAGAGTTTAAAACAAAAGCTAGGGATCTTGAAAACAGGTTCCTCAGACAGGGATACCCTCATAGGATTCTTGCATCAGCATACCAGCATTCTTTGGCATGTACGCGAGACTCTCTTTTGAATCCCACCGACAAACAAATGGATGACGAACAGATCCGTCTATTAGCGACTTTTGATGCGGCTAATGGACCTATTCGAGACATTTTCCATAGACACTGGAGTATCCTAAAAATGGACACCGATATTGAACATCTAGTGGGGGATCACCCAACCAACACTTATCATAGAGGTCGCAATTTAAAGGAACGTTTGGTTCAGTTTTTTCCAGTACTTGGTTACAAAATCCCATGCATGGCACTTTTCGTTGCAGTGGCTGTGTGGCTTGTGATTCCATTAAACTGGGTGCCACTTTCGTCACTTTGAAATCTTTTAACAAAACTCTTGTGAATTGTAGAACCTCTGGCCTGGTGTATTTTGCCACCTGTGTGTGTGTGGTTTACAATATTTCGGAAAGACGCTCCGGGAGTTTTGCCAGAGGATTGGGGACCATTTGAATATTAGGAAAAATGCTGACACCTCTGTCGCATGCCATGTGAATTTACATCATGCGGGTGACGCGCAATCTATTTTATTTCAGGCAATTGAGATTGTGAGACTGTCTCCTAGGGGGAGCAATTTTGACCAACGTGTCCTTCAGAAAGAGGCCCAGTGGACACATAGGCTGGACATAGTTTGCCCCTCTGGACTCAACGACCATATTTCCTACGCATGTTTCATTTATCGATAAAATTTTCCTAGGCTTAAATGATCCATTATAAGCCTTCATTTGCTATCAGTTTATCAGTGATACATTATAACGCCCGTTGGAGTTTTGCTTTATATGAGTGAATAGCATAGATGATGGGATAACAGCTTCCCATTTATCAATAAATGATTTTCCTAATATTGACGTTATCATTAATACATGTCCTTCATTTAGGGTAGGAAGTTCTCCTGCAAATTGTCCTAGTGAATTATGTTATTTTGTTGTTGATACATTATTAATATATGTTATCAACAATATATGTGTTTATTTAGGGTAGGAAGTACTGCAATCTGTCCTAATGAAATATGTTATGTTATGTTATATTATATTATTAGGAATTATTGCATAACTCCTCATTAGATAACTCCAGATAATATTCAGCAATAATTTGGTAGCGTTTGTATCCCCATCTCTGTTGGATGTCATTGTCTATGTTTGATATAAAGTGTTATAATCCACACTGGGGTTGATACTTTATGTCTGATCAACTTATAGTTGTTGACCAGAGGCGGGGGTCTGCCTTTATGTAAAGTCCTGTCTAAAGCCCACACTCTGGGAATACATAAGTGAGGGACATGAACATGTGGAGTCACTGTGGGTAGAGATACATGGAGCTAAAAACAATACTAAAATGCTAATAGGAGTTTATTATAAGCCACCTAATATACCAGAGTCCACAGAAAATCTACTACTAAACAAGATAGATGAGGCAGCAAATTATAATGAGGTGGTTATTATGGGGGACTAAAACTACCCAGATATGGACTGGGAAACTGAAACGTGTATATCTCATAAAGGATACAGGTTCTTGGCAATAACCAAAGACAATTACCTCTCCCAACTGGTTCAGGACCCGACTAGAGGGACGGCCATACTAGACTTAGTATTAACCAATAGACCTGACAGAACAACAGATGTGCGGTTTGGGGGACACCTGGGAAATAGTGACCATAAAGTAATAACCTTCCAATTATCATTCAAATGAGCGTTTCTACAGGGAGGAGCAAAAATACCAAACTTCAAAAAGCTAAATTTAGCCAACTAAGAGAGAGTTAGGTGTCCCCCAGGCCTAACTAACTGGGACAAAGTCCTCAAAAATAAAAATACAGCCACAAAATGGGATATCTTTAAAAGCATCCTAAATTCTCATTGTGAGAGGTACATACCGTATGGGAATAAAAGGTTAAGGAACAAAAAGAAACCAATGTGGATAAATAGAACTGTAAAGAAAGCAATGAATGACAAAAAGAAAGCATATAAATCACTAAAAACAGGAGGGTAGCATGGAAGCACTGGAAAACTATAAGGAAAAAAATAGAACAACTAAAAAACTAATAAAAGCGGCCAAACTAGAGACCGAGAGATTAATTGCCAAAGAGAGTAAAACTAACCCTAAAATGTTCTTCAATTATATAAAATGTTAAAAAGTATAAATCTGAAGGTGTCAGCCCTTTAAAGAGTAATGAGGGGAGAGTCGCAGAGAGTGACGAGGAGAAAGCAAAGCTGTTAAATATTATTTTCTCCAATGTATTCACTGAGGAAAATAAACTGTCAGATGACATGCTGAAAGTAAAAATAAATTCCCCATTAAAAGTGTCCTGTCTGACCCAGCAAGAAGTACAACAGCGAATGGCATACACCCTCGTATCCTAAGGGAATTAAGTAATGTCATAGCCAGACCCTTATTTCTGATTTTTGCGGACTCTATACTGACAGGGAATGTCCCACTGGATTGGCGCATAGCAAATGTGGTGCCAATATTCAAAAAGGGTCCAAAAACAGAGCCTGGAAACTATAGGCCGGTAAGTTTAACATCTGTTGTGGGTAAACTGTTTGAAGGTTTTCTAGGAGATGCTATGTTAGAGCATCTTAACGGAAATAAGCAAATAACGCCATATCAGCATGGCTTCATGAGGGATCGGTCATGTCAAACTAATTTAATCAGTTTCTATGAGGAGGTAAGTTCTAGACTTGACAGCGGCGAATCAATGGATGTCGTATATCTGGACTTCTCCAAAGCATTTGACACTGTACCACATAAAAGGTTAGTATATAAAATGAGAATGCTCGGACTGGGAGAAAACGTCTGTATGTGGGTAAATAACTGGCTCAATGATAGAAAACAGAGGGTGGTTATTAACGGTACACACTCAGATTGGGTCACTGTCACTAGTGGGGTACCTAAGGGGTCAGTATTGGGCCCTATTCTCTTCAATATATTTATTAATGATCTTGTAGAAGGCTTGAATAGAAAAATTTAAATTTTCGCAGATGACACTAAACTGTGTAAAGTAATTTACACTGAAGAGGACAGTATACTACTACAGAGGGATCTGGATAGATTGGAGGCTTGGGCAGATAAGTGGCAGATAAGGTTTAACACTGACAAATGCAAAGTTATGCACATGGGAAGGAATAATGCAAGTCACCCATACATACTAAATGGTAAAACACTCGGTAACACTGACATGGAAAAGGATCTAGGAATTTTAATAAACAGCAAACTAAGCTGCAAAAAGCAGTGTCAGGCAGCTGCTGCCAAGGCCAATTTTTTTTATTCCCCTAAAGTGGGGAAAATTGGCTTCTACCTCACAGGTTTTTTTTTGCCTTCCTCTGGATCAACTTGCAGGATGACAGGCCGAACTGGATGGACAAATGTCTTTTTTCGGCCTTATGTACTATGTTACTATGACCACCATTACATTGCACTGAGCCACTAACATACGAGAAGTAACTATCCTTCATGTATAGTTTCACTGTGTGTGTGCAGCGGCAAAGTTCTTGCCGGTCTGCCGATTGCCTTCTTGTCCCTACCCCTGTTTACAGTTAATTCCACTACCCTACCTGCCTATGTCGTCCCTGTTTATTGATAAAATGTTCGGGGAGGTGCGGGACTTACTGTATGCAGCCTTGGTGACACGAGGAGTAAAGGAGTTCCTCCCCGTTTATGTCCCATTGGTTGCGCTTTCTCCTGTCTCCCCGGGGGTGTGTTTTACCCCCCTTTATATACAGGCGGTTTGCGTGGCCGGTTTACGTCGCCACAGTGCCAGTCCATGCTGTCACACCATACCAGTGTGGCAGCGTTCCTTATTTCCACTATGAGCTCTACAATCTTGCCATGTTGATTGCAACTAATAAAGTGTATTAGTTTTAGCGCCTCCAATTATCCGTGATATAACTTTACTGGGGCTGATTATGGGGAACAAACGTTCAAACTAACATCCATGTGACACTCTGCCCTAACCCCTGAGGACGCCGTGATACGGCAAAACATGTCCGGGGGCAGCGTGAGGCTCTGAATTTTATGGCAGTAAATCACTGTGCCATTGTAGTGTAATAAAAATGAATCGCACTGAGCATATATAATATACAGGCAAGCGCGCAGCCTGTTAGCAAAAGTATGTATCAATCTAGAAACCTAGTCAGGTGACAGTCCTGACAGGGTGGTCTAAAGTGACATATAAAGGCCAGTGATCACTGAAAATTTTAACCAAACTAGCTATTTACACCAGAAATATGAAACAATAGGAAATAAAAGTTAAGTCTTAGCTAAGTAGGTAGGTGCAGGAAAAGTGGTGTAATTTAGTCCAAAAGGACTTTAGTAGTAGTCACCTCCACTCAGACATAAGTGTAGTTAGTGATGTACAGTATATGGACAATGGAAAAGTGCATTACTGTTTGTGTTATCTCTGTGCCGTGACATCACTGATTCATTTTTGTGCATCACCCTGCATATTATCTTTATACTTTTGTGATATCACTTTGAGCCTTATTTATGTACTGTGGCATCATTGTTCACATTATGTCTGAGATTTAACTTCAATCTGCACATTATTCCCCCATTGTGGCTTCACTGTGTTCATTACCCCTGTTTATTAGAAAAAACAACATAATCATAAGCTTCTTATATTCATGCTACCGAAGGTGGTCACGGTGGTCCACAGTCCTTGTTCAACAGTAGTGTGGATCACGAGTATTCGAATTGCAAATTTTTATCTTGAATATCGGCACTTCGAGAATTCACAAATACTGTATTTTCCTGCTTAAGCAGGAAGGAATCATGCCTTCAGATGGAAAAAAATATGAATATTCTAAAAAACAAATATATTTGATAGTGCTATATATTAGTTTTTCGAATATTCATAATATTCTAAAACAAGAATATATAGCAATAAAGCGAATATAAAAACAAAAAACAAATGAAGAACAATTTAGCTAATATAGTGCTATAATGTATTTATTTTTGTATTAACAATTTTTATTGTTTTTTTAAATAATAATAAAAAGATTACAATGGCAGTAAGATAGTACAAATATAAAAGTACAAAATGAAAATATATGGTATTAAGTCATACCAGTACAGCATAACAGTTCCATTCAAGTATCAATGCCATAAATTAACATAAAGGGAAAGGGGAAATTAAGGAAACAACAAAACAAATGGTATAAATCAGGCTAGGTACATGTTATAGCTCATATGATGCAGCAACAAATTATGATAGTAAGCCAAGTATATGTCCTATACACAAAAGAAAGGGTGAGAAGGTAGTTGGGAAGCGGGAAAAATAAGTTTCAAGGGAAGGCCCTAAATACCCTCCAAGGAGCCCACGTATCTAAGAAGGTACTTTGAGTGCGGGTTTCCCAATGGGAGAGTTCTTCTAATCTATATATTTGATCTACTTTTTGGGTCCATTTAGCTTCTGGGGCCTCCGTGGAAAGCCAAGCGGCAGCTACTAAAATTCTAGCTGCGGCTAAAAGAATAAGTAATAAGGACCACAGATTTTATTACATTTGTTTATTATAGAACTCCACCAATTCTGAATAATTGGGCAATCCCACCATATGTGGTAGAAAGTGCCTTTGGAGGATTGGCATCTCCAGCAGGTATTGGAAACGTTAGGAAAATATTGCGCAATATTTTCTGGTGTTTTGTACCACCGCATCATGATTTTATACCCATTTTCTTGGATACGGACGCATCTCGAAATTTTATGGGTAACAGAAATAATGTTTTTTTTATAGTTGTAATTTTTTTCCAATCTGAACTTCAGATGAGAAAAAAAATTACAACTATTAGACAGAGAAGATTATAGCACTATATTAGCTAAATTGCTCTATATTAGTTTTTTTTAATATTTGCTATATTGCTTTATATTCTTGTTTTTGAATATTACGAATATTCTAGAAAACTAATATATTCATTTTCTAGAATATTCGTCTTTTTTTTTTTTAAATCTGTACAGTTGTTCCACTTTGGCATACTGCTCCTCGACAAGCGTCCCTGTCAACATGGGAACGCCTGGGGGTTAGAATATACTATCAGATCTGAGTTTTCACAATCTCATTGATTCTCATTCCGAAAATTTGCATCACGAAAATTCTCATTACGAAAATTTGTACTATGAAAATTCACAAAGACTACTCCTAACGAATATTCGAATTCTCTAATATTTAACTAATATTCTACGAAATATTCGTGTAATATTGCGAATTCAAATATGACCCCTGCCGCTGATCACTATTCAACAGGAGCCAACGAAAGTAAAACTCCCTCTGATCAAAAAGGCATATACTAGCTATAGGGTAGGTGAGGGTTCAAATGAATGGCGCTGAACTACAGTACCAAACAGAGCCCGATTGGACGCTATGTTGGTGAGGGTTCTGGGGATGAGCATAGGTCATCAATGCTGAAAGCTAAGAAACCCTAATAAATATTATTGTTTTATGTAAAGAGCGACATTTAGACCTCATTAAAACGTCACAGTTTTGGTGCGGTTTTTCATGAGTGGCCAGGTGGTCTTACATAGTTACCTTTATATTATTTGGTAAAATTAGGACATTTTAAACCCGCCTCGGGAACGTCCCTACCTCATCCAGGGCTGCCCACTTTTGTACCACAGAGGACCTACTAGCCAACCAATAAAAGTGTTTTACTAGTGAAACGGCCATGTCAATTGATTGTATCTGGATCTGAGGCATTTTATGTTGAGTCTATCTTCAACATACGATGGCCCAGAAAAGACCATTGTATGTTGAAAATATTTTATCTTATGGCCCAGAAAAGACCATTGTATGTTGAAAATATTGTATCTTGAGGCCATTGTATGTCGAGTGATCACTGTACACTATTTTCTAGCAAATGGAACATCAATTTGGGAACACAACGATCCCCACAAGATCATCTTTTAAGGATTTGTCCAGGTTCTAAATATTGATGACATATCAATATATGAGCTGTAGGAACCTGGCACAGCCACTAAACAGTGGACAGAGCTGTTTGCTTCCAGCTCCATCGACTGTGTTATTTCAGCCTGTGTCTGCTGAGAGATCAGCTGATTGGTGTAGGTCAACCACCCCACCAATCTGATATTGATGAGCTCTCCTGAGAATAGGTTCCTAAACAGTACCTACAACCTGGACAACCCATTTATATGGACATCTCAAACCCACCCTAATTTGCTTTCATTATGGGTGTCAAAAATATTTCCCAACATTTTTACTGACCCTTGGAACAACTTCAAAGTTCCTAAAAATATCCATAAGTCTTGGTATATTCCTTTCTCCACATTTCCTCCAGATTTCGCTTTCAAACTCTCCTTCGATTAGCTTAAAGTTGAAATTTTATTCACATCTTTATCCAATTCAGCAGCAGCAAGTGGAGTCCGTTCACGTTAACCTGCCTGGAATTCAGGAGGGATGCCAAAAGTGCTGAGCTAATGAACGTTTAAAAACTGGCTTGCTCCCTGGGCCCTGCGCCTAACTCCATACGCCTGGGTCATTTCCACTAGATGCTGGTGCTAATGAGGCCTTATTTTGCCCCATTCTTTGCTTAGGTGCTCAGCTGTTTTTCATTGGAAGCAATCGAAATGTGGTCATTTTTTAGCATGCAGCTGCATGAGCAATCAGTAGTATATGCTATAATTCCATTTTATGGGAGACAGGCACACTTAAATTTTTAGTAGTTTCACATCTCCCATCTTAATTATTTAAAACTCAGCAGCATCTCCCAGTTTTTATTATCAAGATTGTTCAGGATTATTTCACCATCCCAGCTGCACAGCCTTCCTATACCTAGTTGGCTATAAATTTTGCCATAGACTTTTGCGGACCGCACATTGCCGTCATTATGATAGAAATGACCATTCTTGTTGGAACTATGGATGCGGACAGCACATGGTGTGCAGAATGGATGCGGACCCATTCATACGGCAGTCTGAATGAGCCCTTAGCAGGAGGGTAAACTGCAGTAACCAGACGTGTCCAATACACAGTGTATGGAACTATGTAGTTCCAGTGCCTGGTTCAGGCCCTGCAGATCATGAAAACAGCTGATGGGCAAAGGTGTCAGGAGGTGCACCTCAGTCGATCTGATATTATCCCAACCTAAAAATAAGTAATCTGTAGTTAAATCCTGAAAAAAATGTTTTAATGGGTTCTTCACTTTGGACATTCACTACTTATTAAAAGGGATAGTAATTAGCTGATCACAGTCCTAGTGTTCAGTGTCTCTGCACCGTCACCATAGAGGAAATTAAAGGGGTTACGAAGGTAAGTATAATGATGACCGATCCTCAGGATAGGTGCTGATCAGCGTTGGTCCAGGTTGTTAGACCCATGCTGATCTGATATTAAAGGGCTTCTGTCACCCCACTAAACCGTTTTTTTTTTTTTTTGTTTACTTATAATCCCTACACTGCGATTTATGCCTACATAATCTAATTAATCATTTTGGTCCAGTAGATTGTATTCAGAGGATAGGTCATAAATATAAATTACCGGGAAACCCCTTTAACCATTGCACAGTAATGCAAGAGGGGTGCTGGAAGCTGCAGATATAGGGCTCTATGGGAAGATTCATTGATGTATTTATGCCAATTTGTCTGGTGTAAATGCATTTAGAAGTTCGGTGTTCAGAATGAGCGCAATATTTATGAAGCATCTGTTCCACATTTTCTGACATAGAAATCTGATAAAGTGAGTAAGGCAGAGGGCTATTTTATTATTACCATTTTTTTAATAAAACGTTCTTCTACGAGGCTATGTGCACATTTGGGGCAATTTTTTATGATTGCATTTTGCAATTTGGGGCTAATAATAATATTTTTCAATTGTTCTTTATTAAAAATATTGAGCCTATCTGTCACAGAGGGTTAACAGTTTTTCTGGCTGTGTGAATACTACTTTCACTTTGTGCAGGTCATCTAATAACCCTTATCTTTAAAAATCTAAGTAAGATAAGGATTGAGATTTAATAAGTGTGTACACTCACCTAAAGAATTATTAGGAACACCTGTTCTATTTCTCATTAATGCGATTATCTTGTCAACCAATCACATGGCAGTTGCTTCAATGCATGTAGGGTTGTGGTCCTGGTCAAGACAATCTCCTGAACTCCAAACTGAATGTCAGAATGGGAAAGAAAAGTGATTTAAGCAATTTTGAGCGTGGCATGGTTGTTGGTGCCAGACGGGCCGGTCTGAGTATTTCACAATCTGCTCAGTTACTGGGATTTTCACGCACAACCATTTCTAGGGTTTACAAAGAATGGTGTGAAAAGGGAAAAACATCCAGTATGCGGCAGTCCTGTGGGCGAAAATGCCTTGTTGATGCTAGAGGTCAGAGGAGAATGGGCCGACTGATTCAAGCTGATAGAAGAGCAACGTTGACTGAAATAACGACTCATTACAACTGAGGTATGCAGCAAAGCATTTGTGAAGCCACAACACGCACAACCTTGAGGCGGATGGGCTACAACAGCAGAAGACCCCACCGGGTACCACTCATCTCCACTACAAATAGGAAAAACAGGCTACAATTTGCACGAGCTCACCAAAATTGGACTGTTGAAGACTGGAAAAATGTTGCCTGGTCTGATGAGTCTCGATTTCTGTTGAGACATTCAAATGGTAGAGTCCGAATTTGGCGTAAACAGAATAAGAACATTTATCCATCATGCCTTGTTACCACTGTGCAGGCTGGTGGTGTAATGGTGTGGGGGATGTTTTCTGGGCACACTTTAGCCCCTTAGTGCCAATTGGCCATCGTTTAAATGCCACGGGCTATCTGAGCATTGTTTCTGACCATGTCCATCCCTTCATGACCACCATGTACCCATCCTCTGATGGCTACTTCCAGCAGGATAATGCACCATGTCACAAATCTCGAATCATTTCAGATTGGTTTCTTGAACATGACAATGAGTTCACTGTACTAAATGGCCCCCACAGTCACCAGATCTCAACCCAATAGAGCATCTTTGGGATGTGGTGGAACGGGAGCTTCGTGCCCTGGATGTGCATCCCTCAAATCTCCATCAACTGCAAAATGCTATCCTATCAATATGGGCCAACATTTCTAAAGAATGCTATGAGCACCTTGTTGAATCAATGCCACATAGAATTAAGGAAGTTCTGAAGGCAAAAGAGGGCCCAACACCGTATTAGTATGGTGTTCCTAATAATTCTTTAGTGTATATTGTCAGAGAACAGAGATAAGGAGCCTGTCAGCTCCCTAAGGCTACTTTCACACTAGCGTTTAAGTTTTCCAGTATTGAATTCCATCATAGGGGCTCAATACCGGAAATGCTCAATAACGAAATGCTCCAAAATGCATTCTGTTCCATTTAGTTGCGTTCCCAGACCGGAGAGCAAACCACAACATGTTGTATTTTGCTTTCTGTCCTGGGATGTGGATGCAAGACGGATCCAGCATTACCCCAATGCAAGTCAAAAGAGACGGATCCGTTTTCTCTGACACAATCTGCCACAATAGAACACGGATCTGTCCCCCATTGACTTTCAATGGAGTTAATGACGGATCCGTCTTGGCAATGCTAAAGCTATGTTAAAGATAATACGACCGGATCCGTTCATAACGGATGAAGGTGGTTGTATTATGAGTAGTGGAATCATTTTTGCTGAACCCTGCCGATGGAAAAGAGAGAAAATCCACAGCCAGCTAGTAGAGCATCTTAGCTCTGTACACAAAAAAGGATTCCAAAATGGAAAAAAAAAGATTTTTTGCTCATAATGAGTACAATGCACTAATAAAAAATGCCCCAAAGGTGTACATAGCCTTTAATGTGTAAATGTGGTTTCAGGTAGTTTCTCATAATAAACTGCCTTGTGTGTACATGAGGAGTAGCACTATTTCTGGCAATAATATAACTTGCATCCGACATTTTTATCATTTTTTCCCCTCTGCAATCTGTCTGTAAGTCTCAACTTTCATAGAGCTATTGGGTGGACAATAGTTCATCATCATGTCTGCCCCAACACAGGATAGCAGAATATCTGCTCACTGTCTGTAGACAGGACATTACGTTGCAGGACTTAGCAGTGACGTAAGACAGTAAATAACTTAGAAGTCTTTCTTCAGTTTTTTCAATGTGTGCCTCTGTGCAGCAGCCCCTCCCCTTTTCCTCCCCTCTCCATAGACTTCTATGTAATCTGATCCTTCAGTGAGCAGGCAGCCCATCTTCAATGGTCTTCACTGAAAAGATATCTAAGCAGTGAATTGATATTTAGAGAACGGGGGGGGGGGGGGGGTGGCGGTTGGGCAGGGGAGGGGATGAAAATGTCTGATGAGAGAAGAAGAAATCATCTTCCTCTAATTCTAATACGATATATTACACATTTTCTTATGTTCACCTGTACTATATTTTATGGGAAAAAAATTAACAACAGGTACTCTTCAATAAAAAATGTAAATTCATCTGAACTCTAGGGATCGAACTATGCGTTGCACGTTTACTGGGAGTGTTCATGTTCATCACACATGTACCATTACACTTGGTTGGGAGGGGGCTTCATACTAAATTTTACTATTGCCATCCTCCTATACTGCATCCTGATGTCATCTCGTCCCTAGGTTATCAGCATATAACGTAAAAGACAATGAGATCAGGCAAATAAATAATAATTAAAATAAATAAATAAATAAATATATATATATATATATATATATATATATCTTTTACTTGGGAAAACTGCACACATGATAGTAGGAGTGTGTCTTTACAGTACATCAGGAGGTCAGCCCATCTGGAATCAAGATGACAGCCCCCTTGAGGCTGTAGTTAGTTGCCATGTTTAGCAAGCCTAGATGTCTGCTGGCTCAAATCTCATTGCTACGTTCTTTTGGTCCTTATAATAATGAGATCTGGTAGTATTTTTGTTTTCTTTATGGCTATTATTAAATTGTAACTAAGCTGAAATAACTCCAATCATTTTCCTTTGAGATGTATGTTCCTTTAACCACTTCCATTCTCAGAGAGAAATCAGTTCACTGTACGGGGTGGAATAATCTCCTTCCCTCATGAATGGGGATAAAGCATCCGCTAGTATGCCACAGTGAACATGATTAAGCAGGCAAAGAGTTCAGCAAAAGTAGATACTTAACTCCCAAGCCCCATGTTAGGTCTGAGTAATTTAGAATAAGAGGCATATTTGTCAACGTCCTCCAGTTTTTAATGTAAGACAAAGCAGGTGAAAGGTATTTGAACCACATTAATCACAAGTAAAATGGAACTATTTTCACTTGCATCATTACGAGTCTTTACTTTCCCTTAAGCCAGGTGTGTGTTTTTTCCTGAACTTCACAGTCAATACATAAAGTAATCCAGGCTCATGTTTCTAACTAGCCCAGAGGTTGCCTTTAATTAGTTGAAGTATAGTTCTATAATTGTAGCTCCCAAAGTATAGTTGCCCAAACTGTGAAGTGGGAATAGGAGAGGGGGGAAGGGGGTAGCTATCTTAAAGAGGACCTTTTATGGGATTATGTGTTACAAACTGGTATGCTTACCAGAGCGGCCCCTACAGATGCAAGCACTTTTTTTTTTTTAAATACCCCTCCGTTCTGCTGCTGTGCCCATCTGCTGTTTTTGGCATCTGATATGTTCATTTAGCTCGGTACAGTGAGGAGGAGACATTTGGTTTTCTCAATAGACATCACTTTGTCCCTAGCTGTGATGCTGTCCAATCACAGCGGACCTTGTCAAAGCCAGGGAGATGTTGAGCTGTTTTTTTTTCCTTGGCTGTGACACGATGTATCGATGGTCTAAATTAACATTTCAGGCGCCAAAACAGTGGGGGGCTCAGCAGTGGAACAGAGGGGTATTTTTAATTTTTTTTAAAAAGTGCTTGTATCTGTAGAGGCCGCACCAGTTTGTAACCCATAATCCCATGAAAGGTCCTGTTTAAAGGGCATCCGCTCTATCTGCAACTGCCGAGCCCTCTCCGCTTTGATTGACAGGGCCAGTCAGTAAAAGCATCATCACACCTGGCCCTGGTTTCTCCTAAAGTCAATTAAAGTGGAGAGGGCGTGGCAGTTGTAGAGAGAGCAGAGCCTCTAGGTGTAAGGACAACGCCCCTGTTGCTCTTAGAGGCTCATTTGCATATATGAAAACAATATGCAATAGGAGCACATATGAACATGGGAGCAACACAGATGCCTTCAGCTGCCAAGTGCTCATGTAACAGGTCAGAGAGTGTCATAGGTACAAAACTGCTGATAGATGCCCTTTAAGACAAACAGGTGTGTCATTGTGGGATCTGGAGGTATTAGAGGTGTTTTTACCCTGATGCCAATTGGCTAAAGCTGGTGATATATCTTAAATAAATGCTGGGGATCCTGCTGACAATCCAATGTCTCAGCTGACATTAACCTGATCATTCGCTTTTGGGGAAAAAAAGTGGCTTAGGTCTCATGCACAGGAGCATGTGCGCACCTTATCATGGATGCAGACCCATTCATTGATTCAATCTGGAAGATATGGTGCGGATTGAAGGTACGAATTGGAAGCCCACGGAAGCACTACGGAGTGCTTCCGTGGGTTTTCTATCCGTGCCTCCGTGCTGCAAAAAAGTAGTGCATGCATCGCGTCGGTGCCCATACATTGTGGACGGCAATTTGCGGTCCACAGCACGGCATGGCCAGCACTTGGTTGTGTGCATGAGGCCTCATCCCGATGTCCCCTAGGCAAGTAACATGCATGCTCATTCAATCCATGCATATGTGTTTATGGGGAAAATGCCTACTGGGCAACAGTTTTCTTATGTATATGGTCATCTATGAACCCTTTATTAAGGAGAATCTGTCACCAGTTTTATGGTGTCCTAAGTTATTGATCGGTTCAGTATTATTATGGGCCTTAAGCTTCTTTTAGAACCAAAATTCTGCATGTCTGTCATGTTAGAGGACAGCCAATGGCTTCATCATCACATTTTCTTACACAAACCTCTTTTCATGGCCAGGTAAGCCACAGTGGAAGAGCCTGATTGATGGTATTCTTACCTTTCAAGAAATGATTTACAAAATCTGAAATTTGAGGGGATACGGTCTATTGGGTGGAAATCTCTGGAAGACCTTTCTCCACAGGAGGATGGAGATGTCTAACCTTCTCATTTTCTTCCTCCCTACTGATGTATAATATAATAATGTACCTGTGGTCTGATTTTGATTGTTGCCCTCTCAGTGGCACTGGTGTCCTTCTGTGCTATATTATTTTGCTTCTATAACAATTTCTATTAGTTATATATAAGTTAAATCAGCAGCATACTAGTAAACTAGTAAATGTGCTGGCATATGACTGACTGTTTTACCCATGTACATGTACGGTATGCATTACTTGTTTAACTGTATTTATACTTATTGTAAAAATGCATGAAAAAGCAGAAGAAATACAGCCTAAAGCCACATTCACAGGGATGTAACTGAGATTCATTTCACATGGATCCTTCTATAGGTCCATATTGTACTGTATATACCTCTGACTTTACATTTCCCCCGTCAGTTCTGTAAGAAGAATCTTATGAAATATTTGTTTCCATGTACAGGAATATAACAGTCACAGGCAGTATGAAAGCTGGACCAGGACCTTGGTACAAAGGTCAAAAAGTCTCTGTATACCTTAGAGCAGGGGTGCACAACCTGCGGCCTGGGGGCCACATGCGGCCATTGATATCGTCCTGTGTGGCCCCCCACATATGGTAAATGTCTTGTGGCTGCTCACATATATTTTTTATGTAGTCTCCCATTAGATGGGAATCCTGAAGGTGTAACCAGACATTTATAGTATATACTGTACGTACAATACACCATAAATATAGTATTTCAGTTTTTAATACCCCTTTAACTTTTATTTTTGGCCCTTGGGATTCCTTCAGTCTGATAATGTGGCCCCCAACCAGAAAAGGTTGTGCACCCCTGCCTTAGCATATTGCCGGCTGAACCAGTGGCTGGCTGACAATCTAATGTGTATGGGGAGCTCACAACTCTCCCCTGACAGGTACAGGTACCTTTAAGCACCTGTGCAACCCTTTACCTGTTAGGGCCTATCATCAGGATAGCCCTTTACTTTCTGATTAGCAGCGGTCCGACACCCAGCAACCCAGCCGATGAGCTGTTCTCCAGTAGCTCTGGAACAGTAACTCAGTGCCGAAACTATACAGCCCTACCCATAGTGTAGTGGACAGAGCTAGTTCCAGCTCCGGAGCTCTGGGGTGTTGGACCCTGGCCGATCAGATAGTGATGGACTATCCTGAGGATAAGGCATCACTTGAAAAAGGTTGGATAACCCCTTTTGTTGGCCTGCATTGCAATGGAATGCATAGAGAAAACACCTATGTTGGTTTAATTATAGCTGCCCTGAGATCTTGATAGTGCTCAAGATATTACCTTGGATACCTTTCATGCTCTGAATGTTATAGTGAAGATGACCATAGATGAGGTCAGCACTCTGATACTGGACCATGCATTTTAAAACCCTATACATGCAAAAAAAAATCCCTCCTACCTGCCCAGCATATATTCTTTGCTTTATGGCGCAAGTTGTCTTCTTTCGTTATAAGGTAATATGATGCTGAGAGCTTCCGAAATACAATGAAAATTATAATGGTGATGATTCCTTTTACAGGACTTTCTTCAACACATAACCCACAGCAAGTCTAATAGCAAGTAGCAGGGTTTGACTGGAAGATAAGGTCCTACTGAGGAACCTCAGCTCTTAACACATCACCCACCACCCTCTGTTCCTATCAGAGAACTTACAGACTTAGTCATGTCATCACCCTGGTCCTTACACCTCCACCTGTCAAAAGGCTGCCTGGAATTTGAGATCTGAACACTTTCTTTCTTTACAGCTCACAACTACGGTGGCGGAATATTCTGACGTTATGCTGTGGGTTTTACCTGCAGTTTTCAACGTTTGAAATGGAACAAATTTTAACATTTTCTCCGACCTGCCAGAAACAATACTTCAATTTTCTCCAACCTCATAGTCTCATGGGTATATCCTCTTGAACACAACACTTCCTGGATCTTCCACTCAAAGATATTGTTATATAAGGTCTATATGAGGTCTCTCGATATTTGCCATCGGCATCCTATTGGAACATGGCACACATAAAACGTACAACTCACCAACTTCCTTATGGAAAGAATCCCTGATTCTTCATGTCCCAGATGCGTACAACTGGAAGCAGACCTATATCTTTGCTTTGGGGGTGCCCTATAATCCAATAGTTCTGGAAGAGGGTCGAATCAATTGCCCTTTCCCACCTGGTCAATTTTGTGCCCCTTAGGGTACTTTCACACTTCCGTTGCTGGATTACGGCAGGCAGTTTTGTCGCAGATCCGGATGCGGACCCGTCTCACAAATGCATTGCAATACCGGATCCGTCTCTCCGGTGTCATCTGGAAAAACGGATCCGGTATTTATTTTTTTGACATTTTTAAAGGTCTGCACCTTCGCAGACCGGAAGACCGCATCCGTCAATGCGGCACTTTTAATGCACTAATACATCCATCATTCTGGCAAGTGTTCAGGATTTTTGGCTGGAGAGAAAAATGCAGCATGCTGCAGTTTTTTCTCCGTCCAAATACCGTAAAAGGACTGAACTGAAGACATCCTAATGCATCCTGATCGGAATGCTCTCCATTCAGAATGCATTAGGATAAAACTGATCAGTTCTTTTCCGGTATTGATCCCCTAGGATGGAACTCAATACAGGAAAACATTGACGCAAGTGTGAAAGTACCCTTACTCCTTCTTAGGCAATCTTTGGTCATCTAGATTCTTGGGTCTATCATTGTACTTCAGAGGCAAAGAAATTGCTGTTTATTTTGTCCAGTGTGACCCTTAAAGGGCTTCTGTCACTCCACTAAAGTGATTTTTTTTTTTTGGGCTAGTGAAATTAGGTATATTGCGATATATGACAATATAATTGTGTTACTTTGATCCAGCAGTTTCTGCTAAAAACGAAGTTTTATCATATGTAAATTCGGTCTCTAACAGCAAGTAGGGCGGCTACTTGCTGGTAGCTGCTGCAGAAATCCGCCCCCTCGTTGTGTTGATTGACAGGGCCAGCCGGGATCTCCTCCTCCGGCCAGCCCTGTCGGCATTTCAAAAATCGCGCGCCTCTGTTGATTGGGCGCAGGCGCTCTGAGATGAGGAGGCTCGTCTCCTCAGAACTCCCTCAGTGCGCCTGCGCCGATGACATCACCGAAATAGAAGACGTCATCGGCGCAGGCGCACTGAGGGAGTTCTGAGGAGACGAGCCTCCTCATCTCAGAGCGCCTGCGCCGAATCAACAGAGGCGCGCGATTTTTGAAATGCCGACAGGGCTGGCCGGAGGAGGAGATCCCGGCTGGCCCTGTCAATCAACACAACGAGGGGGTGGATTTCTGCAGCAGCTACCAGCAAGTAGACGCCCTACTTGCTGTTAGAGACCGAATTTACATATGATGAAACTTCGTTTTTAGCAGAAACTGCTGGATCAAAGTAAGTAACACAATTATATTGTCATATATCGCAATATACCTAATTTCACTAGCCCAAAAAAAAAAAAAATCACTTTAGTGGGGTGACAGAAGCACTTTAAGACCATACTACAGAAATGGGTTTCCCCCTAGTCCCCACCATTTAGACTATTTCTGCAAAAACTGTCCCACCTATTCCAAATGGACTAGGTTGAAACTGCTCAGCATAAAGAAGCTAATATCACAAAGTTCTTTATGGGAACCATTTATCGAGATTCTGCATCCTCGAACCAATCAGTTAATGACTTCACAATAAAGGATGAAGAGGGACTTCCTCTCCCTCATGCATTTCCCTGCCAACAGTGTTGCTGTGTATGGTGGTCCTTCTGAGATGGTGTATGCGCTCCTCCCATTACATTTGCCTCTCTCTGAGTACAGATAATGTAGTAGATGGGTGTGAGGCCCCAGAATTCAGAACACACAGTGTGACCTGAAGTCTGGGGCCGGGATGTGGCAGGGTGTGCCATATTCTCAATCCACCCCAACCCTACCGTGAAACAAATATGTGTTTGAACATTACATACATTACTACAAAGTATACAGTATAAAATACAGCAACACATACCTTATCCATCCAGTGACATCTCTGTCTTCATTCGGAGATAAGACCGCCATGACACCTTCTTTCAGCTGCGTCTCATCTCTGCAGAGTTTTATTATTATTAGTTATTATTATTATATACTGTAGAATGGCCCCCTCTGTATAATATATAATGGTTCCCTCCGTATAATGTATAATGGCCCCTCTGTATAATATATAATGGCCCCTCTGTAATATTAGGATATATAATGAGCCATTATATATCCTAATAATACGGAGGGGGCCATTATATATTATAATAATACTGGGTGGTCATTATACATAATAATTATACAGGGGGACCATTATATATTATTCAGAGGGGCCATTATATATTATACAGAGGGGCCATTATATATAATAATTATAATGGGGGGGCAATATATATTATACAGAGGGGCCATTATATTTTATACAGAGGGGCCATTATAGATAATAATTATACAGGGGGACCATTATATATTATACAGCTGGGCCATTATATATTATACAGAGGGGCCATTATATATAATAATTATACAGGGGGGCCAATATATATTATACAGAGGGGCCATTATATTTTATACAGAGGGGCCATTATATATAATAATTATACAGGGGGGCATTATATATTATACAGAGGGGCCATTATATATAATAATTATACAGGGGGCCATTATATATAATAATTATACACGTGGACCATTATATATTATACAGAGGAGCCATTATTAATGGGCCCTCTGTATAATTATAATATATAATGGCCCCTCTGTATAATATATAATAGCCCCCCTGTATAATTATTATATATAATGGCCCCTCTGTATAATATATAATGGTCCCCCTGTATAATTATAATATATAACGATCCCTCTTTATAATATATAATGGCCCCTCTGTATAATATATATTGTCCGCTCTGTATAATATATATTGGCCCCTCTGTATAATATACACTCACCTAAAGAATTATTAGGAACACCATACTTGCAATTGATGGAGATTTGAGGGATGCACATCCAGGGCATGAAGCTCCCGTTCCACCACATCCCAAAGATGCTCTATTGGGTTGAGATCTGGTGACTGTGGGGCCATTTTAGTACAGTGAACTCATTGTCATGTTCAAGAAACCAATTTTAAATGATTCAAGCTTTGTGACATGGTGCATTATCCTGCTGGAAGTAGCCATCAGAGGATGGGTACATGGTGGTCATGAAGGGATAGACATGGTCAGAAATAATGCTCAGGTAGCATGTGGCATTTAAACGATGGCCAATTAGCACTAAGGGGCCTAAAGTGTGCCCAGAAAACATCCCCCACACCATTACACCACCAGCCTGCACAGTGGTAACAAGGCATGATGGATACATGTTCTCATTCTGTTTACGCCAAATTCGGACTCTACCATTTGAATGTCCAATTTTGGTGAGCTTGTGCAAATTGTAGCCTCTTTTTCCTATTTGTAGTGGAGATGAATGGTACCCGGTGGGGTCTTCTGCTGTTTGTAGCCCACCTTTCTTTCCCATTCTGACATTCAGTTTGGAGTTCAGGAGATTGTCTTGACCAGGACCACAACCCTACATGCATTGAAGCAACTGCCGTGTGATTGGTTGACTACATAATTGCATTAATGAGAAATAGAACAGGTGTTCCTAATAATTCTTTAGGTGAGTGTATATTGGCCCCTCTGTATAATATATATATAATGGCCCCTCTTTATAATATATATTGGCCCCTCTGTATAATATGAAATGGCCCCCATTCTTTCCTCCACCTCCATACTGCCCCCAGTATGGCCCCTAGTACTTACATAAAAAAATACTCACCTCTTTTCATCGCCTCTTGTAGCCTTTGCTCGGGCGTTCCGGCGCAGGCGGTCAGGAACACAGCACCCTGCCCTCCTGCGCCGCGTCATCACGTCACCTGGAGAAACCCGGCACAGGAGGTCACGGTGATGTAATCGCGATCTCCTGTGCTATTCTACTGCTTCATAGGCTTCAGGCCTGGCCTGAAGCTTATGAGGCAGAACGGAATGGATGGGAGCCATAGGCTTCCATCACCCTCATTATACTGCCTGCTGCCTGGAGCCCCCTACAATAGGGCGCCCGGGGCAGCGCCCCCCCCCCCCCCCCACGCTACACCACTGGCGCAAACTATCAATGTCCAGAATCCAACTGTGGTCGGGCACGCAAGTTGGATTATGCCATTTTGTTATTGAGCTGATGTGCGGTACTGGTATCTTTTGTGATCGTGCCAGTAATTTTATTAGTGAAAAACTAAAACATTGTACAGTGATCCCTCCAGATACAATGGCCTCATGATACAATATTTTCAACATGCAATGGTCTTTTGTGACCCATCGTAGGTTGAAACCAGACTTAAAGGGAACCTGTCACCGGGATTTTGTGTATAGAGCTGAGGACATGGGCTGCTAGATGGCCGCTAACACATCTGCAATACCCAGTCCCCATAGCTCTGTGTGCTTTTATTGTGTATAAAAAACGATTTGATACATATGCAAATTAACCTGAGGTGAGTCCTGTATGTGACTCATCTCATGTACAGGACTCATCTCAGGTTAATTTGCATATGTATCAAATCGTTTTTTATACACAATAAAAGCACACAGAGCTATGGGGACTGGGTATTGCAGATGTGTTAGCGGCCATCTAGCAACCCATGTCCTCAGCTCTATACACAAAATCCCGGTGACAGGTTCCCTTTAACATACAATGCCCCAGCCTCAGATCCAACCCATCAAGGCCACTTCTCTGGTAACATAACTGGATTAGTTGCAATAGAAAATCCAAAGTTTTGAGCAGCATAGCAGAGTATTAGTAGCGGGGTGCCTGTGGCTATGGAAGTGATCCCACATCCAAAAGAGTAAAGAAAAAATTGCACGGCACTCCCAAAAAGTAGATTAAATGAAGTGTTCTTTAATCACCAGACAGCGACGTTTGAGAAAAGTCCCAGTAAGAGGACTGTCTGGAAATTAAAGAAGACTTCATTTAATCTACTTTTTGGGAGTGCCGTGGAATTTTTTCTTTACTCTTTTGTATTAGTTGCAAGTTAGCAGCTATTCCTGACTGATATACAGTCAGGTCCATAAATATTGGGACATCGACACAATTCTAACATTTTTGGCTCTATACGCCACCACATCAGATTTGAAAAGAAACTAACAAAATGTGCTTTAACTGCAGACTGTCAGCTTTAATTTGAGGGTATTTACATCCAAATCAGGTGAACGGTGTAGGAATTACAACAGTTTGCACATGTGCCTCCCACTTGTTAAGGGACCAAAAGTAATGGGACAGAATAACAATCATAAATCAAACTTTCACTTTTTAATACTTGGTTGCAAATTCTTTGCAGTCAATTACAGCCTGAAGTCTGGAACGCATAGACATCACCAGATGCTGGGTTTCATCCCTGGTGATGCTCTGCCAGGCCTCTACTGCAACTGTCTTCAGTTTCTGCTTGTTCTTGGGGCATTTTCCCTTCAGTTTTGTCGTCAGCAAGTGAAATGCATGCTCAATCGGATTCGGTTCAGGTGATTGACTTGGCCATTGCATAACATTCCACTTCTTTCCCTTAAAAAACTCTTTGGTTGCTTTTGCAGTATGCTTTGGGTCATTGTCCATCTGCACTGTGAAGAGCCATCCAATGAGTTCTGAAGCATTTGGCTGAATATGAGCAGATAATATTGCAGAAACACTTCATAATTCATCCTGCTGCTTTTCTCAGCAGTCACATCATCAATAAATACAAGAGAACCAGTTCCATTGGCAGCCATACATTCCCACGTCATGACACTACCATCACCATGCTTCACGGATGAGGTTGTATGCTTAGGATCATGAGCAGTTCCTTTCCTTCTCCATACTCTTCTCTTCCCATCACTCTGGTACAAGTGGATCTTGGTCTCATCTGTCCATAGGATGTTGTTCCGGAACTGTAAAGGCTTTTTTAGGTGTCGTTTGGCAAACTCTAATCTGGCCTTCCTGTTTTTGAGGCTCACCAATGGTTTACATCTTGTGGTGAACCCTCTGTATTCACTCTGGTGAAGTCTTCTCTTGATTGTTGACTTTGACACACACATACCTACCTCGTCGAGAGTGTTCTTGATCTGGCCAACTGTTGTGAAGGGTCTTTTCTTCACCAGCGAAAGAATTCTTCGGTCATCCACCACAGTTGTTTTCCGTGGTCTTCCGGGTCATTTGGTGTTCCAAACAGTTGTTTTGGCCACGCCTAATGTTTTCTCCATCTCTCTGATGGGTTTGTTTTTGTTTTTTCAGCCTAGTGATGGCTTGCTTCACTGACAGTAACAGCTCTTTGGATCTCATCTTGAGAGTTGACAGCAACAGATTCCAAATGCAAATAGCACACTTGAAATGAACTCTGGACCTTTTATCTGCTCATTGTAATTGGGATAATGAGGGAATAACACACACCTGGCCATGGAACAGCTGAGCTGCCAATTGTCCCATTACTTTTGGTCCTTTAACAAGTAGGAGGCATATATGCAAACTGTTGTAATTCCTACACCGTTCACCTTATTTGGATGTAAATACCCTCAAATTAAAGCTGACAGTCTGCAGTTAAAGCACATATTGTTTGTTTCATTTCAAATCCATTGTGGTGGTGTATAGAGCCAAAAATGTTTGAATTGTGTCGATGTCCCAAAATTAATGACCTGACTGTATGTAAGGACTTGTTTTATTTGTCTTAGTTATCTGCTTATTTTTCTTAAATCTTCATTTCCTCTTATCTTGGATGACATTTTGGGGCTTTGAAACCGATTACTCAACTTACAAAGGTTTCAACATACAATGGTCCTCCTGGAACCGATTAATATTGTATCTTGAGCGACCACTGTATTGACATAAATATTCAGACCCTTTACTTAGCACTTAGTTGAAGCACCTTTGACAGCAGTTACAGTCTCCAGTCTTGTTGGGTATGATGTCACATGGTTTGCATACCTTGACTTGGGTGCTTTCTGACATTCTTCTCTGCAGATCCCCTGAAGCTCTTTCTAGTTGAATGGGGACCATCAGTGGACAGCCATTTTCAGGTGTCTCCAAAGATGTTAAATTTGGTTCAAGTCAGGGCTCTGGCTGGGCCACTTAAGGACATTCACAAAGTTGTCCCTAAGTCACTCTTGTGTTGTCATTGCTGTGTGGTTAGGACCATTGTCTTGTTGGAAGGTAAACCTTCAGTCTGAGGTCCAGGGCACACTGGATCAGGTTTTCACTAAAAATATCTCTGCGCTTTGCTTCATTCAGCTTGACCTCAACCCTAACCAGTTTCTCTATCGCAGCCACTGCCAATGTTTCACTGTAGGGATGGTATTGGACAGTGCCTTGTTTCCTCCAAACATGATGCTTAGAATTGAGGCCACAAAGTTCCGTTTTGGGATCGTCAGACCAGAGAATACTGTTGCTGACAGTCTAAGAGTCCTTTAGGTGCTTTTTTGCAAACTTCCACGTGTATTTTACTGAGGAGCGGCTTCTGTCCACTCTACCATAAAGCCAAGATTGGTGGAATGCTGCAGTAAAGGTTTCTCCCATCTGCACACAAAATCTTTGGAGCTCAGCCAGAGTAATCATTGGGTTCTTGGTCACCACTCTTACCAAGGCCCTACTTCCCCGTTTACTTAGTTTGTTGGGTTGGCCAGATCTAGAAAGAGTCCAGGGTGCTCCAAATGACTTCCCTTTAACAATTTTGGAGGCCACTGTGCTCTTGGTAGGTTTTAGTGCAGCAGAAATAGCTGTACCCTTCTACAGATCTGTGCCATTACGCAATCCTGTCTCTGAGATGTACAGGCAGTTATTTCCTCCTCATGGCTTGTTTTTTGTTCAGATATGCATTGTCAGCTGTGAGACCTTATATAGACAGGGATATGTGTTTCCGAATCTTGTCCAATCAACTTAATTTACCACACGTGGACTCCAGTCAAGGGTCTGAATACTTATGTTCATGCAACATTTCAGTTTTTCCTTTTTAATATATTTGCAAACATTTCTAAAATTCTATTTTCACTTTCTGATTAAGGAGGGTTGAGTGCAGAATGATAAGGAAAACTTTTTTTCTTTATTTTCACAGAATGTCGCAACATAACAAATATGCAAAAGTGAAACAAGATCAACCCATGATAGATTCTACAAAAAATGAAAGCAAAAAGTCAAATGTTATACATTACCCTTAAGACTGGTGTATGAAAAGCTTTCTATGCTCATATGCGCTACTGACATCTAATCCCAATCTAATAAATAATTTATATTTAGACGATATTATATTATTAATTGACATGATTAAATGGGGGGTTTGTGTTAATGAAATAGGACCTTCCTGTGTTAAGTTACCTGAAAAAGAAGAACACAAGGCCTAGAGGGTTAGTGAAAAATACCCATAAACACTCTATTCCCATACACATGCATTCAATATTCCTATTCCCTTTGATCACTTTTTATACAGGGATTTGAAAGCATTTTAAGTGATTAATAAGCGCTCATGGCTATCACATGGATTTTTATGTGAAATGAAAAAATGGGTCTTTTCTTACACCATTCCTGAGCTGTAAACCTCTCATATAAATTGCTTTTAGCTGAGAGATATTACCGTTTAATGTTCCAATTAGGTTCAGACTGTTTTTGTGAGAGGAGTTTACAGTTCAGCGTAGTATAAAAGTCATGGATGGATATTTTAATTGGGTTGTTTTTTGTTAAAGATAGGTAGCAACTTGTAACAAATCATCACTATAATGAAAAATTAGCATATTATTGAAGTCAATCTGAAACAGTTTTTAATTATAAGTATGCCAAAACAAGCCTGCATTTAAAGGAAAGGTATAGTAGTAGTAGTAGTAATTAAAGATGAGCGAATCGAAGTTGACGAAGTGGAATTTGATCTGAATTTCAGGAAAAATGTGATTCACACTTAATCCAAATTTCCTCACGCTTCGTGGTAACGAATCGCATTTTTTCCTAAAATGGCTGCTACACGTGTTAGGACATAGAGCAAGGAACTTTGGGAACAAGGGATCACCCACAATGCCATGCATGCAGCCAATCAGCAGCCAGCCCTGTGATGTCACAGCCCTATAATAGCCTCAGCCATCTTGGATTCAGCCATTTTCCAGTGTACTTAGTGCAGGGAGAGACGTCAGCAGGTGCTAGGGACAGTGTTAGGAAAGACTTTAAAATGTATATTTTGCTATATAGAAGTTCAGGGAAAGGATAAGGAGGAATCATTTCACAGTATTGAAGCAGAACAGGGTTCAGTAGGGGAGTTTACAGCCTGGGTAATAGGAACAATCCTATTACACCTTGCTGCACTGACTGGGAACCCAAATTGCTATTATACAGCTCTGTAAGTCAAGGAAACAGTTCTTGTTATTGGGGTACAAGTGCTGTTTGATACAGCCATTAACAGGGTTTATTAAAAGGAAATATTTCTATGTCTTATTTGCCCTTGTGCGGTGCAGTTATACTTTCTAAGGCATTTTTTGGCTTGTATTAGTGGGAAAAAGCCTTATTAGCCGTTGTGTGGTGAAGTGAGAAACTTACAGCCCTTTGTGGCGTGTATTAATGGCAAAAAATATATATTTGCCATTCAGCAGTGCAGTTTTATGTTTTAAAGCCCTTTTTGGTGTGTATTAATGGCAAAAAATATATATATTATTTGCCTTTCAGCTGTGCAACTATATGTTCTAAAGCCCTTTTTGGCGTGTATTAGTGGCAAAAAAATATATATTATTTGACCTTCAGCGGTGCAGTTATATGTTCTAAAGCCCTTTTTTGTGTGTATTAGTGGTACAAAAAGAAAGTATTAGCCGTTGTGTGGTGAAGTGAGAAAATTACAGCCCTTTTTGGCATGTATTAGTAAAAAAATATATATATATTTGCCGTTCAGCGGTGCAGTTATATGTTCTAAAGCCCTTTTTGGCATGTATTAGTGGAAAAAAGGGCTTATTAGCCATTGTGTGGTGAAGTGAGAAAATTACAGACTTTTTGCAGTGTTTTAATTTCATATTTATTTATTTGATCTAACAGTATGTCAGACAGAGAAGTGCCAGGCCCTGCACAGGGGAGTGGCAGAGGCCTAAATGTTTCTGGCATAGGCACAGGTCGCAGCAGAGTAAGGGGGCGTGGCAGCAGGAGTCGCAGCAAGAGGCCTGAGCTCCCAGTGTCATCTAGCGGTCGTGTCTTGACCAGCAACCCAGCGGTTCTTGAATGGTTGACTCAGTTATCCACTTCAGTCCCAAGTGACATCAGACACCCCCAGCCAAGAGTCGGTGGGTTCGTCAGACACAACCCTTAGTTGGCATGGCCAGGGAGCAGGCCCTGTGCCCTCACCTGTCCTCAACCTGCCTCTGTCCTTTTCTGTTCCCTCAGCCAGATAAATATTATATGCTGTGGGCTCAGCTCCACTATACAGCGAAGACGAGCTACTAGAGGACAGTCAGCAGCTACTGGCCAGCCAAGATGTGGAGGAGACATTTGCTGCTTTCTCCGGTAAGCGGGCAAGTAGTGAGGAGGAGAGTGGTGTGGAAGCTGGTGTTGCGAGCAGTCAGGCTCCTGTGCCCAGAGACCATTGAGGAGGACATCAGTGACATGCAGACAGTACTCGATGATGATGATGTAGATGATCGCACTTGGGAGCCAGGTAAATTAGGAGCTTCATAATCATCGGGAGAAGAGGGTTGCAGCTTGCCTGTGAAGCAGCAGCGGAGCCAGCAAGTTGCTAGCGTGGTCGGGTGTCAGCAGGGTGGCAGCAGTTAGAGGTCGGGAGCCAAACGTGCCCAGGGTAGACCACATGCTTTGCAAGAGCCTACCTGCCCGGAAAGTAGTGGTGCAGAGGTTCACAGAAGCAGCGGCGGTAGCAGTCAGTCAGTGCAGAGTGTTGGGGGTAAAATCACTTACTCGGCGGTGTGGCAGTTTTATGTTATGCTGCTGGACTAGGTGAACATGGCTATTTGAAGAATCTATGGGCAGAAGGTGAAGCATGGCCAGGGTGCTAATGTTGGCACCATGGCTCTGCGTCAACATATGCAGCATCACCATAAAGTGGCCTGGGAAAATCGTGGCTCTGATGTGGTGGTCCAGCCTGCATCACCCAGTGACACGCACCCGAATTCAGGCAGTCAAGGCTCCACCACCTCAGCTGAAGGGAGCTGTCTGTCCTTCCCATCATCTGCTGGTCATGATGCTCCTGCTCCTCCTCTTACTCCTTGTCAGTCATTCCATCAGCAATCGATCACCTGAAGCCATTGCCAAGAGACAACAGTATGCGTGCACTCATCCAACTCACTCATCCCTTTCCAAGTGGTGGACTCTGCACCTTTCAGAGAACTGATGGCTCGTGCCGAGCCTAGGTAGAGATTCCTAAGCCGTCATTTCTTTGCCAAAAAGGCAGTACCAGCCCTGCACACGTATGTAGAACAGAAGGGGTCCAGTCCTTGAGCCTGTCGGTGTCTGCCAAAGTGCACGGCAGCACCAAAATGTGGAGCTGTAACTACGGTCAGGAACAATGCATGTCCTTTATGGCCCACTGGGTGAATGTGGTTCCTGCATAGCCACACCAGCAACTTGGCCAGGTGACATCGCTTCTGCCTCCACGTTCTCACGCCATTGGTCCTGCGACAATGTCAGTCTCTGCCTCCTCATCCTCCACTGTGTCCTCAGCCTCCACTGCAGGGACAATTCACAGTGCCCCTCAAGAATACCACATGTGCAGTGGACAGCGGTAGTCACACTGTTCTGCAGCTCGTTTGCCTGGGCGGACAGAGTAATGCAGGGGAGGAACTGCTCCGTGTCCTTCATCAAGAAATTGAATCCTGGCTTTCTCCATGGCAAATCAAAATCAAAACCATGGTGAACGACAATGGGAAGAACATGGCACACGTGTTCAATCTGGTTGTCAAGCGGTTTCTGAAGTCTTCCATCCATCTGCAAGACATCCTAAAAATTGCCAGGAAACTGCATGCACTTCAGCCATTCGTACACCGCAAAGCACACCCTCCTTGAGCTGCAGCGGCAGAACGGCATCCCCCAACATAGGCTGGACCATATGTTGGTCCAGCCTATGTTGGACCGACTATACGAACATAGAAAGGCCATAAACGATTTCTTGATGATCGAAGCAGACAGGAGTACTCCCCTGTGTAACTTCAATGTCAACCAGTGGCAGCTCATGTGTGACACCTTCCATTTGCTCAGGCCCTTTGACAAGGCCACGTTATTTGCCAGTCGCCAGGACTACTGGATGAACAACGTCATTCCACTGCTTCATGTCCTGGAACGGATGCTGGTAAATCTGTATGGTCAGGGGACCGGAGACATGGCGCCTAGATCTCACGACCACATGAGCCCTGTGGAGGCTGAAATGCAGGAGGACATTAGAGCACAAGCAATGTGTAGCGAAATGGGTGGTTGTTCTACACGGTGACAGTAGAGGAGCAGGAGCAGCCAGAGGAGCTACAGGGTGATGGGCAAGACGAGGCAGAGGACCCAGACACACTGTGGCAGTATGCAGTGGAGATGGAGGCAGGGAGTCCCTCCGAGTCTCTTGCACAAATGGCCCAATGCATTCTCACCTGCTTGCGTAGTGACAGCCGAATTGTAACCATTAGGCAGAGAGATAACTTCTGGCTCTCCATCTTGTTGGACCCTCACTACCGGTCCAAAATGGGGGCCTTTTCTTTACACCCGCTGAGAGGGAGGACAAACTGAACTACTATAGAGACATCATGTAGTCAGTTGGCCGCTGCCTATCTGCACCATCATCCATTCTCTCGCAGGTTTGATGGGGATGGCCCCCTGCGCTCACATTCCTCTGCAATGGCTGCTGTGGCAGGGTGGGGGGGTAGGAGCAGTTCCAGCTCCATCAGCAGCAACTTGAGTCTAGAGTCACTGATGAGCAGCTTTCTTCACCCGCCTAGTGAAGAAACTACTTACCAGCAGCAGCAGCTAGACCTGGAGCAGGACCTGAACCAGCAGGTGGTGGCATACTTGGACAGCACCCTGCCACCCCACATTGAAGATCTGCTGGACTACTGGGCAGCTAAACTCGATTTGTGGCCGCAACTGGCAGAGTTTGCCCTGGAAAAGCTGTACTGCCCGGCCAGTAGTGGGGCATCATAGCAGGTGTTTAGTGCTACAGGGGCCATAGTTACATCAACTCACCTGTCCACCCAAAATGTGGAGAGACTGACCTTTGTCAAGATGAATCAGGCGTGTATCAGCCAGGATTTCCACCCACCAATGACTGATGCATCAGACTAGATCATCCATGGTGCCACACCAACACTTTGTCAAAAGAGACCGGTTTCTTCTGGCTACCTGCCTCAGCTACTATTCTGATGCTGCCACCCACCGGATGCCACACATCTGATGCCAAGTGCTCCTTCTTTCCATTTTCATCTGGTACTGTTATTGCCACCCACCTCCCCACTCTGTCACCGGGTCACTCTGTGGTCTCCTGATGCTGCTCCCACCTCCACACTATGTCACCTTGCTACTCTGTGATCTCCTGATGGTGCTGCCACCTCCACACTATGTCACCTTGCCACTCTGTGGTCTCCTGATGCTGCTGCTACCTCAACAATATGTCACCTTTTCACTCTGTGGTTCCCTGACGATGCTGCTGCACCCTTCACACTCTGTCATTGTGCCACCCTGTGGCCTCCTCCTGATGCTGCTGCTGCCACCTCCACACTCTGTCATTGTGCCACCCTGTGGTCTCCTCCTGATGCTGCTGCTGACGCCACCTTCAAACTCTGTAATTGTGCCACTCTGTGGCCTCCTGATGCTGCTGCCACCTCTACACTGTCATTGTGCCACTCTGTGGCCTCCTGATGCTGCTGCTACCTCTACACTGTCATTGTTCCACCCTGTGGCCTCCTCCTGATGCTGCTGCCGCCACCTCCACACTGTCATTGTTGTGGCCTCTTCCTGATGTTGCTGACACCTACCTCCACACTGTCATTGGGACACTCTGTGGTCTCCTCATGCTGCTTCCACCTCACCACTATGTCATAGGGCCACTCTATAGACTTCTCATGCTGTTCCCACCCTCCCCACTTCATGACAGGGCTATTTTGCCTTTTGGCCTGGCTGACATCATCATTTATTTGACTAATCTGTCAGAAGGAAGGAAAAATGAGAGGCACAACGTGTCCTATCTATGTAACAGCTGTAAGGCCTGCATAACATGGTCCCTATTTTGCATCAGAATTGGCTTATGATTTGGTAGCCAAAACCATGAGTGGGTACAAAACACTGAAGACATGCAAATATTCCATTCACGTGTAATCTCTGTTTTGGATCCACACCAGTTTTTTTGGGCTTTAGCAATACTAATGGATTACTGACCAAATGCTAACCGAGTGAAGGCGGATGCTTCACAAATAGGATCCGTTTTTTGTTGGGTTATTGTTCTAATGGATCAGAGGAAGGGAAAAATAATCAGTGACGTCAACACAAACTTACTGCTGACACCCTCTCCACTCTGTCGGGGGGAATCTCCTTGTATAAGCGTTTAATAGAACAGGTTCTGTATACATCTATGTGGAATCAGCTGCCGACGGTGTAAAAGGAGTGCGCTTCTTCTTGACGCTAACATTGCCCTGTAAGGCTGAGTTCACACTTGCGTTATTTGGTCAGTTTTGACCCCGTAACTGCCCAAATAAGTGAAGTGTGCAGTTATTTTAAGAGCTAAGCCTGTCATCTGCATGTCATACTGACTCACAGTATTATTTCACTACCACAGCAGACTCCCTATGCGTGTTACTGCAAGGCACAGAGTTATACACCACTATAAAGGCTCTCTGCAGCCAAGAAATATACTTTTTTTAATGCAATTCACCGCAAATAAATTTGGATCGTACCAAATTTTTTTGAAAAATTCTGCAAATCGGCCTAATCGCATTTTTTTGAAATTCTCTATTAATAGCTAATTTCTTTGAGGAGTTATTAGTAATGGAAGTTACAGGTTTGAATGTAGCATCTGTATTTTCATGCCTTCATGAGAACACTACCAGCCCCGTGCTCTGGCCTTTTCATAAGGACATTAGATCAGATTTACTAAGACTGGCATTTCATACGTCAGTAAAAAAGTCTGCTAGAGTAAGATGTATTAAATTTATTAGGCGTTGGCATAGATTTCAGCTATAATTTACATAATTTTTTTGTCTTAAATTATTGTAAATCTGTCAAGAGAGGCCATACCCAGTTCCAATAACCCCAGCAACTTTTCACACCACTTTGGAAAAAGTATAAAAAATTGCAACTTATCGTGGAAATATGGCATTGAAACCTTATGGGTGTAATTACAAAGGGAAATTAATACCCATAATACTTGGTGTAATATACAGTATAGACCCCCTAACATCTTTGAGGAGATAGAAAGTTCAGCTGTAAAATCAAATAGAGCGGGCTGCACACGCTGGTACAGTGGTCATAGTCATAATGGGAGATTTTAACTTCCCAGATATTGACTTGCACCATGTTTCTGCCTGAACTGCAAAGGAGAGAAAATTCCACAACCTGTGCAGGACCACTTTATGGGCCAGTTTGTAGAAGCTCCCACTAGGGGCAATGTGTTATTAGATCTGATCATTTCTAATGATGCAGAGCTTGTTGGCAATGTTACTGTTCGAGAAACACTAGGTAATAGTGGCCACTATATAATTATATTACTATAAGAAGCAAACTCTGGCTGGGAAAAAAAGGCCAATTTTCCTGGTTGAGGGTAGAATTTCAGGGCATTGACTGGGAGTATCTATTTTCAGATAATAGCACAGATAACAAATGGGAGAGCTTTAAATTTACATTGGGTAATTATACTGCTAAATTTATTCCTGTAGGTAACAAGTATAAACGGCTACATTAAACCCCACATGGCTGACAGCTACTGTAAAAAGGATGGTCACTGAGGATAAGGAAAGGGCAGAGTTACTAAATGTGTTTTTTTTAGCTCTGAATATCCAAATAAAGAGAAGGAGCTTATATCGGTGATGCCAGGGCTGTTAGTATATCCAGTAATATACTCAATTGGCTAACTGTAGATATGGTCCAAGCTAAGTTAAATAATGTAAGTGTGAACAAGGCTCTGGGCCCAGAAGGGGCCAATCCAGCACCTCTATTGCATTGTCATTGAAAAATGTATTCGCCAATCTTGACGTATGCCTTGGGTCGTTGTCCTGCTGGAACACTTTATCGCCCTGTTTATACCCATAGTACTAGAGTGTACGAAGTAACTCGTCTTGTAGGATACTCACATATAGCGTAGCTCAGCATTGAGGCTACCATCAATCCTGGTCAAGTATCCAACGCTTTTGGCCTCATGCACACGACAGTCTTTTTTTGCGGTCCGCAAAAAGAGGTTCCGTTGTTCCGTGATCCGTGTCCGTTTTTGTTTCCGTGTGTCTTCCTTTATTTTTGGAGGATCTCAAGACTTTAAGGAAAGTAAAAAAAAATCTAAGTCAAGTTTGCCTTGCAATTATAATAGGAAAAAAACCGACGCGGACGCGGATGACAATCTTGTGTGCCTCTGCGTTTTTCACGAACCCATTGACTTGAATTGGTCCGCAAACCATTTAGGACAGGTTATATTTTTTTGACGGACTGGAACCACGGATCACGGACGCGGATGACAAACGGTGCATTAGCCGAGTTTTCAACTGACCCATTGAAAGTCAATGGGTCCGCAGAAAATCACGAAAAATGGAACAACGGACACGGAATGAAGCAACGGTCAAGTACATGAGGCCTTTGGCTGTGAAACAACCCCATTTCATCAGGCTTCCTCCACCAAACTTGACAGTTCCTTCAATTTATTAATCCGTTAGCCCCCTTTTCCCTTCTTTCTTCCAGACCCATTTGCACCCGTCAGAGCTCAGTCTATTGAATTTCGTCTTATGGCTCCAAATCACCCATTTCCAATCTTCTACTGTTTACTGTTCATACTATTTTGCAGCCAATGCTTCTTATAATCATATTGAAGTCGAAGCTCCTTCACCTTTTTTGGGCCACCATTCCAGACTTGTGTAATGCGCGTTGCATGGTGCTTGCATGGACGTTTGTGACCTCACTATTATGAAGCATATGAGCCATCTCCACTGCCGTGTTTGTTGCGCCAGAACTGATAGACATTGTGATGAGCTGACTTGTTGACCCCGATATTTTGACTGGACATCCACCTCTTGGCTTTGGAATGGATGGATAAACTTAATTTCTTCCAACTGGCATGGCACTCACATGATGCAGTTTGCCAATGTTCTTGGCCGAAATACCGCTATTGATGAGCTGGATGATGCTGTTTCTCTTTTCTTCGGAAATCTTCTTCACCTTTCGCTTGGAAATACAACCTAATAACACACTGAGCTAGTAGGGAATGTGAGAACAAGTTGTAATTTGTAGTATACAAGAAGAAAAAGATTGTTCCACCACCAGGAGCAAAACAGTAACAATGCAGTTACATGACAATAATCTATATAACTAATCATATGCTAAATAGTTGCAAGTCCAATTTATGTAAGATAGCCAAGATGATTGCCTATAAAATGATGGTAGTCTAACGTTCGCAGCTGTAGTGGATGGTGAGATATGGAGCCTGAAAGTCAAAAGTTCAAAACATTGTTACCCTTTTGCTCACATATATACACTCACCTAAAGAATTATTAGGAACACCATACTAATACGGTGTTGGACCCCCTTTTGCCTTCTGAACTGACTTAATTCTACGTGACATTGATTCAACAAGGTGCTGATAGCATTCTTTAGAAATGTTGGCCCATATTGATAGGATATCATCTTGCAGTTGATGGAGATTTGAGGGATGCACATCCAGGGCACAAAGCTCCCATTCCACCACATCCCAAAGATGCTCTATTGGGTTGAGATCTGGTGAACTCATTGTCATGTTCAATAAACCAAATTGAAATGATTTGAGCTTTGTGACATGGTGCATTATCCTGCTGGAAGTAGCCATCAGAGGATGGGTACATGGTGGTCATGAAGGGATGGACATGGTCAGAAACAATGCTCAGGTAGCCCGTGGCATTTAAACGATGGCCAATTGGCACTAAGTGGCCTAAAGTGTGCCCAGAAAACATCCCCCATACCATTAAACCACCACCACAAGCCTGCACAGTGGTAACAAGGCATGATGGATACATGTTCTCATTCTGTTTACGCCAAATTCGGACTCTACCATTTGAATGTCTCAACAGAAATCGAGACTCATCAGACCAGGCAACATTTTCCAGTCTTCAACAGTCCAATTTTGGTGAGCTCGTGCAAATTGTAGCCTCTTTTTCCTATTTGTAGTGGAGATGAGTGGTACCCGGTCGGGTCTTCTGCTGTTGTAGCCCACTTTTCTTTCCCATTCTGACATTCAGTTTGGAGTTCAGGAGATTTTATCCCAGGACACGGAGGCTCATATTGCTGTCTCTCTCTTTACTGTGTTTCCATAGCAGCAAAGAAAAACACTTTAAACATGCAGAAACTATGGCAACAAGCCCCACCCTGTCACTCCCAGTGTCCATATAACCCCTGGTCACACTGGAGCAGTCCTCTTTCTTTGCTGCTCCAGTTAAGTATACATAGCAGTTTTCCTTATGCCCTGAGGTGTTCCCTTTTGGGCATTCCTTAGGGCATGGTATCTCATTATTGTAATATATCGTGTGATATCTTCTGTTTGGTAACCTGAGGGTTGTCCTGACTTATATATATAGGTTATTCGTTTACTTATAGGTATATATTTTTCTATCTGCCCTTTCAGCTTGCCTCTCCTCTCCCCGCCGTTTGCGTTTTTTTCTGCTCCGGCTGGGGAGGAGTGGGCTCTCTGTTTCTTCATTCTATCGTTGTGGGGTATTACCCTCTTACCCCTCGTTGTCCCCAGGCCTGCGCTGCGTGCCCGCACTGCGGGGAGGAAGCGCCGCCATTTCGCGCGCTTTTTCCCCTTCTTCTTCTCTGTTCTTCTCCTTCTCGCGAGATCTCGTGTGCTAACTGCGGCCGAGGTCTCGCGGGATTTCGTGCGGTGCTTGTTCCGGAGCGATTCTCTGCCTCAGTCGCGTCTCCTGCAGCGCCGGTCCTGGTCTTATTACGGTCTGTCTTTCGACTGCTTCTTCTTCTGCTCCCATAGGGTGACTAACCCTCAGCTCGTCTGTGCTCACTATGTCACGCCATTCCCGATCCCGGTCCCCTAATGTCGGCCCCCCTCAGAATATGGAGTCCAGGGGCCACATGTCTCCCCCATCCAGGAGCTCTAGTGACCCTACCAGGGACCTTAGCCATTCAGCGCTCTATATCAAGCGCTATCATGTCTGCCATGGGTTCCATGTCCACAGCAATTTCACAATCTGTGACACAAGCCCTAGCTATTCAGCCCCCTCATGCCTCCAGAACAACTGAGAATGATTGCACTGTCCCATCCGCTGACAACGCGCTAAGACCGCGTAAAAGAGCCTGTCCGCGCCAGGCAGAACGTGCGCGAGGTTGGAAGTCGGCGCGGTCACAGCCCGAACATGTTTCTGACTCTGATAGAGAGTCTGATGAGGAGGCACAGCGCTACTCCCTGCATGGCTCAGAGGAGGATTTGACTGGGGTCGCGGTTGACCCTGTTGATGTGGATTTGCCGCCGCCCCCTGCTACGGCGTTCCCGGATGCCCCGTCTGGGTCCGCGGATCCTCTGGTGGATCCGTTGGGGGATCCTATGTTTGATCCCAATGCTTTACACCACCCGCGGTCTTCTGAGTGGCTTCCTGCCACGCATGTAACTCAATACATTGCGGGCTGAATGCCCTAGACCCCTGATCCCGCATAAAGTTTGTGAGACGCCGGTGGTGGACCCGAAGATGGTCCAGTTTTTGACTAAGACAGGGTTTAATCCCCGCAAAGGCCTGGATTCCGCCCTTAGGGCATGCCAGGATAAAGTTTTGGACATTATGGGGCCACTGGCCAAAATTCTGGATATGGCCGAGGCGGCCAAGGCGGCTGGTAATCAGGTCGACCCTGAAGAATTATCTGGATGGGCTCAGAGGGCGGTTTGCCTTACGGGCAACGCTAACACCTCGTTAGCTATAGAACGGCGCAAAGCGCTTCTTATGAAAATTGAGCCGAAGCTGGCTAATTTGGCCATTTCTGAGGCGGGCAAGGATGCCCAGGGGCTCCTCTTTGGAGAGCCTTTTATTAAGGAGCTTGGGAAATACGTTGGGGCTTTTACTGCCCTGGATAAGGCGCAAGCGTCCATGCGTAAGGTTTTCCCAAACCGTTTTTCAGCCAGGGCCGGCAGTTTCAGGGGCCGTCTGCCCGGCCGCTCCTCCTCCTATGCCCGTGGTTCGGGCAGAGGCTCCTTTGGCCACAGATCCTCGTTGCAGGACCAGCAACATCAGCCTTCCTTTTTTCCTACCCGGGGCGGCTATAACCGCGGCAGAGGATTCCGTGGACACCCGGGCTCCAGGAAACCATACGGTGAGTCAGCTATTCAATGTTCCTCCTATTTCCAATTGTCCGGTGGGGGGAAGACTCCGGTTCTTTTCCCATGCGTGGAGAAAAGTTTCTTCCGACCCGTGGATTCTTTCTACGGTCAGGGGTTTTGTGATCGAGTTAGTGTCAAACCCCGTGGGTCTTGCTCCCCCTTGCGCCCGCATGCCGTCCGGGTCCGCTCGCGCCCTCATAGAGTCGGAGCTCTCGGCTCTTTGGGACAAGGGGGCGATAGAGTTGGCTCCCGCGGACTCTTTGGGGGTCTTGAGCAGCATCTTTCTGGTGCAGAAAAAAGGGGGTCAGCTGCGCCCCGTCATCAATCTGAAGGCACTGAACAGTTTCGTCAGGTACCGCCATTTCAAGATGGAAGGGATTCATCTTTTGAGGGACATGCTCCTTCCAGGAGATTGGATGGCGAAGGTAGATTTGAAAGACGCCTACCTCACGGTGCCGGTGGCACCGGAGTCGAGGGACTTGTTACGCTTTCCCTGGAGAGATCAGGTGTGGCGCTTTACGTGCCTTCCCTTTGGCCTCTCCTCCGCCCCCTGGTGCTTCACCAAGCTATTACTTCCTGTGGTAGCCTGGTTGCGCAGTCGGGGGGTGCGTCTGATAGTATACCTGGACGACATTTTGTCCGGCCTCTCTTCTCTCGCACCTTCAGTTGGCCACCTCCCTCATCTCCGGTCTGGGGTTTGTCATCAATCAGGAGAAATCTTGTTTGATACCGTCCACCACGATGGAGTTTCTGGGCTTCCAGATCGACTCGGTAGCACAATCCCTCAGTTTACCGCAGTTGAAGGTTCTGAGTATTCGGAAGGAGTTGAGGCACGCTCTGGCGTTACCTCATTTATCCCTGAGACATCTGGCCCGGATAATCGGGCTGCTGGCTTCTTCCATCCAGGCAATCTTTCCGGCGCCCCTCCATTACAGGGCGCTTCAGCGCCTCAAGATTGCTCACCTTCGGGAGGGTGCATCTTATGCCGATACCATCGTGCTGGATACGGAGACCAGGCACGAGTTGAACTGGTGGATCCACAACCTCTCAATGTGGAACGGCAGAGCCATTTTTGGGCCTCAGCCGGACCTGGTCATCGAGTCGGACGCCAGCCTCCACGGGTGGGGCGCTCATTGCAACGGCATCTCCACCGGAGGTCCTTGGTCCCGGAGCGAATCCCAGCTCCACATCAATTCCTTGGAACTGCTGGCGGGATCTCTGGCGATCCGCAGCTTTGTCAACAACACGGTCAAGGTTTGTGTCCGACTCCGCATGGACAACGTGTCGGCGGTCCGGTACATCAACTTTATGGGTGGAACGCGCTCGTCTGTGCTCACTCATTTGGCCATGGATTTTTGGGACCAATGTTTCTCCAGGGGGATCATGGTTGTCGCGGAATATCTTCCGGGTCTCCACAATGTGAGAGCAGATTGGAGTTCGCGGTATCTTTCGGATGCCAGCGACTGGAGATTGGATTCTGGGGTTTTCGATGCCGTGTCATCTATATGGGGTCCGTTCTCCATCGACCTATTTGCATCGCGCCTCAACGCTCAGCTGCCCAGATTCTTCAGCTGGCGGCCGGATCCGGAAGCGGAAGCGGTGGACGCTTTCCTCCAGGAGTGGTCGACTCCGGTCCTTTACGCTTTCCCTCCATTTGCTCTAATCCCGAGGGTTCTTCTCCAGATCCGCCGCCAGTCGGCGGAGCTGGTTCTCGTTTTGCCCCTTTGGAGGTCCCAGTCGTGGTTTCCCCACCTTCTGGATCTTCTCATCGCCGAGCCAGTTTTGCTCCCTGTTCTTCCCCACCTGCTCCAGGATCCGGCGGGTCGGTTTCACCCTCTGCTCATCGACGGCACTCTACGCCTCCTCGCGTGCAGAGTGTCGGGGGTCCCTTGGAGATCTCAGGGGTTTCGGAGACAGCTCGCTTCTTGCTGGCAAGCGCTTGGGCACCCGGAACCAGACGAGCTTATCGCTCGGCTTGGGATTCCTGGGCTCGTTGGTGCCTCTCAGGGAATCTGGATCCCACTGAGGCTCCTGTAACGGCTATCTTATCTTTCTTGTCTGCCTTGTTTGATGAGGGCAAGGCATATCGGACTATTAATCTGTATAGGTCCGCCATCTCGTCTAGGCACTTGGGGTTTGACGGTCGCCCGGCGGGCCAGCATCCCCTGGTCTGTAGATTGTTGCGCGGTTCTCGCCTTTCTCGTCCTCCGAGGCCGCGGTTTTCCGCTACTTGGGATGTTTCCATCGTTTTGTCCTTCCTACAGGATTGGCCCTCTAATGACGTCTTGTCGTTAAGGCAACTCTCGGCTAAGCTGGTCACCCTCTTGTGCTTGATCTCCTGCAAGAGGGTTTCTGACGTCCGGGCGTTGGACCATGATGCCCGCTCTTTCTCGCCGGTGGGTGTGACGTTCAACATCTCCCGGCGTACTAAGACAAACATTCGCTCGGTTTCCTATCCGTATTTTCCGGAGTCTCCGCAACTTTGTCCTGGCACTTGTCTGCAGGAATACGAACGTCGTACCTGTCGGTTGCGTGTTCCTGAGTTTCCTCATCTCTTTATCTCCTTCCGTAGACCTTTTCACCCGGTGACCAGTGTTACCCTTTCTCGTTGGGTCAAATGGGTTCTATCTCTGGCGGGTATTGATACCTCCATATTTACGGCTCATTCGGTTCGCAGTGCCTCTGCCACCTCTATGACGGTCTCTGGGGCCCGTTTAGAGGATGTTATGAGGTTAGCAGATTGGTCTAGGGCTTCTACCTTTCGTGAATTTTACTTCAGGCCACCATCTCATGCTTTCTCGTCTGTGGTGGCCCAGCTTTAAACTTGCAATATGAGCCTCCGTGTCCTGGGATAAAATTTCATGATTTTACTATTTCATGACGTAAAGTCATGATTTTATAAAGGACACGGAGGCGAGTATTGCCCGCCCGTTTTTTCCCCTCCCTGGAATATCGTTTGTTTTATCTGTCATTTGGATGTTTTGATTTAGTTCATTTATATGAATCGGTTGATATGTGTCTTCCTGGGTCTGAATTGTATACTACCGTATGTGTTTGCTTGGTTCTTTCCTAGGTTGATGTTCAAGCCGAGATGTCCGGAATGTTTGCGGTTTCGTTGCTTAAGGTTCCTGGCGGGATGTCCGGAATGTGCACAGTTTCGTGGGCATGTCAGATCCGAGCCTCCGTTCCAGTTGTCAGTTTCTAGTTCGGGAGACCTGAAGTCTGTTCGTCAGGCGTCCATCAGTTTGCAGTGGGTGGACCATCAAAGAAAGAGGACTGCTCCAGTGTGACCAGGGGTTATATGGACACTGGGAGTGACAGGGTGGGGCTTGTTGCCATAGTTTCTGCATGTTTAAAGTGTTTTTCTTTGCTGCTATGGAAACACAGTAAAGAGAGAGACAGCAATACTCGCCTCCGTGTCCTTTATAAAATCATGACTTTACGTCATGAAATAGTAAAATCATGAAATTGTCTTGACCAGGACCACAACCCTACATGCATTGAAGCAACTCCCATGTGATTGGTTGACTAGATAATCACATTAATGAGAAATAGAACAGGTGTTCCTAATAATTCTTTAGGTGAATGTATATATATATATATATATATCAGTTTCTTTCTGGGCTATAGGTAACTCTAGGTCTATGCATTATTTTCTTCTCTCTCCTCTTTCTAGGGATTGGTGGGAGTCTCAGCAGTCAGACCCCTACTAAATTTTTTATATGTGTCCATGACATATCAAAAGTTGTATGAAAATTCAGTGACCCTTTAACTCTCTGAAGGACTGAACACTTCTATGCAGTACATAGACAGGTCATTGATTTCTGTGTAATGCTTAATTGCTCCTGTGGTAGCACTGCAGAAGAGTTGAACCCGTTCGGCCCTGTTCCCTACAGACTACAACTGATTGCTGGAGATTCATAGGACCTCCTGTGATCAGATTATTGGCTCGTGGCCTTTCTAACAAAAAAGGATAGTATATAGCTATGTTGCCATTCTAAATTGCGCTTTTGTCTCGAGGCTGCAATGACTAAAGTATAGCTTGTACACTATGAAGATCTACTATTAAATAGAAAACATTTATTTTATCTTAATTATTATTTTTATTTATTATTAAAGCGTTATTCATTTCATGGCAGTGTACAATTGCAATAAGCATGAACAAGACCAGTTATAAGCTGGTACGGAAGAAGAAAGGATCCAGCCATCGAGGGCTTACAATCTATAAGGGATGGGAGAAGGATACAGTAGGTGAGGGTAAAGCTGGTCATACAGCAGTATAATGGCAGCAGAGTTACTGTAGGTTGTAGGCTTGAACAGGTTGGTTTTCTGGTTTCTTTTGAAGGTTTCCATGATAATGCCTCTGATATCTTGTGTTCCACAGCATGGGGGATGTACGGGAGAAATCTTGGAGGCATTCCTGGGAAAAGAAGATAAGGAGGAGAAGAGAGAATGAGGTCTTATGAGGATCGGTGATTGCATTTGGGAAGGTACCAGGAGATCAGGATACAGATGTATGGAGAATACAGGTTGTAGATGGCCTTGTATGTCATAGTTAGTCTTTTATACTGGATTCGCTGGACAATTGGGGGCAGAGGAGCAGAGGAGTAATGGGGGAGTGGTGGATTAGTCGAGCAGCAGAGTTGAGGATAGATTGGAGAGGTGTGCGAGTGCTAGAGGAGAGACCAGCGGAGAGGATATTAGGGTAGTCTAGCCAGGAGATGATGAGCTCATATACAAGCATTTTAGCAGAATCCTGGTTGGAGGCAGCAGTCACTTTGGATCAGTAACTTTGAGGAGATTTATCAAAACTAGTATAAAGGAAACTGTCTAAGTGGCCCATAGCAACCAATCAGATTCCACGTTTCATTTTCCTATGCAGCTCTGAAAACTAAAAGGTGAAATCTGATTGGTTGCTATGGGCAACTAAGACAGTTTTCTTTACACCAGTTTTCATAAATTCCCCCCCCCCCCCTTGTGTTTGCCTAGTTTTTAGCACATTGCAGTGCACAGTTATTGGCATTTGTTAAGACAGCCATACACGTGAGTTTAGTGGTGAACGCTTAATCAGCCGATAGCCATCTCTCCTGATACATGCATATTTGGCTTGGCTAAGCATGTATGTGTTGTGAATGGGAGAGGGAAAAACATGGCATTACCGGAAGCTATCGCGTGGGTGGCCAGACGTCCGGTTTTAGGCCGGACAGTCCGGTTTTCTGGCACCCTATCCTCCATCTGGCACAGGGCCTGGACGGACCCAGCGGGTAGCATCCAGCAGTCCCAGATCCAGACATCTCTCTGCCAGAACAGCCTGCCGGAGATGTCTAATGCTGGTGCTAGCCTTATTTTCCCAAGAACAAAAAGATCAAACATGTTGATATCCAACATGCCTGACCCCTCTTCTCCCAGACATCCACCATCAGAGGCAAGTTAGGAGGCCTCCATACATGTTATTCTAGTGGACCCAGCTGACATACATCTAATATGTATGGCCACATTGGCCAGCTAAACAATACTGAGGCCTTAGAATCGTTCAGTCTTGTTATTAATGGACATAAACAAAACCACTGATCACCAAAGGCCACAAGCTCCCCAGTGTGAGAACCCAGCCAAGCAAGTCCCTATAGCTCATATTCCTGGTCCTATGTACAGGAGTGTACATTTCTTCTAAACTGTAATCCGTATCCTGACCTGCAGTAACTTTAACTTTAAATCAGCGCTCGGTATGGGTAACAACTAACAGGCAGTGCGGGCGGCGCACCTGCTCTTCCCACTAGGCGGCGCAGACGCGTGACGTCACTGTCAGCGCCGCTCGCACTGCCTGTAGGCTGTAGCCTGTTACCGAAGCTAGCTTGAGTGTAAGGTACTAGTAGATGAGCAGTCGCTGAATTAAAGTTGAAGTTACTGCAGGATATGGATTACAGTTTAGAAATGTCAAATGTACACTCCTGTCAGCGGTGGGGAGGGGGATCTGTGGATGACACTGTCATGGGGTGGATCTGTGGATGACACATATAGCATAAGATTCTATATACGGTATGTGTCATTCACAGATCCCCCCATAACAGTGCCATCCACAGATCCCCCCCATAACAGTGCCATCCACAGATCCCCCCCATAACAGTGCCATCCACAGATCCCCCCATAGCAGTGTCATCCACAGATCCCCCCCATAACAGCGCCATCCACAGATCCCCCCCATAACAGTGCCATCCACAGATCGCCCCATAGCAGTGTCATCCACAGATCCCCCCCCCCCCCCCATAGCAGTGTCATCCACAGATCCCCCTCCACTGTCATAGTGTGTGGGGAACAGGGTTTAGAGACAAGCTGCTGCCTTTTTCTTTATAGCAGTGGTCTATATCTGTGGACTTGTGGCGCTCCAGTTATTGCAAAACTACAACTCCTGTTGACTGTCTAGGCATGCTGGGAGTTGTAGTTTTGCAATATCTGGAGTTCCACAGTTTGGAGACCACTGCTCTATAGGCTAAAGCAGCAGATGGGGGTCTGACCACTGGGGCCCCCACCAATCCTGAGAATGGGGACATAATTGTGCCTGGAGTGAATGGTGCAGACTGCACCTGCGTGTCCACCACTCCATCCATTCCGTACGCATGTTTACATTCTCAGGATTGGCAAGGGTTCTCACCTATCTGCTTGTTATCCCTTATACTGCGGATATATATAACTTAATGAGATGGGAAAAACCCTTTAACCCCTTCCCGCTTCAGGACGTATGCATATGTCCTGCATTCTTACTGCAGCTGCAATGTTCACACAACTGGACGTATGCATACGTCCTGCATTCTCACTGCACCTCGAGATCGGTGGCAGAACCTGGCTGGTTGCCATGGCAACAAGAAGCCAGTGGATCTCACAGGCGAACTGTCATAATATACTGACAGTTATACTATGCGGCAGTACAGATGGCCACAGGCCCAGCTAGAGTTGGCACACCTTTTGCACTTAGAATAACATTAAAGTGCAGAAACTTTTAACAGGAACCCCTGCTCTTATACTGTAAACAGGAATACTGCTATTCAAATGTATATATTCATTTTTTTATTAACTTTATTTTTTTTTATCATTGCTGAAGGTCCAAAGCACACAAGATAAAACCCTGGGACACAAACTCTTGTATCGTGAAAGGGCAGTGGGTGAGGCTCAGCTTCAGTGTGATGAGCCCAGAAGAGCTTGATGCCCCCCTGCAGAAAAGAAGGGAAGACTGCAAAGGTATGTATGAAACTGAAGATATTCCTTACACAGTAGTTATTTAGGAGTAATATTTGCACACAATTTTCCACCATTTCCTTTGTATAATGTGAGTCATTCCAGCACGCCCAGGCAGCTAGGACATGTTGAAATCTTAATATTTTTTTTAAAACCACAGACAGCAGGACTTTTCTTCCCTGTTGCGGTTTTAGGTATTGGGTAAAGTATCGCAGCATTTCTAAGCATACTTATGTAAATGTATTGTTGTTATAGCTGCCCCCCCCCCCTACTTTTGTCCTGGCCCCCTGTGGCGCCCCCTTCCCCCCCCCCCCCCCCCCAATTTCTAATCTAGAGACGCCACTTATAGAGTGGAAAGTAGAATATTAGGACTTGCACTTAATTTGAATTTATATGTAATCTTCTGAACAGACAGGGTTACTAGCCTCAGCAGTGATGTGTCCCCAAGCAGCACATGACCCAGCAGTAACATGCCGCTTGGGAACATGTTTTGCATGTGACCCCATCCATCCTGAAATTTATAGGAAGGGGACCAGAAGACCTCTGAATGGAGTCAGAGACCCAGAGAGACAGAACAGAATGGCAGAGTGCAGGCGAGTATGATTTTTTCAATAGCCACAGCTAAGGCTGGAGTGGACCACCCCTTTAAGGCCTCCTTTTTAACATGTATCAGATATTCCCTAGAAAAAATGTTATCACTTCAAGGTGTTATATTAAAATAGCAAAATCTTGTTTCTGAGATTAAAGCGTGCAAGTAGTACATTTCTTCCAAATCTTCACCCATTCACTTTGTGTGGGGAGAGAAGTGATTATGGTACTATCTACTCTAGAAAAACTACACTTTAAATTTATGCTATTTGAAAGCCTGTAATGATACTACACACTTCTCCTTATCCTGTGGGCACTTTAGATTTTCTTCTCCCTTTCTTTCCATGAACTGATCTGACATTCCATTGGGACCCTGGACCATCCTGACTCTACTAAGATTCCAGGAAACTTTAGGACCATCAGTGGAGCCAGTCTCCCTTCCATCCATCATCCTTATCAGCAGAGTCTGGCAGCTGGGGTGGTCCTGGTTGCCCTCCTTGGTAGGACACTAGCAGATACATCTGACTGAGCAGCAACTCTTGGAGACATGGATGAGGCAATAAAGTGATAAGCAAGAGTCACAAACAAAAACAAATGTCCATATTCTTTACATCAAAGCATGACAGTTAAATTTATGCCTGTAAAGTATGCCCACAGAAATCCCCTCTCCAGTCAAAGAGAAATGTATGGGCTGGGGGCTCTGACCTATGTCAGCCGGGTTCAGAAGAGCTTAGAGGTAAAATATCACTTACTAGTATATATTGGAAGCTGAACAATCCAAAATCACTCACCCATGCAACACCTTGCTGACATCATTAACATTGCATAGATCATCATAAGTAGAGATGAGCAAATTTCCTATTTTGAAATTCGCTCACGCTTCATTTGGTGGTAAAAGCAGAATTGTGTTATGGATTCCGTTACCACGGACCATAATGCAATTCTATGACGGAATGTATAATGGAATGCCTTTAGAGGCATTCCGTTATTCATTCCGTCATAATAGAAGTCTATGGGCTGCAAAACGGATCCTTCCCCTTTACGTTAAGCAGTCCTCTCCTGCATAACGGAAACGGGACGGATCTAAAAGCGATTCTGCTTTTACCACCAAACGAAGCGTGAAATTATTTCATAACATGAAATTCGCTCATCTCTAATCATCCTAATTGTAGCACTCTGCTACAAGCGTGTATTACATTGAAGAAGTAGAAAGCAGATAGCGCTTTTTTTATGTAAGAGCGCCACCTGCTGGCTTTAAAATGAAATGTCAGCCTGCAGGCTGGAAATTAACCTCTTCCTGCCTTGACTGTGGCAGAAAGGGGTTAATTCACTTAAAAAAAGAAGAAAAAAAAATGTAAATGTCCAAATTTCTCCAAGATGAATAACGTAAAAAAAAGTCACTTTGAAGGGGCTTGTAGCATTTTGACGCTGTACAAGATTTTTCTGGCAGTACGGTGCTATAGAACCAGCAATGGAAAAATAGGCCGCCAAAATACAAAATGCGCTCCAGTCTTTTGAAGTCTTGCTGTGGGCCCAGCCAGTAGATAAATAACATAAATAGCGTAAGGGTACAAGCATATGGGAATGGTTTTAGAAATGTTTTATCTTGAAACCTTTTGTAATAGTTAAAAAAAAGTTGATAAGAAAGGGGAAAAAATATTTTTTTCATCATTTTGACAGTACTTGTAGGTTGGCTCAGAAATTTATCAGTTATTTGCAGTTAGATACTGAAAAACTGGCCTGGTAATGAAGTGGTTAAAGGAGGAATGGCGAGGGTGGGGAGGGGGTGTTGTCGCCCCAACAAATATATTTTCATTTACACCAGTTTTCTTGTGCAAATGAACCCAGAAATCTGCAGCATAAAAGTTGAGAGATGGAACAATTTTTATTTTTTTAAGTCCCAAACCCATAGTTTGTGACTTTTTGATGCCACTTTTCTGGTGCAAAGGAGATGCTAAATGTCCCCCAGTGTGCCTAATTATTCTTGTTTGTAACTGAGCCTGTGCCCTCATTGAGAGACCGTCAAAGACTGTTGTAACTGTTAGGCTACTTTCACACTGGCGTTTTGGTTTCCGTTTGTGAGATCCGTTCTAGGGCTCTCACAAGCGGTCCAAAACGGATCAGTTTTGCCCTAATGCATTCTGAATGAAAAAGGATCCGCTCAGAATGCATCAGTTTGCCTCCGTTCCATCTCCATTCCGCTTTGGAGGCTGCTTGCAGCGTTTAGGTGTGCGCTTGACGAAACTGAGCCAAACGGATCTGTCCTGGCACACAATGTAAGTCAATGGGGACGGATCCAGTTTTCTCTGACACAATCTGGCACAATAGAAAACGGATCCGTCTCCCATTGACTTTCAATGGAGTTCATGGCGGATCCGTCTTGGCTATGTTACAGATAATACAAACGGATCCGTTCAGGACGGATGCATGCGGTTGTATTATTGTAATGGATCAGTTTTTGCAGATCCATGACGGACCCGCCCAAAACGCGAGTGTGAAAGTAGCCTTAGCTTGTTACCCCCACGAATCAAGTAAAGACCTCACTGTTCAAAGGTGGATTTAGACAAGCAGATAATCGTTACAATACGAACGCAAGTGATGGAAGATGGGCGAGAATCGTGGCATGTAAGTGTTTCTAACGATTGAGCAATCCGACCAAAACCGCTCGTTCAACGTCTGTGAAATCGTTAAGGCCAACAAGTACAGTCATCGTTTGTCATTAATGAATTGCATTATGTAAATGTGTAAATGTGCATCCTATGCATCGTGTATATTCTTGACGATAGAGAGCCCTGTGTAGGCAGGCGTATCAACGAATATACGCTCGGGGGGAAAAAATGTACACGATAATCCTTTCATTTAAATGGTAGTCGCTCGTGTTGGTGATTGCTTAAACGATTATCTGTCCTGTTTAAATCCACCTTTAGTTACAACTTCCTAGAGTAGGAAGCCACGCATATGATTCAGGGCCAAAGAGGGTCTGACCACCCCTTACCATCTCTGATAGTAGTCTCTGATGACACATCTCTTCTAAGCTACAGTTCTTCGAGTGACTGCCCTCTTATGTAATATTAGAAACCCATGTTTAGGCTCACTGAAATGGGAATTCAGACAAGCAAATTAGATTACCTGGTAATGGGGGTCTATTATTTACTCACTTCTATATGACTATGATCTACATGACTACATACAACTCTCTGGATGGTGTTGGTTCTAAATAAACAATCATTTTTTGGCATTAGATGAATCCTGTAGGCTTTGATAATTAGTTGCCCCTTTGTAAGTTTCCTATAAAGACAGTAATTTCTTTCAGATTGTACTGACTCTCCTAGAGCATTCTCTGGTGACATATGGTTGTAATGCTGGTATGGTCTCCTCTCTTGTGGACTTCATCGCCTTCTGAACTCTTGCAGTGTTAACAGTTCCAACCCCTCCCTTACTCTCTATCCTTTTAACACAGTCTGGAGAATTTTCCCCATTCCTTATTGCAGTGTGTCTGACATCTTAAGAAGCCTTTCAATACCTACGGCAGCTGGTCTGTGTCACTCATGTAAGGGCAGGAGGGGCTTGAAACTGACTCATCTGGATAGTAAACTATAGTTAGTGAATAGGCTTTACAGCATTTCCAGGTCAGTGAAACATCCAGGGTCGGACTGGCCCTCTACAGTACGAGAAGACCCAAGATCTGACACAATAATGAACCCCTTATAACACAGGCTCCTGAAGCAGAATATATTTTGGAGATGATCTTGGAATAAAAACCTGCAGATAACCTAATAAACTTTATTGATGATAAGTCCTGAATGTGCAATGATGACAAAAACGAATTAAAAGTGAACTTGCATATTGCCTTTAGAATAATTTCCTCTGGTGGGCCCAAAGAAATTCAATCCGACACTGGAAACGTCTGGACAACCGATCATCATCACTATTTAATCCCTGCTGCATACCTTTATCATAGTTTGACTTCACATTAGTAATGTGTTTGTCAGGTATTAAACCATGGAGTATTATTGATTGTAAAAAATCACATTTGAAATATGTGGTGTCATGATTTTCCCAAATATGTCAAAGATAAAACAAACTAAACAAAACACAACAACATTTTATTCAATAATAATTAGGAAAATTTGAAAATAGATTAGCAATAAAAAAGGGAAAAAATAGTCAAAGAACGGGTTTTGAAGTGTGGATTCCAGGGTCATAACTACACAGGTGGCAGAGGTGTTGGGCACACTTGGGCCTTTATGCCATAGGGGCCATATGGCCTCTTTGCCACACTGACTCTAGTACTATAAAGAGCATATAATAGCTGACTGTAAAAGTGTGGCTGTTATACCCTTACATTTTGGGGTTTATTAGAAATTTGTGTATAAAAATCTAAAAAAATTAAGAAAACCAATGGTTTGTCATGGCCATCAGTGGTATGATTTCAATTCCTAAAGTTCATCTAAAATTAGGCTTAAAATCTGATTGATCTTAAAAACACCAGTGGTCATAGTGGCTCAAGTTTGTAAATTTGACTCCTAAAGTTGTCACCTCACTATTTAAATTATGGTAAAGATGAATAAGCTAATAAGCTACAGTACTACACTAGCCTATCATGTAACATGTAAATCCTAATTTTATAACAAGACACGGAGGCTCAGTATTGCTTTAACCTTCTTTACTGAATCTACCATAGCAGCAAAGAAAAAAATGTATAACAAGTGGGAACCATGGTAACAACTCCTCCCCTTATCCCAGTATATTAGTCCTTGTCTGCCTGGGATCCTCCTCTTTCTTTGCTGCTACCAGGCAGATAAGTACACTCCAGCTCTGTAGCTCTGCTCAGGGTCTGGTACATTTTCTGTTTTTAGCTGGATTGAGTAACCCTTCGGGGTTTTTAAGGGTGTCTTAAGGCATCTTGTCTTATTGCGGTCTACTGACCTGTGGGTGATATTTTACGTGTCATATATGTATTTTTTCCCTACAGGTCTTATCCCCTTATTGCCTCCCTAGGGTTATTTCGCCCTCCTTTGGGGGCCCTGGCGGCTCCGCTGCTTTCCGGCGTGTACCGCGCTCTTCGCGGTATTTTTCGTTTCCCCCTGTTACCTCAGGTTGCGGCCGCCATTGCGCGCGCGTCCCGGCCGTCTTCTTGCCTTCCCGCTCGAAGTCTCGCGATTCGAGATTTCGGGCGCCATTTTCCCCTCTGCGCGCCGGCCGTAGTCTCGCGATCGCGGGACTTCGGCTATTCAGCCTATTGCGGACACCGAGATCTCGCGAGACTTCGGTGTCCCTGTGTGTTCCTCTTGCTGCACGCACCGGACAGTACCGCTCGGCTTGTCGGACGTGTCCCGGTGTCTACCTGTACCCTTTGCGGTCCCTGGCGATTATCTGTGCCCTGGCAGTTCTTGTGCCCATCAGTGACCTGTGAGTACTACCGTTTTTTCCTGTTTGTTCCTCTACTTATTTTCTTGTATGGTGTTACATTACTGCCCCTTTCTTCTCTTCTAGTGCTTTCTGCTGCTTCCTGGCTGGGGTGACTAACTCCTGCCATTCGCTGCTACAATGTCAGTTCGGAAAAATTCTGTTGCTTCTGTGGCCCCTAATGACCCCCCCCCCCCTGCAGGACAGGTCTCCCCTACGCAGGATAGAAGGTCCGAGGTGCTGCACCCAGATGCTCATGATTTGGCACTTCAACAGTCCATTTCTAATGCCATTATAGCCGCCATGGGTTCAATGTCCTCTGCATTAACCCAGACTATTTCTCAGGCCCTCATGGCTCGCCCTAGCACCGTTGTTCAGAGCACGGTCCCACCTCCAGAACCATTACCTACTGCCTCCAGAACAACTCAGATTGATGGGCCATCCCCATCCCAGGATAACGCGCTTCGCTCGCGTAAAAGAGCTTGCACCCGCCAGGCAGAAAAAACGCGGGCATGGAAGACTGCCAGGTCTCTACCTGAGCCAGTGTCAGACTCTGATAGAGAGTCGGAGGAGGAGGCTCATGATAATGACGATGATTTCCCTTTTGATATGGAGGATGATTTGGCGGATGTCGCCGTGGACACGGCACTTAACGTATGCCCGGAGCCCGCTTTACAACTTCAGGGGTCAGCAGAGGATCTGTTAAAGGATCCGTCTGGAGTACCATTATTTAACCCCGACGAGCTGCACCATCCCCGCTCTGCGGAATGGATGCCCGCCACACATGTGGCACAATACCTAGAAGCTCGCATACGCAATCCTCTTAGCAAGGAATCGCGAAATAAATTACGGGCCGAATGCCCTCGCCCTTTGATACCACACAAAGTGTGTGAGACCCCCTCAGTGGATCCGAAAATGGTCCAATTCCTGGCGAAGACGGGTTTTAATCCCCGCAAAGGGCTGGACTCTGCTTTAAAAGCAGTCCAGGATAAGTTGCTGGATATTACGGGTCCCTTAGCCAAAATTTTCGACATGGCCGAGTCCGCTAAGGCGGCTGGTGGCCAGGTGGACCCTGAGGAACTGAGAGGTTGGGCCCAAAGAGCCATTTGTGTGGCTGGTAATGTCAATGCCTCTCTGGCCATTGAAAGGCGTAAGGCCATTTTGATGAAAATCGAGCCAAAGTTGTCCAATCTGGCCTTGACTGAAGCGGGCAAAGATGCCCAGGGTTTGCTCTTCGGCGACTCTTTTATTAAAGAGTTGGGAAAGTATGTAGGAGCATTTACGGCGCTTGATAAGGCCCAGACGTCAATGCGTCGAGTCTTCCAAGGGCGTTTTTCCAACAGGGCCGGCAGTTCTAGGGGCCGACTGTCCGGCCGTTCCAGTTTTCATGCCCGGGGTTCCGGCAGAGGCTCCTTCTCCTACCGAGCATCCCTCCAGGATCAGAGGCACCAGCCATCCTTTTTCCCATCGCGAGGTGCCCCCTTCCGGTCACGCGGTTACAGAGGGAATCCGAACTCCCGACGACCGTTTGGTAAGTCCCATTCTTCGTCCTCTACCTTTTTTAGACCAATGTGTTGGAGGCAGACTCCGGTTCTTTTCCCATGTGTGGCCAGGCATAACCTCCGACCAATGGGTTCTTTCCACTGTACAAGGGTTCACAATAGATCTGATTGCCGATCCGAGTTCTATCCCGGTGCCCCATTCAATACCCCTGTCCAATTCAGCTCGGCCCCTCTTTCAGAGAGAGCTGTCGGATTTACTGCAGAAAGGCGCGATCGAGCGCGCACCAGGGACTCGATGGGGTGTGGTCAGCAGTATTTTTCTGGTGCAAAAGAAAGGGGGCCAGATGCGCCCCGTGATCAATTTGAAAGCCTTAAACGCTTTCGTACAGTATCGGCACTTCAAGATGGAGGGCATCCATCTGTTAAGAGATCTGCTCCTTCCAGGCGACTGGATGGCAAAGATAGATCTCAAAGACGCATACCTGACTGTCCCGGTGTCCCCCTCTTCAAGAGACCTGCTTCGATTTCTGTGGAACGGTCAGACTTGGCGTTTCACCTGCCTCCCGTTTGGCCTCTCCTCCGCCCCGTGGTGTTTTACCAAAATCATGCGCCCAGTGGTGGCGTGGCTCCGCGGCAGAGGTGTCCGCCTCATCGTCTACTTAGACGATATCTTGATCATGGCCCAGTCTCAATCTCTCCTGTTGAAGCATATTCACCTGGCGGTGTCCCTCCTTTCCAATTTAGGGTTCATCATCAACCAGGAGAAGTCTTGTCTGACCCCTGCCAGGTCAGTGGAGTTCCTGGGATTCCAAGTGGATTCATTGGAATTATCCCTCAGTCTCCCTCTCTCCAAAATCAAGGCCATTCGCAAAGAACTGCGACATGTTCTTCAATTGCCCCGGATGTCGTTGCGGCATTTGGCGAGGGTAATCGGACTTCTGGCCGCCTCGATCCAAGCCATCTTTCCAGCCCCTCTTCATTATCGGGCGTTGCAGCGACTCAAAATCGCTCACCTGCGGACAGGGGCCTCTTACGCCGATTTTGTCACGTTGGACGCAGAAACGAAAGACGAACTGAGGTGGTGGATCCACAACCTGTCGTCCTGGAATGGCAGAGCTATTGTGGGTCCCCAACCGGATCTCATCATAGAATCCGATGCGAGCCTGCACGGATGGGGAGCACATTGCAGTGGCGTTTCCACGGGCGGTCCTTGGTCACGGGAGGAATCTCGTCTTCACATCAACGCCCTGGAGCTTCTTGCAGGGTCGTTTGCCATTCGCAGTTTTGCCAATGGGATTGTCAGTACGGCCATCAGACTCCGCATGGACAACATCTCTGCGGTCAGATACGTCAACTGCATGGGGGGAACACGGTCAGTTGTTCTGACCTATTTGGCGAAGGACTTTTGGGAGTTCTGTCTCGACAGGAACATTTCTGTGGTGGCAGAGTACCTTCCGGGCCTTCACAATACCCTAGCGGATTGGAGCTCCCGCTACATTTCGGACTCCAGCGACTGGAGATTAGACGAGACGGTGTTCTCTGCTATTTCTTCTCTTTGGGGTCCTTTTTGAGTCGACCTGTTCGCTTCCCGATTGAATACCCAGCTGCCCAGGTTTTTCAGCTGGAGACCGGATCCTTTGGCGGAAGCGGTAGACGCCCTGCTTCAACACTGGGGAGGCGCGCTGATGTACGCGTTTCCTCCCTTTGCGCTCATCCCGAGAGTACTCCTTCAAGTCCGCCAGCAGTTGGCGAACCTGATTCTGATTGTGCCTTTTTGGAGGACTCAGTCCTGGTTCCCCCAGATCCTGGAACTTCTGGTGGATTTTCCGCTCCTTCTTCCCAATCAGTTGTCGCTGCTTCTAGGGCCAGCGGGAGAATTTCATCCACTCCTGCAGAACGGATCCTTGCGTCTCCTGGCCTGCAAGATCTCGGGAGTCCCGGAGGAGGCACTGGCCTTCCAGGAACAACTAGGTTCCTATTGGACTGCGCTTGGGCGCCCGGTACGAGACGAGCTTATAGAGCCGCCTGGGGCTCTTGGTCTCGCTGGTGCGTCGACCGGTCTTTGGATCCCCTTGAGGCTCCTGTAAATTCTGTTTTAGCCTTTTTGACTTCATTATTTGAGGCGGGGAAGGCCTACCGTACCATCAATGTCTTTAGGTCAGCAATTTCCTCCAGACATAACGGTTTCGATGGCCGTCCGGCGGGACAACATCCCCTGGTCTGTCGCTTGCTCAAAGGTTCACGGTTGGCCCGACCGCCTCGGCCGCGGTTCTCGTCAACCTGGGATGTTTCTGGTGTCCTAACCTTTTTGATCAACTGGCCATCTAATGCTCAATTGTCCTTACGTCAATTATCGGCCAAATTGGTCACTTTATTCTGTCTAATTTCCTGTAAAAGAGTTTCGGACGTGCGTGCTTTGGATTGGGACGCTAGGTCCTTCACCCCGGAGGGGGTTCACTTCAATATTTCTCGATGCACTAAGACCAATATTCATTCGGTCTCGTACCCCCGTTTCCCGGCGTCTCCACAACTTTGTCCCGTGGTTTGTTTGCAGGAATATGAAGATAGAACCCGCCCCTTGCGGTCGCCTTCTCTTCCTCAGTTATTTATTTCTTTTCGCAGTCCGTATGCTCCGGTCACCAGCGTTACCTTATCTCGCTGGGTTAAGTGGCTTCTCTCCCTTTCCGGGATTGATACGACTGTTTTCACGGCGCATTCAGTTCGCAGTGCGGCTGCTACTTCAATGACTACTTCTGGGGCACGCTTGGAAGATGTTATGAGACTGGCGGATTGGTCCAGGACTTCCACATTCCGTGAGTTTTACTTCAGACCAGCAACACACGCTTTTGATAGTTTAGTGGCTCAGCTTTAAACAAGCAATATGAGCCTCCGTGTCTTGTTATAAAATTGCAGGATTTTACTAAGTTATGACGTAAAGTCATGATTTTATTAAAGACACGGAGGCGAGTATTGCCCTCCCTGGACCCACCCTTGTTAGGGCCTGGGTGAGTATTTTATGTCTGATGCTCTATGATTACGTTATTGAGATTAGTAGTATCCTCTACATGTAGATCCCGTTTTGCTGATGCACTGGATTGCGGTCATAGAATGTTTTCTTTTATCCTTTTTTCTTAGGTTGAGAGACTAACGTCTTCAAGCACTTAAGTTACACAGTTCTGGATCGGTCGGATGTCCGGATGTTGCGGTCCAAGCCGACAGGTTCCAAAGGTTCTTTTCGTTGCATTCCGGTTTTGATATGCGCTGGTTGAGGCGCAAAGAAAGAGGAGGATCCCAGGCAGACAAGGACTAATATACTGGGATAAGGGGAGGAGTTGTTACCATGGTTCCCACTTGTTATACATTTTTTTCTTTGCTGCTATGGTAGATTCAGTAAAGAAGGTTAAAGCAATACTCGCCTCCGTGTCTTTAATAAAATCATGACTTTACGTCATAACTTAGTAAAATCCTGCAATTGTCTGCAACTATCTAATAATGTCTTACATATATAACCATTTTAGAACTAAGCTTGTTTTGGCTTTCTTGACCACAAAATATTTTTGTTTTTGCTTACCCATATTAAAAACAATAATTTTAGTTTGTATAAATTATTATTGTTGAAGCTGTATAAGATTTTGTGATACACATAAGTAAGGGTTTGATTAGTATTTACATTTTGTGGGGATAGGCAATCCTGCCATTATTTATCCTTTTCCACTAAAAACACATTAGCATTGAGTTAATCTTTTAGGTACCTTACTGATTATTTTTTTTTACATTATTAGGGGCAGAATATCCACAGTACTTACTGGGAAACTTTCCTCCTGAGCCCTTCTCACAGCCAACAGCCAGGTATGTAAGACCCAAATCTCCCATTATTAATAAACGATTGGAGAGTCAGGTACTTATGAACTAGCAGGCGGGCACAGGTGCCCTCCTGAAATCAACTGTGTTGCCATCTTCATCCTTGCCACACCATTCATCCTCATACCCCACTAGGCCTAAAGTCTATAAGGTAGTATAAGAATGGTGCAGACGGTCAGGAAGCAACGCCATCATCACAACTTCTTTTGGTGGGTCCTAGGTGGCACTATGACATCATTTCAAACACCTGTGCAAATAAACAGGTATCTCAGAAGAGGCCTGAGGCCTGGAACGGGAGTCAGGTGAGTCTATTTTTACTTGGCCCATTAGGGTGCATTGATGTGGACGCTATAGAGGGCATTATTACTATTGGAGGCACTACAGGGAACTTTATTACTACTGGGAACACCACAGAGAGGCTTTATGGCTGCTAGGGGCACTAAGGGGAACATTATTTCTACTGAAGTAAACCTAGGGGAAGATATTAATACTGGGGCAACTATAGGGGGCATTATTACTACTGAGGGCACTGTTGTTTTCTGCAGTATACTTCTTGGGGGCATTGGGGAGCACAGCAGGGGGTGGAACCAGGGTGGAAAGTTTATGTATAGAAGTTGAGGATGATGAAAAAGTGAGGAATCTAAGACATGGCTGAAAGAAGTTGTCATGGTGGTCTGTGCCAAATTGAGAAAATGAGGAAAGAAAACACATCAGAGGAGACATCACTGGATGTAAGAGTTATATAGAGCTTTGTTTTCCTGTATGGTGGTAGTACTGAAAGAGGCAGGGCTGGCTTGGTCCTGTGTCACCTCCTCAGAAGCAGGGGCAGCTTCTGGGATGTATTTTGTTCTGCTTTGACCATGTGTTGCACTGTGGTATTTCTTTCTGTTGCGGGAACATTTTTGCTGCACTAATTTATTGCTGGCCCTGCCTACTTGTGTTGGCCAACACCTTCTGTCAGGACTTAGTGCAGTTTAGGCGCCTAGAGAAGAAGTTTTGAGTAATACCAGTGCTAGGACTAGGAGCAATATACTCACCGCTCCCTGAGCCCATGAAAAGAAATCCATTTGTCCTCCTCCCAGGCCCCTTCCTTCCTGTAGCGGCCACTTCCCCTGCTTCTTTCAATGGTAGCTACACCCGTGCCCAGATCATTTTGTTTAATTTTTTTCAGACACAATATTTCATGCTTTTTATCTGGAATACTAGTAGAATGTCCCTGGAATGTGTATTTATCTATTCAATTTCATATAAAACTCACATGTATCTGGGAAGGTATGCCTAATGTAAGCCTGAATAGTAATTATAACAGTCTTCTATACAAAAAGCCATCATCTACAATGACTGCAATGGTGAGACGGGGTTTATACTCATTAAGGATTAAAGGGCCAGGATCTGATTTGCAAAACACTTGCAAACGTCAATCTCAAGGGTGCAGTGAGGAGTTCATACAACTTATAAGGGGTACATTTTGAGCCCTGTAATTTCCTCTTTAAGCATGCATATTGGCTGCACATAGGCTGACAGGAGGCTGTCACCATTTCTGACATGTCTGTTACTGTAAATACTTACACCATGATGTAAAATTTCTGTGCCATGTTTTCTTTGAATTCAGCATTTTGCTGTTTCCTCAGACTATTTATGAATCAATTAACAATTGGGTGTTACCATTTCCCTTGTCAAAGGGTATGTTTCTACACACTCTGGCAATGTGACCCCTGATTTACATAGTGTCAGACTTTGTAGGGACACCTCCCCACGCTGTTAATTTATTCAGAGGAACAGCACACTACAGAGATCTTAGACAAGGTGTTCCAGCATGACAGATCTTGTTATACACATAAAGCCTATAATAATAAAATACAAGTAATAATAATAAGCCTATAATAAAAATAATTATTCAAACTTTTTAGTGAATATTAATGAACTCACAAAATTGCTTTTTATCTGCTTTCTATAGGTGACAGGGCTAAAATGCGATGATGATAATGATGAAGATGATGATGATAATAAGCCTATAATAAAAATAATTATTCAAACGTTTTACTGAATATTAATAAACTCGCAAACAGGCTTTTTGTCTGCTTTATATAGGTGACAGGGCTAAAATACAGGCAAAAAGGGACCTTGGAAAGTGCAGTCGAAAACAGGAGAAAAATGCACAAAATTTATGACACTGGATATTATATACTTTATATGCAAAGCTAATAATGTTTCAATAATTCTATATTTAAAATAGACATCAACGGTTTAACCATGAGTCAGGAAAAGAAAATTAAATTCCATGCTTCTATTTAAATTCCATGCATGTTTATGCAAAAATATAACACATTTTGTAAATTATTAGCCTTGTTTTCAAACATTTTACAGAAATATGCTCTGTACAGTACAATACAATTTTTGATCAAAAATTGTACTTTAAAAAGTAAAAATTTTACAGTTTTAAATCAAAGTTAACCAGAATTTGTGTTTGTAAGGTTGCATTACATTAAAGTATACATTTTATTTTGCCTGTGAAATTAAAATAAGGCCTCATGCACATGACCGTAGTTTTGATCCGTGTCCGATCTGCATTTTTTTGTGACTTGCGCACTGACATTTATTTCTATGGGTCTGCAAAAAAAATGTGGGCAGCGCACGGATGTCATGTGTGTGCTGTCCGCATCCGTGTGGCCATTCCACAAATTATAGAGCATGTCCTACTCTTGTCCGTTTGCATAAAAAATAGGCATGTCTAATGATGGGTGTGAAAAAACAGCGGAATGCACGATGCCGGTATCTATATTTTACTGATCTGCAGTTTCTAGATTGAAAAATGGTTTCAGTTGTGCATAAGGTATTATTCTTTAGCAAATTTACAGTAAATATTTTTTTCGTTCATTTTGCTTCACAGTAAAATAATTTAACAAATTGGGGTAAACAACAATTTTATAAAAGTGATATACAGTATAACTATTATAAATAATATATAAACATAATAAATTACCTGTTTCCATTAATCATTATACATTCTTGGTTCACGTAATGTTTTATACAATCTTTCCACTTAAATTTATTTACTGGAAAAACCTTGTATATGAACATTTTTATACTTTCTTGTGGCAGAAACAACATAGTGTAGTGTTTATAGACTTTTTCACATATATTTAACAGTAAAATATTCCTAATCAAAATAAGGATAAAGTCTGTTAACTTAAGCAGGGACTCACGCACAAGACTGTGACTGCGCTGTATATACATTATTGCTATGTACAGGGGAAATTCCTTATAAGGTGATATGATGTGACATACATTCTGAAACAATATATTCTTTCCTTGCTTTTTGACTGCTTAAAGGGAATCTGTCACCTCGAACAAACATCCAAGCCGGCAGCAGTACCTTAGAGTAGCCAGCAGCATGTTTGTAACGATCATTTTCTTCCTGCAGGCAGAGAAGCAGAAGCTGTAAAAACGTTCTTTAATCCTCTGCTCGGCGCGCTTCTCTGGTCAGGTTTGAAGTCACGGAGGCAGCGGCCTCTTTGCTTCAAGTCACGGTAACCACGTCCCCTTCCCTGCCCCTTCGCTGTGATTGACAGCGCTTACAAAGTCTCATATTCCACTAACTTGTGACAAAAAAATAAAATTTTACATGAATTCACCATACCCCTCACGGAATACCTTGGGGTGTCTTCTTTCCAAAATGGGGTCACTTGTGGGGTATTTATACTGCCAGGGCATTTTAGGGGCCCTAAAGCGTGAGAAGTAGTTTGGAATCCAAATGCGTAAAAATGCCCTGTGAAATCCTGAAAGTACTCATTGGAATTTGGGCCCCTTTGCGCATCTTGGCTGCAAAAAAGTGTCACACATGTGGTATCGCCGTACTCAGAAGAAGTAGGGCAATGTGTTTTGGGGTGTCTTTTTACATATACCCATGCTGGGTGAGATAAATATATCTCTAAAAGACAACTTTTCCCATTTTTTTATACAAAGTTGTCATTTGACAGAGATATTTCTCTCACCCAGCATGGGTATATGTAAAAATACACCCCAAAACACATTTCCCTACTCCTTCTGAGTACGGCGATACCACATGTGTGACACTTTTTTACAGCCTAGGTGCGCAAAGGGGCCCAAATTCCAATGAGTATCTTTTAGGAGGGCATTTTTAGGCATTTGGATTCTCACGCTTTAGGGCCCCTAAAATGCCAGGGCAGTATAAATACACAACATGTGACCCCATTTTGGAAAGAAGACACCCCAAGGTATTCCCTGAGGGGCATGGCGAGTTCATAGAAGTTTTTCTTTTTTTGGCACAAGTTAGCGGAAATTGATTTTTTTTTGTTTTTTCTCACAAAGTCTCCCTTTCCGCTAACTTGTGACAAAAAGTTCAATCTTTCATGGACTCAATATGCCCCTTAGCGAATACCTTGGGGTGTCTACTTTCCGAAATGGGGTCATTTGTGGGGTGTGTTTACTGTTCTGGCATTTTGGGTGGGGCTAAATTGTGAGCAACCCTGTAAAGCCTAAAGGTACTCGATGGACTTTCGGCCCCTTTACCCACCTAGGCTGCAAAAAAGTGTCACACATGTGGTATTCAGGAGAAGTAGGGCAATGGGTTTTGGGGTGTATTTTTACATATACCAATGCTGGGTAAGAGAAATATCTCTGTCAAATGATAACTTTGTATAAAAAAATTGTAAAAGTTGTCTTTTAGAGAGATATTTCTCTCACCCAGCATGGGTATATGTAAAAAGACACCCCAAAACACATTGCACTACTTCTCGTGAGTACAGCGATACCACATGTGTGACACTTTTTTGCAGCCTAGGTGCGCAAAGGGGCCCAAATTCCAATGAGCACCTTTTAGGAGGGCATTTTTAGGCATTTGGATTCCAGACTTCTTCTCACGCTTTAGGGCCCCTAAAATGCCAGGGAAGTATAAATACCCCATAAGTGACCCCATTTTAGAAAGAAGACACCCCAAGGTATTCCGTGAGGGGCATGGCGAGTTCCTAGAATATATATTTTTTGGCACAAGTTAGCGGAAAATGATTTTGCAAGAGAAAAAAAATAAAAAACATTTTCCACTTGTGCCCAAAAAAAAAATATTCTAGGAACTCGCCATGCCCCTCACGGAATACCTTGGGGTGTCTTCTTTCCAAAATGGGGTCACTTATGGGGTATTTATACTGCCCTGGCATTTTAGGGGCCCTAAAAGTCTGGAATATAAATGTCAAAAAAAATTACGCATTTGGATTCCGTGAGGGGTATGGTGAGTTCATGTGAGATTTTATTTTTTGTCACAAGTTAGTGGAATATGAGACTTTGTAAGAAAAAATAAATAAATTCCGCTAACTTGTGCAAAAAAATAATAATCTTCTATGAACTCGCCATGCCCCTCAAATGTGATCTTTATAGCGCCGGAGTGATTTTACGGTGTTTTTGCAGTGATTAGAAAAAAAATTCTGTCACTGCAGTGGGGCAGACTGAACGCAAGTCTGCGCACAAGATCAGGCCTGATCGGGCGAACACTGCGTTTTTTGTAGAGCCTATAGAACATGTCCTATTCTTGTTCGCAATTGCGGACAAAAAAAGGCATTTTCTATATAGTTATGGCAATGTGCGGATCCGCAAAATGTGGAAAGCACATTGCCGGTGTCCGTGTTTTGCAGATCCGCTGTGTCTGTGTTTTGCGGATCCGTGGAATCACGGATCCGCAAAACACATGCGGACGTCTGAATGGAGCCTTACAGGGGGGTGATCAATGACAGGGGGGTGATCAGAGGTTAATAGGGGTTAATAAGTGACAGGGGGGGGGGTGTAGTGTAGTGTGGTGCTTGGTGCTACTTATTACAGAGCTGCCTGTGTCCTCTGGTGGTCCATCCAAGCAAAAGGGACCACCAGAGGACCAGGTAGCAGGTATATCAGACGCTGTTAACAAAACAGCATCTGATATACCTTTCAGGGGTTAAAAATCGCATCTACAGCCTGCCAGCGAATGATCGCCGCTGGCAGGCTGTAGATCCACTGGTTTACCATCGGTTCCTGTGAACGCACGCTCCTGTGTGCGCGCGTTCACAGGAAATCTCACCTCTCGCGAGATGGCGCGCCGGCGCGTCTAGGAGGAATCACAGGACCGCCGCCAGGACGCAATCCTGCGTGCGGCGGTCCTGGGATGGTTAAGGTACTGCTGCCGGCTTGGGATGTTTGTTGGAGGTGACAGGTTCCCTTTAAACAATGTGTTACATTTATGAGGCCCAAAAAATTCATTCAGATGGAGAGAATGTTGATCTACAGAAAATATGATAATTTTTCTGCATTTGTGACCAATGTACAATTATGAAGCAACAAACATTAAAGGGGTTCTCCGGGAATTAAGAAAATGAAAATACTTAAATAATACTTTATAATAGATATATTCCTAAATACCTCATGTTGTCTAGGAATCAATCATCAGGGGGAAAATGTTGGCCGCCATCCTATTAGTACACACAGAACTTGTCCTAATCACACAGCAGGACAAGTTACTTCTCAACACTTAGCTAAAGAGCTGCCTCATCCTCCTCTCTGCTCTACTTGTAAGGGGTTATGATCCTGAATAGAATACAGCTGATAATATCTTCATCTGACTCTCTGTAGAAATAGAGGTCATGAGGAGACATGAAGTACAGACAGGACAAACTGTGGGCTGTGGTAATGCAGACTGCATATAATAGCTGCTCATTATCCACACCCTCCCCTCTGTACTTCATGTTTCCTCATGAACACCATTCTTACAGAGATTAAGCTGAAGATCTTATCAGCTGTATACTGACAAACAGAGCAGAGAGGAGGATGAAGCATCTCTTTAGCTCAGTGTTCTGAAGTAACTTGTCCTTCTGTGTGATTAGGACAGGTTTTTTGTGTGCTAATAGAAAAGCGGCCATTTTATTTCTACTAATGATTGCTCCCCAGACAAAACGAGCCATTATAACTAATGAAAGGTATTTGGGAATATATTTATAATAAAGTAATATTTAAGTATTTTCATTTTCTTAATTCCCGGAGAAACCCGGGATTCATGTTATGATTCATGTAAAAAAATATCATATCAAACATATAGTACATGGCAATCTCTTTTTAACAAACCTAGAACCAGCCCTGTACCTCAAATGGTACAAGAGATCTCCTCATTCATTGCTCCAACTGTTCTGCTAGATATATTTAAAGCTAGCCACTATGGGGGGGGGGGGGGGGGGGAGTCCTGTAACTGTCATAGCTTCTAATAGAAGATATAGCTGGTGTAAGTTGAAGATTTAAACTGAGCCAATGGGACTACCTTTGTGAGGTGGACGGGAAATAAACCAAAGAGAAAGCAGCAGGTGACACTATACAGATACATTTTATTGAATCGCTCGGTGACTATATTAACTTTTTAATTAAATGCAATTACAAAAGTATTCAGATCCAGGTTTGAAAAAATTTAGAATATTTTTTGTGACACAACCCCTTTAAATTAAGTCAATAAACATTGTGAATGTCTCTGTTTTTTGTTTTAATTTCTAATAACACGTGCCTAATAACAGTGGAAATAAATGACAAAATTAATGATCTTTTGGGGGGCAAACATCCAAATGCTGTCTGAATTAATGGGATCTGTCAATAAGAAATGTATTGTCTTGAGTCAGCTTAAAGGGAACCTGGCACCATGAAAATGCAGTGTAATCTGAGGATCTGAGCAGATTGATTTATCGTTTTATGGGTAAAGATTCATGTTTAACTTGTATTTTTCTCATTTTAATCTTTTGCTCATCCAGAGTTTAGGAATAATGTGGGTGATTGATAGCTGTAGCTCTGTGCATTGTGTCATTGTGTCATTCAGATATAGCTGTCAATCACTGATAAAACTGCACATATGACTCAGATAAACTCAGAATAAACGGAGATTTCGATTAGAGATTAGCTAATTGATTTGTACAAATTGATTTGTCTCATCAACAAGAGTTCTTCGCCTGTGAAAGGCTGTCCCACTCGTGAAGAAGCCTCTGCTTCATCAATAGGGCTGGACATCTTGCCCTGACAATCTTGAACCTGCTCCAAGTAATGACGCAAGCGTAGAGGCTCTGCATCCAAAGCAGTGACAGTTTCTGCACCACTACCTGGAAGTCTACAGTGTGCAAAGTGTTACAAGTATCATCCCCGAATATTATTGCATTTTAGAATGCCTAAAATGGATGGTTTTTGCTTAATCCTGACTGCATCAGGTATAAAAGATAGTCATCATGTCTCATGGTGCAAATGGTTAAGTAGCCCAGCGGGAAATGGTGATCATCTGAGATGGAGGATTTTCTGCAGCTCTCTATTTTTTTTTCCCCAAGTTAGGAAGGTGTCCCATCTCACTAACTGTGCTTCTAACTTTCCACCCACTACACATGCTCAACAGTCCATGTTTAATCTAAGATTTGCCAAGATCTTATGGTAGTTAGAATGCTTGACCACTGCCTGATTACAAGATTAATCATTTGAACGTTACCCCATCAAAAAGGGTTGTCCGGCTGTTAAAAAATTAAATAAAATAAGTAAAGGCATATTGATCTCAGCAGTTCTCACCACTAGAGTTGAGCGAACACCTGGATGTTCGGGTTCGAGAAGTTCGGCCGAACATCCCGGAAATGTTCGGGTTCGGGATCCGAACCCGATCCGAACTTCGTCCCGAACCCGAACCCCATTGAAGTCAATGGGGACCCGAACTTTTCGGCACTAAAAAGGCTGTAAAACAGCCCAGGAAAGAGCTAGAGGGCTGCAAAAGGCAGCAACATGTAGGTAAATCCCCTGCAAACAAATGTGGATAGGGAAATGAATTAAAATAAAAATTAAATAAATAAAAATTAACCAAAATCAATTGGAGAGAGGTTCCATAGCAGAGAATCTGGCTTCCCGTCACCCACCACTGGAACAGTCCATTCTCAGATATTTAGGCCCCGGCACCCAGGCAGAGGAGAGAGGTCCCGTAACAGAGAATCTGTCTTCATGTCAGCAGAGAATTAGTCTGCATGTCATAGCAGAGAATGAGGCTTCACGTCAGCCACCACTGCAACAGTCCATTGGCATATATTTAGGCCCAGCACACACACAGGCAGAGGAGAGAGGTCCCGTAACAGACAATCTGGCTTCATGTCAGCAGAGAATTAGTCTGCATGTCATAGCAGAGAATGAGGCTTCACGTCAGCCACCACTGCAACAGTCCATTTGCATATATTTAGGCCTAGCACACAGGCAGAGGAGAGAGGTCCCGTAACAGACAATCTGGCTTCATGTCAGCAGAGAATCAGTCTGCATGTCATAGCAGAGAATGAGGCTTCACGTCAGCCACCACTGCAACAGTCCATTGGCATATATTTAGGCCCAGCACCCAGGCAGAGGAGGGAGGTCCCGTAACAGACAATCTGGCTTCATGTCAGCAGAGAATCAGTCTGCATGTCATAGCAGAGAATGAGGCTTCACGTCACCCACCACTGCAACAGTCCATTGGCATATATTTAGGCCCAGCACCCAGGCAGAGGAGGGAGGTCCCGTAACAGAGAATCTGTCTTCATGTCAGCAGAGAATTAGTCTGCATGTCATAGCAGAGAATGAGGCTTCACGTCAGCCACCACTGCAACAGTCCATTGGCATATATTTAGGCCCAGCACCCAGGCAGAGGAGGGAGGTCCCGTAACAGAGAATCTGTCTTCATGTCAGCAGAGAATTAGTCTGCATGTCATAGCAGAGAATGAGGCTTCACGTCAGCCACCACTGCAACAGTCCATTGGCATATATTTAGGCCCAGCACACACACAGGCAGAGGAGAGAGGTCCCGTAACAGACAATCTGGCTTCATGTCAGCAGAGAATTAGTCTGCATGTCATAGCAGAGAATGAGGCTTCACGTCAGCCACCACTGCAACAGTCCATTGGCATATATTTAGGCCCAGCACACACACAGGCAGAGGAGAGAGGTCCCGTAACAGAGAATCTGTCTTCATGTCAGCAGAGAATTAGTCTGCATGTCATAGCAGAGAATGAGGCTTCACGTCAGCCACCACTGCAACAGTCCATTGGCATATATTTAGGCCCAGCACACACACAGGCAGAGGAGAGAGGTCCCGTAACAGACAATCTGGCTTCATGTCAGCAGAGAATTAGTCTGCATGTCATAGCAGAGAATGAGGCTTCACGTCAGCCACCACTGCAACAGTCCATTGGCATATATTTAGGCCCAGCACACACACAGGCAGAGGAGAGAGGTCCCGTAACAGAGAATCTGTCTTCATGTCAGCAGAGAATTAGTCTGCATGTCATAGCAGAGAATCAGGCTTCACGTCACCCACCACTGCAACAGTCCATTGGCATATATTTAGGCCCAGCACCCAGGCAGAGGAGGGAGGTCCCGTAACAGAGAATCTGTCTTCATGTCAGCAGAGAATTAGTCTGCATGTCATAGCAGAGAATGAGGCTTCACGTCACCCACCACTGCAACAGTCCATTGGCATATATTTAGGCCTAGCACACAGGCAGAGGAGAGGTTCATTCAACTTTGGGTAGCCTCGCAATATAATGGTAAAATGAAAATAAAAATAGGATTGAATGAGGAAGTGCCCTGGAGTCCAATAATATATGGTTATGGGGAGGTAGTTAATGTCTAATCTGGACAAGGGACGGACAGGTCCTGTGGGATCCATGCCTGGTTCATTTTTATGAACGTCAGCTTGTCCACATTGGCTGTAGACAGGCGGCTGCGTTTGTCTGTAATGACGCCCCCTGCCGTGCTGAATACACGTTCAGACAAAACGCTGGCTGCCGGGCAGGCCAGCACCTCCAAGGCATAAAAGGCTAGCTCTGGCCACGTGGACAATTTAGAGACCCAGAAGTTGAATGGGGCCGAACCATCAGTCAGTACGTGGAGGGGTGTGCACACGTACTGTTCCACCATGTTAGTGAAATGTTGCCTCCTGCTAACACGTTGCGTATCAGGTGGTGGTGCAGTTAGCTGTGGCGTGTTGACAAAAGTTTTCCACATCTCTGCCATGCTAACCCTGCCCTCAGAGGAGCTGGCCGTGACACAGCTGCCTTGGCGACCTCTTGCTCCTCCTCTGCCTTGGCCTTGGGCTTCCACTTGTTCCCCTGTGACATTTGGGAATGCTCTCAGTAGCGCGTCTACCAACGTGCGCTTGTACTCGCGCATCTTCCTATCACGCTCCAGTGCAGGAAGTAAGGTGGGCACATTGTCTTTGTAGCGTGGATCCAGCAGGGTGGCAACCCAGTAGTCCGCACAGGTTAAAATGTGGGCAACTCTGCTGTCGTTGCGCAGGCACTGCAGCATGTAGTCGCTCATGTGTGCCAGGCTGCCCAGGGGTAAGGACAAGCTGTCCTCTGTGGGAGGCGTATCGTCATCGTCCTGCCTTTCCCCCCAGCCACGCACCAGTGATGGACCCGAGCTGCGTTGGGTGCCACCCCGCTGTGACCATGCTTCATCCTCATCCTCCTCCACCTCCTCCTCATCCTCGTCCTCCTCGTCCTCCAGTAGTGGGCCCTGGCTGGCCACATTTGTACCTGGCCTCTGCTGTTGCCAAAAACCTCCCTCTGAGTCACTTCGAAGAGACTGGCCTGAAAGTGCTAAAAATGACCCCTCTTCCTCCTCCTCCTCCTCCTCCTCCTGGGCCACCTCCTCTTCCATCATCGCCCTAAGTGTTTTCTCAAGGAGACATAGAAGTGGTATTGTAACGCTGATAACGGTGTCATCGCCACTGGCCATGTTGGTGGAGTACTCGAAACAGCGCAACAGGGCACACAGGTCTCGCATGGAGGCCCAGTCATTGGTGGTGAAGTGGTGCTGTTCTGTAGTGCGACTGACCCGTGCGTGCTGCAGCTGAAACTCCACTATGGCCTGCTGCTGCTCGCACAGTCTGTCCAGCATGTGCAAGGTGGAGTTCCACCTGGTGGGCACGTCGCATATGAGGCGGTGAGCGGGAAGGCCGAAGTTACGCTGTAGCGCAGACAGGCGAGCAGCAGCAGGATGTGAACGCCGGAAGCGCGAACAGACGGCCCGCACTTTATGCAGCAGCTCTGACATGTCGGGGTAGTTGTGAATGAACTTCTGCACCACCAAATTCAGCACATGCGCCAAGCAAGGGATGTGCGTCAAATTGGCTAGTCCCAGAGCTGCAACGAGATTTCGCCCATTATCACACACCACCAGGCCGGGCTTGAGGCTCACCGGCAGCAACCACTCGTCGGTCTGTTGTTCTATACCCCGCCACAACTCCTGTGCGGTGTGGGGCCTGTCCCCCAAACATATGAGTTTCAGAATGGCCTGCTGACGTTTACCCCGGGCTGTGCTGAAGTTGGTGGTGAAGGTGTGTGGCTGACTGGATGAGCAGGTGGAAGAAGAGGAGGAGGAAGCCGAGAAGGAGGAGGTGGCAACAGGAGGCAAAGAATGTTGCCCTGCGATCCTTGGCGGCGGAAGGACGTGCGCCAAACAGCTCTCCGCCTGGGGCCCAGCTGCCACTACATTTACCCAGTGTGCAGTTAGGGAGATATAGCGTCCCTGGCCGTGCTTACTGGTCCACGTATCTGTGGTTAGGTGGACCTTGCCACAGATGGCGTTGCGCAGTGCACACTTGATTTTATCGGATACTTGGTTGTGCAGGGAAGGCACGGCTCTCTTGGAGAAGTAGTGCCGGCTGGGAACAACATACTGTGGGACAGCAAGCGACATGAGCTGTTTGAAGCTGTCTGTGTCCACCAGCCTAAATGACAGCATTTCATAGGCCAGTAGTTTAGAAATGCTGGCATTCAGGGCCAGGGATCGAGGGTGGCTAGGTGGGAATTTACGCTTTCTATCAAATGTTTGTGAGATGGAGAGCTGAACGCTGGCGTGTGACATGGTTGAGACGCTTGGTGACGGAGGTGGTGGTGGTGGTGTTGGTGGTACATCCCCTGTTTGCTGGGCGGCAGGTGCCAACGTTCCTCCAGAGGCGGAGGAAGAGGCCGAGGCGGCAGCAGCAGAATAGGCCGAGGCGGCAGCAGCAGAAGAGGTAGCAGGGGGAGCCTGAGTGACTTCCTTGGTTTTAAGGTGTTTACTCCACTGCAGTTCATGCTTTGCATGCAGGTGCCTGGTCATGCAGGTTGTGCTCAGGTTCAGAACGTTAATGCCTCGCTTCAGGCTCTGATGGCACAGCGTGCAAACCACTCGGGTCTTGTCGTCAGCACATTGTTTGAAGAAGTGCCATGCCAGGGAACTCCTTGAAGCTGCCTTTGGGGTGCTCGGTCCCAGATGGCGGCGGTCAGTAGCAGGCGGAGTCTCTTGGCGGCGGGTGTTCTGCTTTTGCCCACTGCTCCCTCTTTTGCTACGCTGTTGGCTCGGTCTCACCACTGCCTCTTCCTCCGAACTGTGAAAGTCAGTGGCACGACCTTCATTCCATGTGGGGTCTAGGACCTCATCGTCCCCTGCATCGTCTTCCACCCAGTCTTGATCCCTGACCTCCTGTTCAGTCTGCACACTGCAGAAAGACGCAGCAGTTGGCACCTGTGTTTCGTCATCATCAGAGACATGCTGAGGTGGTATTCCCATGTCCTCATCATCAGGAAACATAAGTGGTTGTGCGTCAGTGCATTCTATGTCTTTCACCGCTGGGGAAGGGCTAGGTGGATGCCCTTGGGAAACCCTGCCAGCGGAGTCTTCAAACAGCATAAGAGACTGCTGCATAACTTGAGGCTGAGACAGTTTCCCTGGTATGCATGGGGGTGATGTGACAGACTGATGGGGTTGGTTTTCAGGCGCCATCTGTGCGCTTTCTGCAGAAGACTGGGTGGGAGATAATGTGAACGTGCTGGATCCACTGTCGGCCACCCAATTGACTAATGCCTGTACCTGCTCAGGCCTTACCATCCTTAGAACGGCATTGGGCCCCACCATATATCGCTGTAAATTCTGGCGGCTACTGGGACCTGAGGTAGTTGGTACACTAGGACGTGTGGATGTGGCAGAACGGCCACGTCCTCTCCCAGCACCAGAGGGTCCACTAACACCACCACGACCATGTCCACGTCCGCGTCCCTTACTAGATGTTTTTCTCATTGTTATGGTTCACCACAACAACAAATATATTATTTGGCCCAATGTATTGTATTCAAATTCAGCGGGATATAAATTTGAGGCCTAGTATTTAGGCGCTGGGTGACCGGTATGGATTTAGTGACAGAATTAGACTTGGAAATGCACAGAAGCGTGTGTGTGAAGTTATTCTGAATGACCCTATGTGCACCTTCAATATGATCTACCCTTTTAGGGATAGATTTCAAATAGCTCTGATATAGCAGAAACGACTAAATTATGAAATTGCTAAATTGGGAATTGTATTTCAACCCAGAACAAAAAATGTGCTTTGACGGACACTAAATAACTTTCCCAGCCACAACAGGACAGCGGTAACGAGAGATTTAGCGGGATATAAATTTGAGGCCTAGTATTTAGGCGCTGGGTGACAGGTATGGGTTTAGTGACAGAATTAGATTTGGAAATGCACAGTAGCGGGTGTGTGAAGTTATTCTGAATGACCCTATGTGCACCTTGAATATTATATACCCTTTTAGGGATAGATTTCAAATAGCTCTGATATAGCAGAAACCACTAAATTATGAAATTGCTAAATTGGGAATTGTATTTCAACCCAGAACAAGAAATGTGCTTGAACGGACACTAAATAACTCGCCCAGCTACAGCACTAGGGACAGATTTAGCGGGATATAAATTTGAGGCCTAGTATTTAGGCGCTGGGTGACAGGTATGGGTTTAGTGCCAGAATTAGACTTGGAAATACACAGTAGCGGGTGTGTGTGAAGTTATTCTGAATGACCCAATGTGCACCTTGAATATTATATACCCTTTTAGGGATAGATTTCAAATAGCTCTGATATAGCAGAAACCACTAAATTATGAAATTGCTAAATTGGGAATTGTATTTCAACCCAGAACAAGAAATGTGCTTGAACGGACACTAAATAACTCGCCCAGCTACAGCACTAGGGACAGATTTAGCTGGATATAAATTTGAGGCCTAGTATTTAGGCGCTGGGTGACAGGTATGGGTTTAGTGCCAGAATTAGACTTGGAAATACACAGTAGCGGGTGTGTGTGAAGTTATTCTGAATGACCCAATGTGCACCTTGAATATTATATACCCTTTTAGGGATAGATTTCAAATAGCTCTGATATAGCAGAAACCACTAAATTATGAAATTGCTAAATTGGGAATTGTATTTCAACCCAGAACAAGAAATGTGCTTGAACGGACACTAAATAACTCGCCCAGCTACAGCACTAAGGACAGATTTAGCGGGATATAAATTTGAGGCCTAGTATTTAGGCGCTGGGTGACCGGTATGGATTTAGTGACAGAATTAGACTGGGATATGGCCAAAAAATAAACAGACTATTGCTGGTTAAATGCACTTGGTGTGACAGCTTCACCCTGATGTAGGCTTTAGCCAAAAAACAACCACACCATTGAGGGTTAAATGCACTTGGTGACAGGCGCAGCTTGCCCCTGATTTAGTATATGGCCAAAAAATGAACAGACTATTGCTGGTTAAATGCACTTGGTGTGACAGCTTCACCCTGATGTAGGCTTTAGCCAAAAAACAACCACACCATTGAGGGTTAAATGCACTTGGTGACAGGCGCAGCTTGCCCCTGATTTTGTATATGGCCAAAAAATGAACAGACTATTGCTGGTTAAATGCACTTGGTGTGACAGCTTCACCCTGATGTAGGCTTTAGCCAAAAAACAACCACACCATTGAGGGTTAAATGCACTTGGTCGCAGCTTGTGCTGGCGCACCACAAGACACAAAATGGCCGCCGATCACCCCAGAAAAATGGACTGACAAACGGTCTGGGCAGCCTAAAAACAGTGAGCAATTGAGGATCAGCAGCTCAATGATCCACAGCTGCAGATCGATCAGTTAATCAAGTCCTTTGGAGGAGTTAATCTGCCTAATCTCGCCCTACTGTCGCAGCCGCAACCTCTCCCTACGCTAATCAGAGCAGAGTGACGGGCGGCGCTATGTGACTCCAGCTTAAATAGAGGCTGGGTCACATGGTGCTCTGGCCAATCACAGCCATGCCAATAGTAGGCATGGCTGTGATGGCCTCTTTGGGCAAGTAGTATGACGCTTGTTGATTGGCTGCTTTGCAGCCTTTCAAAAAGCGCCAAGAAAGCGTCACAAAAGCGCGAAGAAAGCGACGAACACCGAACCCGAACCCGGACTTTTACGAAAATGTCCGGGTTCGGGTCCGTGTCACGGACACCCCAAAATTCGGTACGAACCCGAACTATACAGTTCGAGTTCGCTCATCCCTACTCACCACTCCATTTTCCCTTCTTACCAGAGTCCACACTGGTCTCTACTTCCTGCCCTTTCTATGGGCAGAGTCTTTATCTACTCTGTACATTCGCCAAAAGACTATGCAGCACAGTTGATGATAACATTGCCCACAGAAGGATCCAAATGGGACCGGGGCAAACACATTGGTGAGGTGCACCTGAGTAAGCTTTCTAGCAGTTGCTTGATGACATTGGAGGAGGGGACAAAGAGAGAGGGAGCGAGGCTTCGATTCAGATGGGACTGGTTGGGCTCCCTCATGACTATGCACTGCCCAATGGGCTCTTTTATGCTTGTTCGCATAGCAATATAAAAATAGTTTTCTGGAGCAATAAAGAACTAAATAGGAAGTGTGTCTGGGATAGAGTGTATTGAGCTATAGAGCATCAGCAACAGTTTAAAATGTAAATAGGTGGTGACATACTCCCTTTAAATGTAATTCCTGTTCTTATTTGCTGATCAGTTTCTGGCTTACTGTTTTGGCTTTGCCGGACTCTGCTGAAGGTTTCCATGTTGGTCTTCTGGTTGGATAAGATCCTGTCTTTGACTCTGAGCTTGGCTGATCCCATATCCTGTCTGTCTTTCCCTAGTGTTTTCATATCTCAATATTTTCATGTTGACTTAGCACAACTGGACTACTGGCTTCTACTCTACTGTCATTTCTCTTTTCTGACCTGACTACTGTCATACACCAGTTACTCGCTGCACAATCTCAAGGTCTCACCTTTGAAGGCCCTAATGAAAGCCAGCCATGTATGTACACTCTGCTGTTCACTGAAAACCACAACAATTGCCAATCAGTCCACCATCTTGGAGGAAAAATTTACTTTCTGTACTTTTTATATTGCCCATAAAAGAGAACCCGTCTTTCATTCTTTCTTTCTTTTTTCTTTTTCTTTCTTTCTTTTTTTTTTCTTTCTTTCTTTCTTTCTTTCTTTCTTTCTTTCTTTTTCTTTCTTTTCTATACATTCATCCATCCATCTATTATATTTATCTAACTATACATACTATTAAGGCACCACTACAAGAGGGGGGGGTTTTGGCTCTATATGCAAGGTACTAGACTTCTATACGTACAAAAGATGTAGGATGTGTCGCACTTCATGCTTTACTTCTCCCCATAATAGGGTGTTTTTTTTTAAATCTGGTGAGCACAGTGGAAAATAAAATCTGGGATTACATTTCATGTAATACATATTGGCTCATTTATGCATTCAGACGCTCCTGCAATATGATTTATATGCGTCGAACTAAAAGACCCCTCAAAAAGAAGATACTGGACAGCTAAATAATCTAAATAATCTAAATAATAATAAAGGAGTCCCCGAGTCATCCTTTATGCAAGCATCATTTGAGAGACACAACAGAAGGGATGGAAGTATGCGGTCTGGAAAAAATTGGAGCAGATAATAAGAAAGGAGATTACATTAAGAATGTAAGAATAAAAGGATTTTTTATTTATATCCTAAGGGACTAAATGGTGGGATAGAACTAATATGCTATTAATTGACATTTTAATTATATTTTCTGTATATTTTTTAGATTATGTACATACTGGTATATTTATTTCAGCAGTTTTGAGGGACAATTAGTAACTTCTGGCATAGAGGCTACAATGAGGGAGCTTGACAGCAGAGATCGGATATCTGAATAATTTATGAAAATGTATAAAAGACATAAACCTCACCTATCTTTATGTTAAAATCATGAACGTTGGACAAGATGGTGCTGTTTTCAGCAATATGCAGTGTGAGTGGGAGATCTAACATTGGAGATTCAAAGGATACCGGACTATGCAAAGAAATTCCGGAATATGCAGCGGATGCTTTTGGACTGGATTATGTAGCAAACTGCGTTCAGAAGGAGAAATAGAGAATCATGCTCTTATTATGTTTTATAGAAATAGACATTTGTACTCATCTCATATTCCATGGAAGGCTATTTAGCAATGAGAGCTGTGGATTTGCCATATCCCTGAGGAAGGAAACCTCAGTTGTAATATTGGCCAGCATCAGCCCCCGTTTTGGAATTCAATGACGTGACTGTGAGCTTCAGAGAACTGGTGGAAGCCACGTGATTACGCTACCGGACGGGGCACCGTTTTACACTAGATATTGTACGATCTATCTTCACATATGGTGTATAGTTTTTACTAATTTAAATACTTGACTCCCTTTGAACAGCTACTCACCTATCACTGCAACTGAGCTGCTACTATCCAAATCTGGACTGTAAAGATTAAGGGGGTCATTTAGTATCCAGAATTATGCCTATATTAGGCATATTTCTGGCGCAGATTGTGGTACAAGGGATATTTCCACCGGAATTAGCGACTTTTCCCAGCTCACGGCAGGTCTAAAACAGTAGGCCTGGGTGGGGAAGGGCTTTTAGGCCCGTTTCATTCATCATTTTCTACTCCTAGTCTAAACGTAAGCCAGCAAAGAAGCAGTCTTACATTTAGACTAGTGCTGGATACGCCAAACTTATGTAGAGGCCGGTGCCTTTTCATAACTTCGGCGGATCCACCACCAGCTATAAGGTCTAATAAATGACCCTCTAAGATTATCTGATGATCATACCTGCTATTCAGCTTTAAAGGGAATCAGCGCCCTCCCAGACACATAGCTGTAGTTCACCTGATTAAAAATCAGTTGTTCTTTTGTTGATCCGAGGGTCTATTCCAAAGTTATAATACTTTTTCTTAATATGCAAATTAGGCTTTTGGTGCAATAAGGGCATTACCCTTGCTCTTGACATACCCAAGCTTCAGTCATTTCTGTGATCAGCCCCTCCTCACTACTTTGATTAAAAGGGCCAGGCAGTGGCAAAGCAGTGAGGGAGGGGTTGGCCACAGAAATGCAACAAGAGCAACGGTGACACCCTCATTGCACCAAAAGCCTAATTTGCATATTAGCAACAAGTACGGAACGTTGGATCAATAAAAGAGAAATAGTGTTTTAATCAGCTGAACTACAGCTATGTGTCTGGATAGGGAGGTCACTGGTGACAGGTTCCCTTTAAAAGTATTTTATCTACTATCTGAGGATTCTTAATATAGTATGAGTAGTGTGTAGATATATATTCTCTGGTGGTGAGTCTACTATTTGTTAGGCAGACACATGCGTTGCATGTATTAGTAGCAGTAGGGGTTCATGTTGTGCATGTGTCTTTTAACTATTTATCTATCTATAGATCTGTTAATAACACACTATATGTGTTTTATTGTGCTATTCTACTAAGCATATCCCAACAATTCTATTTTATCATTTTATTTCTGATATTCCTGATGTAAAACAACTTTCTACATACACAGTTCTCCTTAATTACACTAGAATGATGACCCTTGAATTAGGAATATCTACATTGCATACAAAGGAAATATTCAGTGCAAAACTTTCATTAGACTGTTTGGTATGTGTTATATATTGTCATAGTCAGGCACCAGCTTAGTACTGGTTAATGTTGACATCTATAGATGGCTGTGGACTTTCTGTAATAGTGGGCCAAAAGATCATTGAGAAGTTTGGCCAAAAATGACAGCTTCTAAGTCATGATCCTTAGATCCTGAAAAAATAAGACTTATGCCTATGTTATGTGCATGGGCAGCTTGCATGCCGCTATGGCTTGCATTAGTCTTCTCATGCACTTTGAACAGCTCCACTCTACAGAAGATGACTGAGATCTAAATAGCCACATCTTATGTAAGATCCATTTGTTAGACTTGAGGTCACTTGGCTTTGTAGAGGAATTTACGTTGCATTTGACCATTTACTGGTGCAGTGTTCAGACCCGGACTGCATTTGGGACAATTCATTTGAAATCTGTATATTCCTATGACTGAGGGAGCAACAAACGCTAAGGTGAAAGGAGGGGTGAACCCTGAAGGGAGAGAGTCTGTTTTCTCTCAGCACTGTAGCTTGTTATAGAAAGAGACAAGTGAAAGGCCTTTGGAGAGGGGGGAGCAGTAAGCCACAGGCTCTCAGCCGGCACCAGACCCCTCAGAAGACAAGAGGCGGGGATGAAGGGGGGATGTCATAAGCTAACTGTATGATTAAGAGAATGCAAAGGGAGGAGCAGAAGGTTTTGTGATATTATTATCACTGAGCTAATCCTACTTTCTTCAGTCCTGTTAGACATTAGTGCCGAATTTGCCATGTCTGGAATCCATGGCATTTAACTCTTTCAGACCTGGTCCAACACATTTGCTTAGTATAAAGTAAAACAGTACGAAAATGTCTCAGGGGCTGCCATTTCTTCTTGTAAAGAGCACCTAGTAGGCCCTATAGGCCATGAAATGCTCTTCTGAGAAAAAAAAGCTGTGTCTCCGGAGGAGAAATAGTCCCCCCAGATCCAGACAAAGGCCTCTCACCCAGTTAAGCCAGTTCACTTTGTTCTGCCCTGATGAAGAGCAATCACCCCGAAACAGCTGTCTGAAGATGAGGTACTGACTTAGCTATTATCCAAGTTTTATCCTAAGGATAACATCAGAGATCCAGCTTTCTTTTCTTTTTGGAAGGAGAGCTAATTTGTATAAGAAAAAGGTTGCAGGAATGGTGTATGGTCCAGCTACACCCATACCCCAATTACCTCTACTATATATTTTTATATAGATTCTAATTTAAAGTAGCACTTTAGACAATTAAAATATATATCTTTTTTTTATTGATGTACTGAAAAAAAAAATCTCATGGCCATGGTACTTAGAAACTCTCCCAGGGCCACATTTGTCACTATAATAGTTTGCTGGCTATTGCATGAGGTAAGATGGGAACAAGGATCATACTGACCATTTTAGTATAAAGGCCCTTTGGCATGGGCCAAGTATCAGGGCAATTACTGGGGACTAGCATTCATATGAACATTCATTCCCAGTAATTGCCCGATATAAAAGTGACACTGATTACCTGACAAAAGTTGTTTGTTGGTGGTGACATCGTTTATGTGGCACATAGAAATTGTCACCACGTGCCTTCAAACTAAACCTGATTGCGGCATAGATATGCGTGCCTCCTCAGATTTCAGTACACTTTGTGCCATCTTGATCCATGGCCCCTATTCAGAGAAATAACCCCTTTTACTTTATGTTAAAGAGCCCCTTGGTGCAACAAGGGCATTGCCGTTGTACCTTGCTGCACCCAGAGGCTCCGCTCATTTCCCCTGCCACCTATGCCCCCACTGCTTTGACAAGGCTAGGCAGTGTAGATGTAATTGCGCCTGGCCGTGAAATCTTGCGGCAATGCATTTTGGTGCACGCACAGTATCGGACTAGAGGTGGAATTCTGCCCAGTGATCTCCAGCTCCAAATTGGAAAGATTGCACAGATTAACTGGAAGGGGACTCAGAGACAAAAACCTTTTTGCCTATTCCTCGCTATGTGCAGCCTTTAGAAATCTATGGGCGCAACCTGCATGGGCTGTCCCTACTTTTGCAGGTGTGTAATAACTTCGGAGTTGCTTCAGTAAAGTACAGTCCACTTGTTTCACCCAAAACTGGACTTATTGCATTACATCATCACCTACATTGCCACTGCACTGCATTGTGTCCAGGGAGCTCCTCCTTGCACCTCAAAACTAAGCAACGCCCAGGGAACCCCAAATGCCACCAGGAAGAAGGCCCCCAAAACCGAGATGTGTCTTGAGGGGGGAGAAAATGTGCATCTCTCTATTCACTGTGTACTGCTGCCACCGACATCCACGCTACCACTACCACTCCTGTCCTCTCACTCTGCCCCCCCGGGCTCACTGCACTATCAATGTACACACAGGACAAATCATCAATAAGATCGAATAGCTTATTTGGGAATCATCAATTAAGAGACATTGGTGGCAAGTGATTGGCTTCAAAGTCAGCTTCATAGTGGGCCATCTTCTGCTGGACCCTTGGGCCCCATTAAGACATCAGAACCTGGGTCCACTAGTAGATCCTCAGGTTGTCTGGTGGACCTGTCCAACGCTGGTTACCTTGAATATGAGGGGATTCATTGCCCATGATAGGGCAGGTAGCAATACGCTGTGAACTGCAGCTTCCATTGAGAAATGACTTTGTTAATATCTGAAGGCCAGTGTTGATGATGTCACATTATTACGCTTTTCAGCATTATATTAAGCTATTCAGAAAATAGCAGCCCCGTAACATTCATAAACATGAGAGTAACCATTTCCAGTTTTGATAAAACATAAACTATTGTGTATACAGAAATCTGGGCCAGAACATTCCTCTGGACTGCACCTTGTTTTCAGGCTCCCAACAGCTTTCTGCTCTACAGAAGCGAGAGGATGGGGGAAGCTTTGTCACAGGGGAATTTTGGAAGTCAGTTTTTCTGTGTCTGTGTTGACGTATATATGCGCCAAATTGGTTAAATACAGCACTTTGATCATGTTTTGCACCTTTAGAAATAACACTTTTGTCTAGACAGGTTACTCTATTTTTACTGAAGTAAGACTGTACCTTTTTTCAACACTTTAAATCCTGCGTACACCTAAATAACATACCTAACCATACCCAACTTTCCACTATTTTTTTTTATATCACAATAAGTCAAAATGCTTTTGATGCAAAAAATGGTCTTTAACCGTTTTTAAAGGTTTTTCTTTGCGGTTTTATGTAAATAAAGTTTAATCATTTTAATAAAACCTTTTGCAAAGTTCAGATCATGTTTTCAAGATGTCTGCTTCCTGGGAATGAATAGAAACATTATTGTTTAAATTCTGAAGCTGAAAGGTCCTCCTGATCTAGTGGTGGTCACACAGATGAAGAGTAGTTTGTATCAGGTATAAGAGGAGCCATAGGAGGTCCAGGGCAGGAGAGAAATGTTTGGTTCTTTGTTAGGCTCAGAAAGGATTGTCTACATTTTAACGGTCAGTTGTGAGCAGGACTATGTTCTTCAGGACAGGCTTCAACCTTTGAAAATAAAAAGTCAATGATAGCAAACAGAAAATGGTGAATAATTGACATGTAAAGTATTTTTGCATTAACTAGCTTGTCCCCCTATGGGAAGTATTTTACATGCAGAGTTAGATTACATAAAAAGTGGAGTAACTTAGCAAATTCATTGGCCCGAATGTAGTAATGTGTCTGCACCTAGAATATGTCTAACACATGGCGCAATTTCGAGCAACAAGGGTTTCTCTATTTTTTTCCCAGTGGGTGGGGTGGGGTGGGGCTTAGTGGGATGGGGCATGGCCTAAGATGTGCCATCGTTTGCCAAATTTGGATCACAATTTTGGTCTAAAGTTCTGCCTAAAAGAAAGCCAACCAATAGTTGGTATAGAGTTGAAGGTCTAGACAGTCTATCTAAGTTTATGCGCCATCTATAGGATTATATATTATTGGTTATATATTGATCAAACAGCCTCATTTATAATCCAGAGCTGCATTCATAATTCTGTAGGCTTCAGAGTTGACATATCCCAGCATTCCTTGCTGGATAAGTGCCACAGGTTATTTGCATGCAGGGAAATTTCCTGTAATAAAAAATGTGATGATAGATAGGTCAATATAGTTTATGTCACGTGGGAACATACCCTAAGGGTTTACAAAAAGATTGGCGTTCATATTCGTGTTCACTGAGATCAGCACATGGCCAACAGGTTTTAAAGGGGTTGTCTGGGCTTTTACCATTGATGACCTATCCTTAGGATAGGTCATCAATATTAGATCGGCGGGGCTCCGACACCCAGCACCCCTGCCAATCAGCTGTATGAGGAGCCGGTGCGCGCAGTATGCACGTGCCGTCTCCCATCTCTCTTCCTGTTCACCGCTGCTTTGCCATAGATAGCAGAAAGCGAGACGGGAGATGGCATGTGCACCCTGCATGCGCCGTCATCTCATACAGCTGATCGGCGGGGGTGCTGGTGTCAGACCCCTGCTAATCCTGAGGATAGATCATCAATATAAAAATCCTGGACAACCCCTTTAAAGAAGTGTTTCCCTAATTGACATAGAAGTCAGCAGAGTGATCAGCTTTCTCTACAACATCCATACAGCTGATAAAGCTTATGTAGTGGCCCTCCATTATAGATCATAGAGGGAGAGGGGGCGCTTGACATCTTTGAACCCTAATACGTTATATGGATAGGAGTTGTCATCATAAAACTACTCTTTGTTCAATGCAATATATTAGACGACTACTCATTTATTATAAAGTATATGACCTTTTTCATATGTCTATCCTGATTTCTAGCGACTTTTCTAAGGATTTCCTTTAAACAGCATCTAAGTTCATTTACACAAGAATGAGTTGTACGTAGCTCTTCAAACATTGTCAGTAATGAGTCGACCTTTACAGACCACCTTGGCACTCCATATCTCACAGATTGTAGGTGGTCAGAGATACAAGCAGAGCTGCCTAATGAGGTCCACAATGTTTTATTGGAGGCCATTTTACAACTACAGAGCCGCAGAGATAATAAGCTTCATGCCTCACATTCAGACCACTGTTTCTGCTCAGAGGTCACTTTGATCTATGACCTTTAGCAGGGATCCCAGACTTTCCAGGCAAAGGGGTCAGCAGAAGTAGAAGCCAGGAAACATTATGCATCACTGTAATAGGTTGTGGTTCCAGCAGGTCAGAAAGTGGAGCGATTTGACAGTCAGAATATGTATTCCAAACACAAGCAGTGAACGAACATTGCGCACATACTTCTGTCTGACTGCACCGTTCATCATCTCATTAAGACAACACTGTAAATCAACAGATAGCAACTGTCACACAAACACCCTACCTGTTACCCCCTCCGCCCCTGGATCACAGGTCTCACTATTGTCCTGGTATAAGAGCGACACCGGTTACATGAACATTTGACGCCAAGGAAGAAAGAAACTAATGATGGAGTGCTTTTGGTGTGGTAATGAAATTCAGCCTTCTGTTTCTTAACTCCTATGATGCCGGACCATTTAATAAGACTATATTACATATACTACTACTGTTTTACTAAGATAGCAGTTGCACCTGAGAACTAGTATCTGATGGGCACAAGGCCCTTATGCCACAAAATAGGACTGCATGACAGATGATGGCCTTCATACACATTTCTCTTTGGGACCCAGAAGCTTCTCATTATGTGTCTGCCAGGCCACACCTATCCTCATTTTTCCCGCCCCCTCATTTTGGTACCTTTATGCTACTTTTAGATACTTTTTGATAGTGTTTAATAACGTAAAATGTTTGTAAATATAGGGGGGTGGGCTGTATATAAATTATATATATTTGATTATATAATACATACAAACCGGATTCAAAAAAGTTGGGACACTAAACAAATTGTGAATAAAAACTGAATGCAATGATGTAGAGATGGCAAATGTCAATATTTTATTTGTAATAGAACGTAGATGACAGATCAAATGTTTAATCCGAGTAAATGTATCATTTTAAAGGAAAAATACGTTGATTCAAATTTTCACGGTGTCAACAAATCCCCAAAAAGTTGGGACAAGTAGCAATAAAAGGCTGGAAAAAGTCAATTTGAGCATAACGAAGAGCTGGAAGACCCATTAACACTAATTAGGTCAATTGGCAACATGATTGGGTATAAAAAGAGCTTCTCAGAGTGGCTGTGTCTCTCAGAAGCCAAGATGGGTAGAGGATCACCAATTCCCAGAATGTTGCGCAGAAAGATAGTGGAGCAATATCAGAAAGGTGTTACCCAGCGAAAAATTGCAAAGACTTTGCATCTATCATCATCAACTGTACATAACATCATCCGAAGATTCAGAGAATATGGAACAATCTCTGTGCGTAAGGGTCAAGGCCGTAAAACCATACTGGATGCCCGGGCCCTTAAACGACACTGCACCACAAACAGGAATGCTACTTTAAAGGAAATCACAGAATGGGCTCAGGAATACTTCCAGAAACCATTGTCAGTGAACACAATCCACCGTGCCATCCGCCGTTGCCAGCTGAAACTCTACAGTGCAAAGAAGAAGCCATTTCTAAGCAAGATCCACAAGCTCAGGCATTTTCACTGGGCCAGGGATCATTTAAAATGGAGTGTGGCAAAATGGAAGACTGTTCGAAGTTCTTTTTGGAAATCTGGGACGCCATGTCATCCGGACCAAAAGAGGACAAGGACAACCCAAGTTGTTGTCAACGCTCAGTTCAGAAGCCTGCATCTCTGATGGTATGGGGTTGCATGAGTGCGTGTGGCATGGGCAGCTTGCATGTCTGGAAAGGCACCATCAATGCAGAAAAATATATTTAGGTTCTAGAACAACATATGCTCCCATCCAGACGTCATCTATTTCAGGGAAGACCCTGCATTTTTCAACAAGATAATGCCAGACCACATTCTGCATCAATCACAACATCATGGCTGCGTAGGAGAAGGATCCGGGTACTGAAATGCCCAGTCTGCAGTCCAGATCTTTCACCTATAGAGAACATTTGGCGCATCATAAAGAGGAAGGTGCAACAAAGAAGGCCCAAGACGATTGAACAGTTAGAGGCCTGTATTAGACAAGAATGGGAGAGCATTTCTATTTCTAAACTTGAGAAACTGGTCTCCTCGGTCCCCAGACGTCTGTTGAGTGTTGTAAGAAGAAGGGGAGATGCCACACAGTGGTGAAAATGGCCTTGTCCCAACTTTATGGGGATTTGTTGACACCATGAAATTCTGATTCAACATATTTTTCCCTTAAAATGGTACATTTTCTCAGTTTAAACATTTGTTCCGTGATTTATGTTCTATTCTGAATAAAATATTAGAAGTTGGCACCTCCACATCTTTGCATTCAGTATTTATTCACGATTTGTATAGTGTCCCAACTTTTTGGAAATCCGGTTTGTAATGATATATATATATACAGTACAGACCAAAAGTTTGGACACACCTTCTCATTCAAAGAGTTTTCTTTATTTTCATGACTATGAAAATTGTAGATTCACACTGAAGGCATCAAAACTATGAATTAACACATGTGGAATTATATACATAACAAAAAAGTGTGAAACAACTGAAAATATGTTATATTCTAGGTTCTTCAAAGTAGCCACCTTTTGCTTTGATTACTGCTTTGCACACTCTTGGCATTCTCTTGATGAGCTTCAAGAGGTAGTCACCTGAAATGGTCTTCCAACAGTCTTGAAGGAGTTTCCAGAGATGCTTAGCACTTGTTGACCCTTTTGCCTTCACTCTGCGGTCCAGCTCACCCCAAACCATCTTGATTGGGTTCAGGAACGGTGACTGTGGAGGTCAGGTCATTTGGCGCAGCACCCCATCACTCTCCTTCATGGTCAAGTTGCCCTTACACAGTCTGGAGGTGTGTTTGGGGTCATTGTCCTGTTGAAAAATAAATGATGGTCCAACTAAACGCAAACCGTATGGAATAGCATGCAAGATGCTGTGGTAGCCATGCTGGTTCAGTATGCCTTCAATTTTGAATAAATCCCCAACAGTGTCACCAGCAAAGCACCCCCACACCATCACACCTCCTCCTCCATGCTTCACGGTGAGAACCAGGCATGTAGAGTCCATCCGTTCACCTTTTCTGCGTTGCACAAAGACACGGTGGTTGGAACCAAAGATCTCAAATTTGGACTCATCAGACCAAAGCACAGATTTCCACTGGTCTAATGTCCATTCCTTGTGTTCTTTAGCCCAAACAAGTCTCTTCTGATTGTTGCCTGTCCTTAGCAGTGGTTTCCTAGCAGATATTCTACCATGAAGGCCTGATTCACACAGTCTCCTCTTAATAGTTGTTCTAGAGATTTGTCTGCTGCTAGAACTCTGTGTGGCATTGACCTGGTCTCTAATCTGAGCTGCGGTTAACATGCGATTTCTGAGGCTGGTGACTCGGATGAACTTATCCTCCGCAGCAGAGGTGACTCTTGGTCTTCCTTTCCTGGGGCGGTCCGCATGTGAGCCAGTTTCTTTGTAGCGCTTGATGGTTTTTGTGACTGCACTTGGGGACACTTTCAAAGTTTTCCCAATTTTTTGGACTGACTGACCTTAATTTCTTAAAGTAATGATGGCCACTTGTTTTTCTTTACTTAGCTGCTTTTTTCTTGCCATAATACAAATTCTAACAGTCTATTCAGTAGGACTATCAGCTGTGTATCCACCTGACTTCTCCACAACGCAACTGATGGTCCCAACCCCATTTATAAGGTAAGAAATCCCACTTATTAAACCTGACAGGGCACACCTGTGAAGTGAAAACCATTTCGGATGACTACCTCTTGAAGCTCATCAAGAGAATGCCAAGAGTGTGCAAAGCAGTAATCAAAGCAAAAGGTGGCTACTTTGAAGAACCTAGAATATGACATATTTTCAGTTGTTTCACACTTTTTTGTTATGTATAAAATCCATATGTGTTAATTCATAGTTTTGATGCCTTCAGTGTGAATCTACAATTTTCATAGTCATGAAAATAAAGAAAACTCTTTGAATGAGAAGGTGTGTCCAAACTTTTGGTCTGTACTGTATATATATATTCCCTTTAAAGGGACTGTCCGGCCTAGGAGCTGACAACACCTGTAGCCCATTAAAAAAACCTCACATCTGCAGTCCTATCCTTTCTGTGCTGCTGCCCCATTCCTGGCTGCTTCAAGTCCCTGCTGATCCAGAAGTAGCTTGGTCCTATGGCCACCACAGCCAGTCAGTGGTCTCAACAATAATGTGTGCTAGAACGGCATGCCACATGTGACTGTTGAGGACCAAGCCACTTCCGGTCTGGCAGGAAGGTGCGGCACACAGGATCCAAACTGGTGAGTTTTTTGGGGTTTTTTTGCCCCAGGTTACGACCATTGGGGTTGTCAGCTCCTAGACTAGACAATCCTTTTAAGTATATGTTGAGCATAACATGGAGAGAAATGGTAAACCTGGAAAGTGTGAGAAAAAAACCTTTCTGATTCCAGAAGCCCCAGACTTACATAAAACCCTGAATCTCCGCAATAAGCTGAATATGACCTTTTAGATTACATGTGACCTTCCTGTGTTATGTTTAGAGCGGAAACATGCAGAATATCATTGGAGAATGGCCGTATCTGGCAGGCGGATGGATGAGCACAGGATACAGATTAAAATGATTCATTAACCCTCTCATACGAGACCTTTAAGGTGTCATAATATTGTGATGTAATGAAAAACATCTGAAATGAACCATAAGTTTCCACAATAATTATTGGCGTCTCAGTTCACTGATGTATCTTATACATTCAGAGCAGATGCGTGAGGAACGACTGACTGAATGATGCATGGAAATTTTGCTTTGCATTCATTGTGCCTGTAATTCATTGGCTTGGTTTATTTGCATTTATAGCTCTATCAATATCAATCAATTATTACATATTATCAATTATTTAATATTGATATCAATCAATTATTACATATTCACAATCATATTACCGTAAATACCTTTCCAGCATACTGAGTAAGGCCTCATGCACACGAACGTATTTTGTTTCCGTGTCTGTTCTGTTTTATTTGCGGATAGGATGCAGACCTATTTATTTCAATGGGTCCGCAAAAAACGCAGACAGCACACAGTGTGCTGTCCGCATCAGTATGTCCGTTCTGTTGCTCTGCAAAAAAAATAGTGCATGTCATCCATTTTTTGGGGCAGATCCTCAATTTGTGGACCGCAAAACAAATATGGTCGTGTGCATGTAGCCTAATATACAGAGATTTGCTGCTATGCCTATTGCACATGACCGTATGGATTTTTCAGTGTTTTGCGGTCTATTTTTCACGGATCCATTGTTTCGTTTTTTGTTTCCGTTGTGTTTCTGTTCCGTTTTTCTGTATGACAGTAATAAAAGTATACAGTAAAAAAAACGCCAAAAACTGCACGGTCGTGTGCATGTGGCCAAAAACAAACATTTAAAGGGGTTGTCTCACTTCAGTAAGTGGCATTTATCATATAGAGGCAGTTAATGCAAGGCACTTACTAATGTATTGTGATTATCCATATTGCTTCTTTTGCTGGCTGGATTCATTTTTTCATAACATTATACACTGCTTGTTTCATGGTTACAGACCACTTTGCAATCCATCAGTGGTGGTCATGCTTGCACAATACAGGAAAAGCACTAGCCTATGTGTGTTCCCATAGTCCCGGCCACCAGAGAGGCTGACGCTTTTTCCAATAGTGTGCAAGCACAAGCACTGCTGCTGGATTAGAGGCTGGTCTGTAACCATGGAAACAAGCAGTGTATATAATGTGATGGAAAAATGAATCCAGCCAGCAAAGGAAGCAATATGGATAATAATAATACATTAGTAAGTGCCTTGTATTAACTTCCTCTATATGATAAATGGCACTTACTGAAGTGAGACAACCCCTTTAAAGGGACTGTATGATCAGAAAATGACAAATAAATCCGTTTTTACCATAAACACTTTTGTAAAAAAAAATATTGAGTACGTTCACATGGCTGATTTGCACTAAAAAATCCACTGTGCACTCCGTGGCAGAAACCGCAGTTTCTACCACAGTTCACTTCTGAATGCTGCGAGCCCACTTGCAGGTTAGCTGCATTGAATGGAGCTAAGCCAAAAATGGACACCAACTGTGGCGTCCCTCTAGATATTGCGCCAGAAAGGGACATGACCCTTCTTAGCGTGATCGTGGCTTTAAACTGCCGGCCCACAAACTGCAAGACTGTCTCCCGTTGAAAACATTGGGAGGCAGACAACACAAGGCCACCAGCAGAATTCTGCCAGTGTCCATGCCAAAATTGCGCTGGTTTATTCCACCATTTAAATGCACCCTTAATGTTTTTCATTGTGATTTACACAAAATCTTGCAATATGGACACTGGTTAGTGGTTACTAAAAACAGAAACAATATGTCACGAAAAGGAAGGCATAGGTGCAGCCCTGAACTCCACCCACACCTCTATCTCTACCTACTTGCACGGTCCGTCCTAACCGACGGGGTACAACTGGGCGGCAGTCCCTAGCTTACGTACATGCAGGGGCCTAAAGGAAGGAAACAACAAAGGGAGAAAACAAAAGAAAAACACAGAAAACACAGAAGCAAAAGCTTCCCAGGCAGGGAAGAACTGCAACTGGAACCAGTGGAAACCGAGGCCAAGAGCCAGGAGGTAAGGTAGGCACTAAGGTGTAATACAAGATCGAAGTCAACACAAGACGAGGTCAGGAGCCAGGAGATCGCATTAGTACAAGGGGTATCACAAGGTCGTAGTCAAATTCAAGCAGAGGTCAAACAAACAGAAGTCACACATGCAGAGAATGCTAGTGAGGTAACAAGACCAATCATAGGCAACCTGTGGCCAGCAGGTTACCTGTTTAAATAGGTCTAATTGATGGGTCACGTGACGTGGCCAGTGTCGCGTGACCCATGTCCAGCATATCTATACACCTGAGCGCCGACTCATTGACATCTGCGCTCAGTTCCCCCCTGCTCGTTGTCTAGGGGATGAAGGACACCGGCCACGCTGAGGAGGCGTGGCCGGGTCCTCCCAGCCCCCTTGTTACTATGGAGATGAGGACCCGGGCACGTCCTCGCTTCTTCTCATGAACGGGATTCTGGCGGCGCTGTATGGAGAGAGAGCGTTGCCGGCTCCCCGTTACAGTACCCCCCTTCCACGAGGGCCCACCGGACCCATAATCACTAGAGTCGGTTTTCCCGGGTGAGCCAAATGGAATCTCCTCATCAACCTCGTAGCATGCATTTTACTCGCTGGCACCCAAGACCTCTCTTCAGGACCAAAACCCTTCCAGTGAACTAGATATTGCAAGGAATTGCAAACTTTCCTCATATCAAGGATTCTACAAACCTCGTATTCTAGTTGACTGGCCTACTCCACAGGCGACGGAGACTCCTGTGCAGGAGATACGGGCGACACATACATTTTGAGTAAAGCTTTGTGAAAAACATTATGAATGCGAAAGAAGTCAGGTAACAGTAACTTAAAAGACACAGGATTATTTATGTCAAAAAATCTCATAAGGGCCAATAAATCGAGGTGTAAATTTACCCGAAGGTATCTTCAGACGCAAATTCTTGTCTCCCAACCCAAAATCCACCCATCCTGGACTTTTTTCAGGTTCGACTGAACCTGGGCCCAGACTGTGCACAGTTCTTTAACCCCTTCAACCCCAGGCCTGTTTTCACCTTTCTGCCCAGGCCATTTTTTGCAAATCTGACATGTGTCACTTTATTTGGCAATAGCTTTGCTTATCCAAGCCATTCTGAGATTGTTTTCTCATGACACATTGTACTTCATGATAGTCATAAACTTGAGTCAATAAAATCCCAAATTTACCAAAAATTTAGAAAAATGCCCAAATTTTTAAATTTCTATTTATCTATTTTATAATAGATAGTGATACCTCATATAATAGTTATTACTTTACATTTCCCATATGTCTACTTCATGTTTGGATCATTTTGAAAATTACATTTTATTTTTTGGGGACGTTAGAAGGCTTGGAAGTTTGGAAGCAAATCTTGAAATTTTTCGGAAAATTTCCAAAACACACTTTTTAAGAACCAGTTCAGGTCTGAAGTCACTTTGTGAGGCTTACATAATAGAAACAACCCCAAAATGACCCCATTTTAGAAACTACACCCCTCAAGGTATACAAAACAGATTTTTACAAACACCCCACATGTGATCGTAAACTGCCATATGGTTTTTGGAAGGCACATTTAGCTGAACTGGTTTTTAGATGCCATGTCCCATTTGAAGCCCCCCTGATGCACCCCTACAGTAGAAACTCCAAAAAGTGTCCACATTTTGGAAACTACAGGATAAGGTGCCAGTTTTATTGGTACTATTTTGGGGTACATATGATTTCTAATTGCTCCAAAAAATTATGCCATTCCTCAAAGGCCCAGTTAATAGCAAGTAACTCTCGATTACCAATATCATAATTTCTCTCAGTAGAAGAGAACTTACGAGAAAAGAAAGCACAAGGCTTCAGGTTAGTGAGAGTTGATGACCCCTGGGAGAGTACTGCCCCTACTCCATCCTCGGAGGCATCAACCTCAACCACAAAAGGCCTCTCTTGGTCTGGTTAAATTAATACTGGGGCATTAACAAAACACCTCTTGAGTGTTTCAAAAGCCTCTATGGCCTCAGGCAACCAATTCACTAGATCTGCCCCTTTCTTGGTTAGGTCAGTGATAGGCTTTGCAATAATACATTTTTTTTTTTATACACTTCCGGTAATAATTTGAAAAACCCAGAAAGCTTTGTAACGCTTTAAGAGAGGAGGGTCTCACCCATTTTACAAAATAGCCTGCACCTTCCCCAAATCCATCCCAAAAGATTGGGGTGTGAGAATATGTCCCAAAAATGAAATTTCCTGCACTCCAGTTATACACTTCTCACCTTTCGCGAATAATCGGTTCTCTCGAAGAACCTCCAGTACCTGTCTAGTGTGAATAACGTGAAAATCCCAGTCAGGTGAATAAATCTGAATATCATCCAAATAAACAATCACAAATTTTCCTATAAATTGTCTAAAAATGTAATTGAATTAACTAATTATTCACAGTAGCGTTTACGTACTAACTCAATGTATATCTTTTTACTGCCTAAATAAAGTAGGCTAAAATTATTTTTATTATATTAATTATTAAAATTATCTGCAACAAGTTAGGCTTGGTAGGGTGAGAGGGGATATCTCAGACTGATGATGCTGATCCCTACAATCATCCCTCCCACTAAAACTCCAAAATATAAGGAGTCAATAATATGTGGCGTGTTCCTCTATCTGCCTGGGGCAAACTGGTAACATCCATACATAGGTACCTGATTGAAACAGTGAGTGAATGTGACAGGTCTCCTATAAGAGAGACACTGCACACCACACAATGTCAGGTAACACTACTAGGATAGTCCAATCCCCAGCCGGTGATACAATATAGGAACAATTTTAATAATTAATATAATAAAAATAATTTTAGCGTAAAAATGTAATTGACAACATTTTGGAAAACCGCCGGAGCATTACTTAAACCAAAAGGCATCATCAAATATTCATAATGACCCTCAGGGGTATTAAAGGCCGTTTTCCACCCATCCCCTTCTTAATTTTAATAAGATTATAGGCCCCCTGAAATCAAGTTTAGTGAACCAGTGAGCTCCAAGAACTTGATTAAACAGGTCTGGGATTAAAGGCAAAGAGTACTGGTTCTTAACAGTAATCTTATTTACCTCTCTATAATCAATACATGTTCTCAGTCCACCGTCTTTTTTCCCAATGAAGAAAACCCCCGCCCCCATAGGAGACACAGAGGGTCTAATATGTCCTTTTTGTAAGCTCTCCTTTAAGTAATCCCTCACAGACTGCCGTTCTGGACTGGACAAATTATAAATACGACAATTAAGGTACTTGGATCCCTGAATAAGATTGATGGCACAATCATATGGTCTATGAGGGGGAAGGAAATCATCATTGGACATGGAAAAAACATCAGCAAAGTCATTGATATACGTGGGAAAAGTTTTCGACTCCGTAGTGACTCCAGCCTGAATAATAGGTAGACAGCATGAATCACATTTTAACCCCTATTTCTCTAATTCACCCGTGGACCAGTTGATGACTGAGTTATGAACCTGGAGCCAAGGCATGCCAAGAACTATCTCCACGGGTAAATTCTTTAAAATAAAAAAGAACAACACTTCGTATGAAGGGCCCCCACAGTCAAGGTCACCTCAGGGGTACAATATTCTACTGTTCCGCCCACCAAAGGAGTGGAGTCAATAGCAATAATATAATTGAGGTTAGCAAGAGACAAAATGGGCACACCAAGAGAAAGAGCAAAATTGTGGTCAATAAAATTAGAGGTGGACCCAGAATCAATAAATGCCTTCCCAGAACCCTTACAGGTGCCAAAAGATATAACCACAGGTAACAATACTTTCTCTTCAACCACCTTGGGAAGTAAATGAATAAATATGGACAGAGCACTCAAAGAAATCCGGGACCATGTGTTGACACAAAGATCTAGTTTTATTTAATTATGCTATTAAGTCAGCAAACAATAAAATCAATTGAATGAATGTCAGTCCAAGATATTGATAAATATTGGCTCTATATATGTGGCAGTACCATACGAACATAGACGATACAATATACTCCAGCTAAATAAGAAAATATATTATTAGGTGTGTTATTATAATCAACGAAAGTTGACAATATAGAACTTTCGAGGACTAACAAAACAGAAGGCCGGTAACTATTGGCCTAGGTGTCGACGAAAGTTCACCAACGTGATCCTTATCAGCAAGAATCTCCTGATAAAATAGTGCTACTAACAATGCAGGCACGTTTGGGGAGTGAGAACATCTCGAGGTCTGGCAAAAGGTCAAGTCGATTTAAAGGTAAAACTACTTGCAAGTTGTTTAGTAGCGGGACGCCGCTACCCACCCTGTTCAAGCGGGACGCCGTTGGCTTCAGGTGTGGGTGAATCGCTATATGAACATTGTTCTTGGTCTCGAAAGTACATTGGATACTATTGATCGTTTCTCTGCAGGACTTTGTATAGGATCGATTTTCCTTATTTATCGATTTTTTTAGGGGAAACATATCCCTTCTATAGACATTGGGTTGAATATTTTATCGATTATTGTATCTGTCATTTTGAGGATTTATACTGTCTCCACCTAATAATATATTTTCTTATTTAGCTGGAGTATATTGTATCGTCAATGTTCGTATGGTACTGCCACATATATAGAGCCAATATTTATCAATATCTTGGGCTGCCATTCATTCAATTGATTTTATTGTTTGCTGACTTAATAGCATAATTAAATAAAACTCGATTTTTGTGTCAACACATGGTCCCGGATTTCTTTGAGTGCTCTGTCCATATTTATTCATTTTTTCCCCTCCTATTCGAGTGAGTGTTCTCGATTGGACAGGTGCACCTACTTATGGTGCCCGGGTTTCCTTAGTGCGACATTCCTACTGCTTTTTGTTCACCTTGGGAAGTACCTTATCCTTCCGGACGTCAGGATGCGGGAATCTCCTGGAGGGAGGAATTTTAGGACATTGCCATAACCAGTGATCCAATCCTCCGCAATAAAAGCAGGAACCCCTCTGATGTCTTTAATCCCTCGTGGTCATTTCGAGCTGCATGGGCTCTTCTAGACGATCCTCCAATTTGACTCTCAAGGGTGAGGAGTCAGGTTTAGCTACCACCTGTAGAAACGTCAGTTGTTCTCTTTTTCTTTCCCTTATTCGTCGGTCCAGTCTAACAGCTAAAGTCATCGTCTTGCTCTAAGGTGTCGGGGAAGGAGTAACTGATATCCTTCAATTTTTCAGAGAGCCCTACCCTGAACTGACACTTAAGTGCTGGATCGTTCCAGCCAGAGGAAACGCACCATTTCCAGAATTTGGTGCAATATTCCTCCACAGGTCTGTCTCCCTGGCTAAGAGACTTTAATTTCAGACTCTGCCACAGCCGACCTATCGGGTTCATCGTAGAGTACACTTAAAGCCTGAAAAAAATGCTTTAACAGTAGCTAGGCAAAGGGAGTCTGTGGGTAAAGAGTAAGCCCAGGCATCCTCAAACTGTGGCCCTCCCGCTGTTGCAAAACTACAACTCCCAGCATGCCTGAACAGCCTACAGGTATTAGCCTACAGCAGGGCATTGTGGGAGTTGTAGATTTACATCTGGAGGGCCGCAGTTTGAGGATGCCTGAGTAAGCACATTCTTGTGGGTTTCCCTGCAATAAAGAGATAATAATGCCTACTATTTGTTGTTTCGGAACCTGACGAGTGTGGGCATAGATGAAAATAAAGCTTACAGCTCTCCTTAAATGTCAGAAAATGCTTACGATCCCCTGAAAAACGAAAAGGTAGGGATACGTGCAGCCCTAAACTCCACCCACGCCTCTATCCCTACCTACTTGCACAGTCCGTTCTAACCAACGGGGTACAACTGGGCGGCAGTCCCTAGCTTACGTACGTGCAGGGGGATAAAGGAAGGAAACAACAAAGGGAGAAACCAAAAGACAAAGACAGAAAACACAGAAGCAAAAGCTTCCCAGGCCGGGAAGAACCGCAACCGGAACCAGTGGAAACCTAGTCCAAGAGCCGGGAGGTAAGGTAGGCACTAAGGGGTAATACAAGATTAAAGTCAATACAAGCCGAGGTCAGGAACCAAGAGATCGCGTCAGTACAAGGGGTATCACAAGTCAAATTCAAGCAGAGGTCAAACAAACAGAAGTTACTCATGCAGAGAACGCTAGTGAGGTAACAAGACCAATCACAGGCAACCTGTGGCCAGCAAGTTACCTGTTTAAATAGGTCTATTTGATGGGTCACGTGACAGGGTCAGCATTACGTGACCCATGTGCAGCATATCTATACACCTGAGCTCCGACTCATTGACATCGGCACTCAGTTCCCCTCCTGCTCGCTGCCTAGGATGCCGGCCACGCTGAGGAGGCGTGCACGGCCGGGTCCTCCCCGCCCCTTGTTACAATGGAGACGAGGACGCTGCCCGCGTCCTCGCTCCTCCTCATGAACGAGATGCCGGCGGCGCTGCAGGGAGAGAGAGCATCATCGGCTCCCTGTTACACAATAGAGTAACACTTCTTATACTCTGTATATCACTTGTAAGCTTTTCTGTATATGCTGGGATAGAATGACAAAGGTCGTTTCATTATCTTTAGGCCTAGTTCACACTAACTTTTTTTGCAAGTGTACGGGACGTTTTTTTGTGTTCCATTAATCCATTAATGGTTCCGCAAAAAAAAACGGAATACATTCTGTTTCCATATTTCCGTTTTTCCGTTTTTCCGTTACGTTAAAAGATAGAATATGTCCTATATTTGGCCGCAAATCACGTTCCGTGGCTCCATTCAAGTCAATGGGTCCGCAAAAAAAACTGAACACATACGGAAATGCATCCGTAGGTCTTCCGTATCCGTTTATTTTTTTCTGAACCATCTATTGAAAATGTTATGCCCAGCCCAATTTTTTCTATGTAATTACTGTATACTGTACATGGCATACGGAAAAACGGAACAACGGAAAGGAAACGGAAACACAACGGAACCTTAAAAACGGAACAACGGATCCGTGAAAAACGGACCGCAAAAAACTATAAAAGCCATACGTTCGTGTGAACTAGGCCTTACCGTGTGGGTGCATTAAAGGGTTTCTACCACCAGATTTGGTCCTATTTAGCTGACTGACACTAGCGATGTGCTAGTGTCAGCAGTCCATAACAGTGTTCTTACTTATTATCTGTCTGCTGCCGTTCACTTTAAAAACTTACTTTTATAGATATGCTAATGAGCCCCTAGGTTCTATGTGGGCGTCATTAGCACCTAGAGGGCTCCGTCCACTAAACATTTCAGCTGCCCATCGCGTCCCTCCAGCCCGCCCCGCTCCTGTTGATTGACTTGAAACTTCTCAGTATCTCGTACCAATTCCCGCGCCTGCGCCGAGCGCTTCTGTATTCTCCCGGCGCCGGCTTCCTCACTGGGCCTGCGCCAACTACGTTGCAGTGAGGAAGCCGGCACCAGGAGGAGCGCGGCATTCACTCACTGAGCCTGCGCCGAATACAGAAGCGCACGGCGCAGGCGTGGGAATTGGTACGAGATACTGAGAAGTTTCAAGTCAATCAACAGGAGCGGGGCGGGCTGGAGGGACGCGATGGGCGGCTGAAATGGTTAGTGGACGGAGCCCTCTAGGTGCGAATGACGCCCACATAGCACCTAGGGGCTCATTAGCATATCTATAAAAGTACGTTTTTTAAGGTGAACGGCAGCAGACAGATGATAAGTAAGAACACTGTTATGGACTGCTGACACTAGCACATCGCTAGTGTCAGTCAGCTTAATAGGACCAAATCTGGTGGTAGAAACCCTTTAATGGCCGCTCTACACTGCTGGAGGCCTACAAGAGTAGTAACATTATGCACACCAACAAGGTTCTGTTTGCAGCTCCCCTGCTAACCTCTAGACTCTGGAGTAGAGGGCTGTGACCAGTACTTCCTGGAGACTGTCATAATCTATTACATTTTTATGTCACCCCTATTTATTTCATCTACCACAGCATATCTAGCTGCACACAATACATGAAGGAAGTTTGTGCCTCTAATATGGCCCATATTTACTAATGTGAGTGCACCTAGATTTTGATGAAATTTCCTTTACTGGAGTAGGATAGCAACACTTTTGGTGACTTTTTTGAAAAAAAAAAAATCTGGTTGGCCCATCTGGGATATTGATGGCATATAGCTAGAATATGCCATCAATATCAGATAAATACAGGTCACACTTCTGGGACCTGCTCCTCTCTGCAGAACGGGTCCAGCAAAGGCAAGGATAGCACACCATGCATGCATGGGTACACTGAGCACTCCATTCACTGCTATGGAAGTTCCAAAAATAGCCAAGCAAGCGCGTTTGGCTGTTTTTGGAACTCTCATAGAGGTGAATGGAGGGTGGCCACGCTCACATCTGGGGGCACTTTCTGGAGATAGATGCGGTTCCCAGAGGTGGGACCTACACCTATTTAACATTATGTCCCAGATAGCCCAAACAAACAAATACTGGAATTGAATCCAAAAAGAATACTTTTTACACTCATAAATTATGGTTCTGATTTATGATCACCCAAAACCAAATTTGAATTATTTCCATGTCTCCATAGAGACTGCATAAGTGGTGTAATTTCACTATTCTTTCATCTTGACAAGATACAATGACCGAGTATGAGGAATGCATTTATTTTTGCTATTGCTCCCCCATCAAAGAACATATACAAAAAATCCTCCCTACCTACAGTACTACCTATAAAGGAGAAAAATAGGCTGTCTGCCAAAAACGATGAGGAATTTCCCAAAGACCACCACTCCTTTATACATCCAAAGTCTCTACTATGCTGTTTGCAGTAATTCTACCTGCTCCTGACTACATTACTTTCTATATAAGAAGTGGCCACTTTGAGGCCTTTGAGATGTTGCTTTCCTTGTGCAGCCCTCTGCAGAGCTGTGAGCATGCTGTTTTAAGTTATGTAGTCCATCTGCTCCACAGAGTAATTACAAATGCTACAAGAATGTAATTCCTAATTGCATCATAACACTGGGGAACCAACAGTTGCTGGGGGCCTTATGGAGATCATTCGGTATACAGGAAAAGCTCAGTCATTTGCTTTATCTATGAAATGGTTACATACCTTTCCTTTCATGTGTCTGCCGGCATCCATTTCAGTGCTCTTCTGGGTATACTCCTTACTATTTCCTTGATTAATGATAGCCAAACTACTGGAACATGAATGAATATGAACAACAATTTTTACAAGCTTCCTTCTTATAATAATCCCCAACACATAGAAATACCTATCAGTAGTGGCATAACCGAAATCTCCTGAGGCCCAATGCAAGACCTGGGCCTCCAAACTATCATCAAGTTAAGCACTTGTCTCATGATATTGGCAAAAGTGACTTTTGGGCCCTCTACTGAACACTGAAGACAACTTCTTAGCCTGCCCCTTATCTCACTATCTCAGCCCCTGCTATCTGATTTGGTGCCAGTGCTGACCACTGGCAGCTCTGCTCCTTTATCTATATTCCCTGTGCTCAGTTAGTAATTGAGCACAAGGAAGGTATACAGGAACATAATATACTTATTTTTAGTGCTCAGAGCTGGCAGTCCTGTTCTCCTGTTTTCTCTGCACACAGTAACTAACAGAAGTGCAAAGAATAGAGATAAAGAAGCAGATCTACCAGTGGTCTGCATTGGCATTAGGTCAGATAGGCAGGGACATAGGCAGATATCATTAGGACACATATAGGAATCCAGTGGCTGAGTTAGTGAGATAAGAGGCAGGTTGAGAAGCCTGCCTCTGCATATCCCACAAAGTCATCTTCAGTGCTCAAATTGTCGAAGGACTCTCCTTTGCAATGTTCAGTTACAGGGTTTCTAAGAAGGCTCTTTACACCCTTTTTTCTAGTTAAAAAAAAAAGCACCTTTCCCCAATAAACTATATTGCAAAAAAAATCTATATCATCACTGCCCCTACTCAGGGGCCATTTTAATAGATTGGTGGGCACAGTGCAGAAATTTCATGTGTGGGCCTTTAGTGCCACCACACAGTAATTGTGCTCCCTTAGTGCCACTCACATTAGCTATTCACCCTCATAGTAGTTATGCCCCCCTTAGTGCCCCCTCACAGCAGTTGTGCCCCCTCACAATAAGTATGCCTCCTTAGTGCCCCTCACAATAGGTATGCCTCCTTAGTAACCCCTCACAGCATTTATGCCACTTTAGTTCCCACTCAAAGTATTTATACCCTCATAGTAGTGCTCCCTCACAGTTGTTATTCCACCTTAAAGGCCTCTCAAAGTTTTACCCCCTTAATCACCCCTCACAGTAATTATTACCCCTTTATTACCCTTCACAGTTGTTATGCCACCTTAGTGCCCCCATAGTAGTTATGCCCCCATAGTGCTGTCTAACAGTAGGTTACAGGTATACCCCTTTAGTGGCCCCTCACAGTTGTTATGCCACCTCATAATACTGCTGTCCCTTTACTGCCCCCCCATACAATAGTATTCCCCCTTAAAGCTCCTCATAATAATGTTCCCCCCTTAGCCTCCATATTTTTTTAATAGAACATAAAAAGCACAACTTACCTAGCCCCGCTTCCCTGATGAATTGATCACATTCTCGCTGAGCTTGTGCTTTCTCCTGCTTAGTGCACCAAGCAGGATGAAGTCACTTTATCATTCCAGCTGCTGGAGAGCACATAGGCCGGGGAATGGTGAAGCAGGAAGCTGCTGGCTCCCTGCTTCACCTTTGTATTAAACTGTATCTAAGTCATCAGGATGCAGATACAGTTGAAAGTGGGACATGCAGCAGGAGTCAAGTGAGGTACCGTTGGTAGACCCTTTGCAATTCCACCATTTCTTACTATGATTAAAGCAGCCCAGTCCCTACACAGTAATAAAAATAAAATCAAATGATAGGTAAACATTGAGGTATTGTCCATTCCCATCTGTTTTGTAGTTTCCATCATATGTGAAACCATAACAGAGTCCTGGATTTGTTGAACCATATGCAACAGTGGCGCCCAATATTGACCAAGTCAAAAATTATGAAATCTGTGATGGACGTTCCTACACAGATGTGAACCTAGCCTTAAAGGTATCAGCTTTTTATTAAATAGATGATCACAGATTGTCCAGCATCTGTGACCCCAAGAAATTAGCCGCAGGGAAAACTGTCAGGAATAATTCAGTTCCCCTGTTGTGTCAACACATGGATGAGCCAGGAAAACATTATATGATGTACTTTAAAATCAATGGAACGTTAATGTTATTGCATGAACATGGAGGATCCTCCAGAGCTAGAGATGAGTTTAGTCCTGCGTGCTCCAGTACATTTATGCAGTAGAGCATTGGCGGGGTCCCAGAGAACAGCATCCATATAAAAGAGGAGGCAAAGTGGAAAGGTGACTATTTGTGTGCTCTCTTCTGTAAAAGGTTGTCCAGGATTTTACTGTTGATAGCCTGTTGTCAGGAGTCTGACACCCTGCACCCAATCAGCTGTTTTGGACTAACTCCAGTGCTGGAAGTCGGCACTGGAAGGAACTATATAGGTCTTTCCATTGTGTAGCGGTATAAGGTGTAACTTGGGGGGCATGGGGGCCATTTCTCCTGGCCCACTGACAAGGGGGGAGAGCACCAAGCACACAGAGGTATCCACTTGTCAGGGGGCCCTTCTGGGCGGGTGAGAGAGCCAGGGGTGGGCTAGGCCAGGTGGCAGGGTAGCATACAGTGCCTTGCAAAATTCACCCCCTTGACTTTTTTCATATTTTGGTGCCTCACAACCTGGAATTAACATGGATTCTTTGAGGATTTGCATAATTATATTATACAGAACATGCCCACAACCTTGAAGATGTTTTTTTTTTTTTTTATTGTGAAGCAAACAACAAATAGGACAAAATAATAGAAAAGGTCAATGTGCATAACCATTCACCCCCCTAAAGTCAATACTTTGTAGAGCCACCTTTTGCGGCAATCATAGCTCCAAGTCGCTTTGGATAAGTCTCTATGAGCTTGCCACATCTTACCACTGGGATTTTTGCCCATTCCTCCTTGCAGAACTGCTCCAGCTCCTTCAAGTTGGATGGTTTGAGCTTGTGAACAGCAATCTTTAAGTCTATCCAAAGATCTTTGTTCTATTGGATTGAGATCTGGGCTTTGACTAGGCCATTCCAACACATTTACAATTTCCCCTTAAACCACTCAAGTGTTGCTTTAGCAGTGTGTTTAGGGTCATTGTCCTGCTGGAAGGTGAACCTCCGTCCTAGCCTCAAATCATGCACAGAGTGGTACAAGTTTTGCTCAAGAATATCCCTGTATTTAGCACCATCCATCTTTCCATCAACTCTGACCAGTTTCCCAGTCCCAGCTGCTGAAAAACATCCCCACAGCATTATGCTGCCACCACCATGTTTCACTGTGAGGATGGTGTTCTTTGGGTGATGTGATGTGTTGGGTTTGCTCCAGACATAGCGTTTTCTTTAATGGCTAAAAAGTTCAATTTTAGTCTCATCAGACCAGAGCACCTTCCTCCATACATTTTGGGAGTCTCCCACATGCCTTTTCGCAAACTCACAACGTGCCTTTTTGTTTTTAGCTGAAAGTAATGGCTTTCCTCTGGCCAACTCTGTGGAGTGTACGGCTTATTGTCGTCCTATGTACGGATACTCCAGTCTCTGCAGTGGAACTCTGCAGCTCCTCCAGGGTTACCTTAGGTCTCTGTGCTGCCTCTCTGATTAATGCCCTCCTTGCCATGAGTTTTGGTGGGCGGCCGTCTCTTGGCAGGTTTGCTGTTGTGCCATGTTCTTTCCATTTCGTTATGATAGATTTGATGGTGCTCCTGGGCATCATCAAAGATTTAGATATTTTTTTTATAACCTAACCCTGACCTGTACTTCTCATCAACATTGTCCCTTACTTGTTTGGAGAGTTCCTTTGTCTTCATGGCAGTGTTTGGTTAGTGATGCCTCTTGCTTAGGTGTTGCAGCCTTTGGGGCCTTTAAAAAAGGTGTGTATATGTAATGACAGATCATGTAACACTTAGATTGCACATAGGTGGACATTTTACTAATTATGTGACTTCCTAACAAAGGGAGTGAATACATATGCACACACCAATTCTCTGTTTTCTATTTCTAAACAATAGTTTTATTTATATATTTTTCTCATTTAACTTCACCAATTTAGACTATTGTGTTCTGATCCATCACATAAACTTCAGATTAAAAAAAACATTGAACTTAATGCTGTAATGTAACAAAATACAAAAAAAGTCAAGGGGGTGAATACTTTTGCAGGGCACTGCATGCCCCCAAGACTGGTCCCAAGAAGATAGTGCACTCTATCAGAGAACATAGTTTGTGCAAAGCACAGCACACGTCATGTTCTGATATGGGGCCGCACAGTGGAAAAGAAGGGAGACCTTCCCTCCTTCTTCACTGTAACGCGGCTGGCAACTACCACCAATGAATACACTTGGCCCCATGGGGAAGTGTCAGGGAGGGAAGGAGGGGGGGCATAGGGGGACAGGGGAGAGGGAAACTGAATGATGATAAGGTAAATGACCTTTGATGATGTCACATGGTCACATGGTCACATGGTGATGACATCATCACAGATCCTTTATCCTAGAGGGGACAAAGCAGCAACACCTAGGAGGACCTTTCTTCTGGCAGAATTTTCCGGCTGTTTTAATTGTGCTGAATACCTAGCTGTGCTCTGTGTATTGTAGAGAGCTGGTTACTGCAGAGCTGCTCCAATTCACTGCAGTAAGCAGCTCTGTCCACCACACAGTGGATGTGCAGCAACCTACTGGGCGAGAGCTGGGAGGAGGAGTGGTAGTGGCTATGAAGGTGATAGTAGTACTCACAGTTCACGATGGCTGCCCTCACCTGGCTCTCTATGGGCGGTGCAGTGAAAGGAGGACTCACCCTTGCTTCTCTCAGGAGTCTTTGGGGACTCCTGCCTGGTGTTAGGTGGGATCCCCTTGATGGTGGATATTTGGCAGGGTGCAAGGCAGGAGGTCAGGTACAGGGGCTGGCAGATAATGGAGACAATGACCTCAATTTTTTTTACTGCAGATGATGGGTGATGCAGTACATGCATATATCAGGCACAATTCTGAGATATTCCATAGAGATTGCTTTTCTCAGTGGTTGTGTATAGGCAGAGGCAATGATGGTAGTAGTATCCCCTGAGTCTCTCTAACCACTGCAATCTGTCCAAATTAGTGTTCAAAGCTCTCACAATCAGTACTGCAGTTCCCATAGCATGATGCAGATCTTCAGTTGGATGGCCAATCCATTATAGAAGTGTGGTGGGGAACAAAGCAATATACCCTCTCCAAAAGCAGCAAAGTCCATAGCCATAAATTAGCTTTCAATAAGCACACTTTTTTCCAGCTCACCTTGTATCTGGCCTTTATACCCGTATTCAGGAGCCTTTGGGTGAGTCCCCAGGTATGGTAAAGCAGAAAATAGTAGAAAAACGGCTCCAGAAAGCAATTTTCGTCTTCTTTTATTCATAATATTCAATAGCAGATACAGTCACTTCATAAGCAGTGCTCGTTTACGCATTTCAGACAATATGTCCTTAATCGTAACCAATTAAAATTAGCTTTACCTTTGCTATCACATTCAGTTCCTTATACTCTTAAACAGTCTGCAGATGTCTGTCCTTTTTCCCTCAGGGGTTCTCCTGGCACAGTTGCTTTTGCACTGGCAGCTTCTTATTCCACAGGAATGGTGTTTTTCCCAGAGAAAAATACTCTTTTCTTCCTCTTAATTCCTGCTGTGCTCTCAAACTGTAGCTGCACCCATAGCCTGAGCCAAACTGAACTCTAAACTAGACAAAACTAACCAGATAGGGACGTGACCAGAACATCTCCCTGGCAACCTAACTAGCTAACTGCAAGGGTTTATTTCTTTGCCTTATATTCAGCCACTTGGGATACACAATGCATAAACTACATTAACCCATTTAGTAATAATTAACAATTTGCAGTAGTCCTCGGGGGTACTACAGATGGAGGTGTGTTGTTCATGCCCCAGAGTTTCTGCAGAACAGCTGATTGTTGGGAGTGCGGGGTGTCTGTCCCCTGCCAATCAGATATTGATGACCTATCCTGAGGATAAGTCATCAATAATAAAAAGTTATGCAAACAGGTCTTATGGGCAGATACAGTTGCCAGCCGATTAAAATCTTAGTGCCAGAGCTTTCAAGGGCTAAGTGGCAAATAAATGCCAAATCAATAGAAAAAGCCAAGCCAACTGTCTTGTAATAGGTAGCGATCCCAGAGATGCAGGTACACCATAAATGGGGAGAACTTGTTTTAAAATAACCATATTCCTCCATGGACTTTAGTAATTGTACAACATTAAACTTTCCCCACCTCAAAAACTTGCATAATTGTTATCATTGAGGTTTAACAAATCTTAGTGGCAGGCGATAAGCCAGTCATAAATTTTAAGACAAGCTTTTACCTAGGAGAAAGTGAGTTAGAATTTTTTTCAAATAAATACATTAAGCAAGAGCTCCTGTAATGTTTGGGTTTTCAGTTTCATAGGAGACACATCCATCTCTATAAAGTATACAAGAGGAAGTTAAGCTGTGACAAGGTTTGGGACGTGTAAGTCCTATTCTAAATACAATGTCATCCTGCACCGATCCATGAACATTAGCTCCTCTTGACGGGCCTGTCCCTCAAAAAGAGATGGAAAGATGTCCCTTTCTGTTATCATGATGCTCTAACAGATGTTTCTTCACTGCTGTGATGATCTACACAAGGATGTCTCTTCCACTCCAGACCTTCAGTTTAACTGGAGCTGAGAGAAAGCAGTTAGAGAAGTGCATCTTAATTTGTTTTGGACTTAAAGGGCAAGAGCGGATCTCAAAGCATCTAAGTAATTTAGGAAACTGAGTTCTAATGAAAAGTTTAATACTTTATACATCCAGTCACTGGCTGTAGCGGGTCACTTCTATAGCTAGTGATTGGCTGTGCATTTCCAGCCATTTGATGTGTGTAGATCCAGGACCAGGAAGCAGCAGAGACCAGAACAGCACTGAAATGACAGTGGAGGGGGATCAATGATGTGAGCAATGATTATTTTTTACTTTTGACCTATCATGGCCTTTTTTACATACATTTTCTTTCCCTGAACAACCCCTTTAAACTACAGCTGGGTACCCAGGGAATTATGCTTTCAAGGGACATCGAGTTGTCCTTGTTTATGCAGGAGCATGGCTTAAAAGATACAGTTTAAGTGAGTAACCAAGACAATGTTTCAGGAGCTCTTGTGCAGTGCCCCAGAGGACCACTGCAAAGGGTTAACATTTAATATTTGGGTTAATGTACTTTCTGTGTCTTAATGTTATTCCTAAAGCTGAAAATGATAGCAATATTGTGTTTATTGTGCCCTACTAAGAAGGATGAAGGCCATACCTGCCCCATCTAAGAGAGGAGCTAAGGAGTGTGGCTCAAGCAGCTGCTGTGAGGAGCTGCATGTGGCCTGTGCAGTGTGAGGCCTGCTCAAAAGAGCCTCTATCCTTACATTGCCATTCTCTGAAAAAGAAGTACAAAATATACAAATTGTTATAGGCCAGTTTTAAAGGACTGGTGCAAACGACAGACAAAAAGTGCAATCGCTCGTTTATGGCAACAAGCCTTACTGCCATTGGAAAGGATATATTGCTTCACCACCCACCGCACTTTTACAATGTATTAGCTATCCGTTGGAGGATGTGCACCCCGCTGTGAGAACTGCAGTCCATGGTCACCCCATTACCCCATTTGGGCGACTTGGAAAGGTGTTTGGAGTTAGACAGACTCAGAGTCAGCCATCTTGCAGTTTGGTAGTCCATATTCAGCCTTGGAAAGATTGTGTATGTACTCTGGAGAGACTGAACTGAAGGCTACCAATGTCTTTGTTTATAAACTGTCTAAACTAGGATCAGTAAAGAACACTGGATTTGTTACCCCCATCATGGCCTGTACCAGAAGGGAGCCATGCTTGCACCTCCAAACCTCACAGCATTACTAAGCACAGAGCCGTAAATTGTATAGCGGCTGTGCTTGGTAATGCACCTCAGCTTCATTCACTTGAATGGGGCTGAGCTGTAACTAGGCCACAGGATTGATGAAAATGTCGCCAGTCGGCCTAGGAAAAGCAGAGAGAAGGCCGCGGCGGTCATAGAAGCGCCATTGCCTTCTCAAACTATTTATCAGCGGGAGTCCCCGGTGTCGTACCCCCACCAATCAGATACCGACGACTGATGACCTATTCTCAGTAAAAAATAATCTCCGAAAACCCCTTTAAGGGCACTCCACCTAACACCAGGCAGGGAACCCAATGCAGACCCCAGATCAGGCTCAAAATTTATACATATTCCAAATCAGACCCCAAATCCATACAGAGCCCAGATCAGACCCAAAATCTATAAAGACCCGAAATCAGACCGCTACTGCCCCTATAACCCCCATTCAACCCCTCTGTCTCCTAAATGCAGACCTCCAAGCATTAAAAAACTGCTCACCTCTCCTCTCTTCCTCCAGGTGCTGCCACCGCTCTGGCACCAATGCTGCACTGCGTCCTGACAGCATCAGTTCACAGTGCGTGCCTACACGCTTTAAGGACCTATGTCCATCTACTACAAGGTTGCTGGAGCTCTGAAGGTCCAGCGCTAACTTTTGGCAATGGAGTTACACCTGAAAACCTGATTGGTGGGGGTGCTGGGAGGCAAAGCCCAGTCGATCAGCTAGTGACTGTCTATCCTGAAGATAGGCCATCACTTAGTAAATCCTATACAACCCCTATAATCCTTGGATCGGACCAACTTTCTACCCTCCAAAAGCCACAACTTTTAACATTTTTTATTCATATAGCCATATGAGGACTTATTTTGGGGGGTCAAGTTGTATTTTTTTATGGCACCATTTAATTTACCATATCTTGTATTGGAAAATCTGAAAAAAATTATTTGTGGGGTGAAATTGAAAAAAAAAAACACAATTCCAGCAAGGATTTACTGTGCACTAAAAATGACATGATGTCCTCATTCTGCGTGTCAGTACAGCAATATCACATTTTTATTGTTTTTATTATGCTTTACTTCTTATAAAAACCTTTGACAAAAATAAAATTTCCTTTGCATCACCAGTTTTTGACAGCCATATATTCTGTCTATAGAGCTTGTTTTTTTTGCAGGGTGAACTGTAGTTTTTATTGGTACTATTTTAGGTTATATATGACTTTTTAATCACTATTTATTCAATTCTTTGGGGGGGACAAAGTGACCAAAAATGACTGTTCCTAGATTTAATATTTTTTCCATTAGATTGTTCAACATGCAGGAAAAATATATTTATATTTTAATAATTTGTAAAACCTGGCAACACCTGTTATGTTTATTTTTTTATATTGTTTATTTTTATGTAAATTTGGAAAAGGGACGATTTAGATATTTAATATTTTTATGTGTTTTTTAAAAAAAAACATTTTTACTGTAAATTTTTTGTTTCTCATAGGCTGAAGGCCGCTAGGCCTGAGGTCTATGAGGCATTGCCAATGTGCAGGAGATCTAGATGAAATCATCACAACCTCCTGTGCCGGGTCATCATCACACCACTATCACGCTACCAGAGACCTGGCGCAGGAGGTTGAGATTACATTGTAATGCAGGCAGCCGGGGCAGAAGGCTGGAAGAGTGACATACACAGACAGCAGGAGCAATGTATTATTTTTTTGTGAACACTACTGGGGGCACTATGGGGGAGGGGTTGGTGCATTATTTACTGGGGGCACTATATCTAAAAAAGCACTACTGGGGTGCTATATTGAAAGAGACCACCACTGGGGGGAATTATGCTTAAAGAGGCCACTACTGGAAAGGGGGCTATATTTAAAGAGACCACTACTGGGGGCACTATGTTTAAAGAGACAACTACTGGGGGACTATATTTAAAGAGACAACTACTGGGGGGCTATATTTAAAGAGACCACTACTGGGGGCACTTTGTTTAAAGAGGCCACTACTGAGGGGACGCTATACTTGAAGAGGCCACTACTGGGGGGCACTATATTTAAAGAGGCCACAACAAGGGGGGCACTACTGGGGCCTAAACGGGGATGATTACTAAGGCTGCTTTCACACTGGCGCTTTGGTTTCCGTTTGTGAGATCCGTTCAGGGCTCTCACAAGCGGTCCAAAACGGATCAGTTTTTCCCTTAATGCATTCTGAATGGATAAGAATACGCTTAGAATACATCAGTTTGGCTCAGTTTGGCTCCGTTCCGCCTCCATTCCGCTTTGGAGGCGGCCACCAAAAACGCTGCTTGCAGCGTTTTGTATTCAGTCTGACGAAACTGAGCCAAATGGATCCTTCCTGGCACACATTGTAAGTCAATGGGGACGGATCTGTTCTTACTGGCACAATAGAAAACGGATTTGTCCTCCATTCACTTTCTATGGTGTTCAAGACGGATCTGTTTTGGCTATGTTAAAGATAATACAAACAGATCCGTTCTGAACGGATGCTGACGGTTGTATTATCTGAACGTATGCGTTTGTGCAGATCCATGACGGATCCGCACCAAACACGAGTGTGAAAGTAGCCTAAGTAGGGGCATAAAAGGAGGCATTAATACTAAATAGGTGAGCTCAGTTATGCAGAAACAAGTGTTCAGGAGAGTCATCAGAGTGATCTGTGCAGGACTGAGAAAAAGGGAAAGAGAACAACTCCAGTCAGAGGAGACATCACCTGGAAATCACTGAGTGGGAGCCTGAACGGGATTATAATGTAATATTGGGCCTTTATAAAGTGTTATTATTAGAAATGTTGGCCATGTATTCTGTAATATGCGCTTTATTGTGTTTCGTTATGTGCGTGATAAACCCGCATGCTCCAGCATGTGAGCCCATTCCATACATCCCCTGCATGCTATGTATGGCATTATGCGTTAAGGGATTTGTGTGGTTTTCTGCAACTATAAAAAAAATAAAAGTCCCTTTTACAGGAAGTTTTATGGAAAGGTAATATTAACTTGATTCTAGTTGCTGATACGAATAAAACATCCCTGGAGGACCGATTCACTGGTAATAACTTCTTCACGAATTTTCATTAATGACATCCACTGGTCAGAACCATTCAGTTTATCCTAATAGACGCGTAGATTTGACCAGTTTGTTCATTATCCGTCGTATTGCCTTCTAGATACTGTACAATGGGTCGCAACATATTTATAGCAGTGACGGTAAGGCTTATTTAGAATTCTTAACCAGGAAAGATACATTAAGATGGATATCTCATTTTCATCCGTGTCCTGGTTTCTATTACACAGACAATACGCAGACATACATGTTCTGTAAACACAATCACCAATAACTAAAGTGGGATTGGTTAGCAATCCAGGAACTTTTAAGGTTGGGGGCTTTAAAGCATATTGGAGGGAGGAGGGATGGGCAAATTCTTACTGTCTGTGCTGCTCTATATTAACTCTTTGGATATTGTATTTGATGGACATTATATCATTATGCTACGCAACTAGCTTAATATACACATATAGAAAGCATCATGATCTCTGGAACAATGCAGCATCCTAGACAGGAAGTAATGACTGCGTAGATCTAAATGGCCAACCCCAACCGCATTTCTTCCTGCAAACCCAATTAAATGAACTTCTAAGGTTTGCCTTAGTACTCCCCTCAAAGCATCCAAGCCTTAACCTATAAATAAAACACAAGGCAACTTGATTGTTGGAGTGAGGGTCGGTCACAGCTTTTATTTCTCTTTCTTAGTTTTTTTCCACAAAAACACCAAAACATTTTCTCAGAACAGCAAGACCACTTCCGGGAGAGTAAGAAGCGCTATGCCAACCACTGTACCCACAGTGGGCAAGTCCACCTTCCCCTTCCTCTCTTAGAATTTTATGACCACCGACCTCCAGCTGTGACTTATCAAAATGGCAACTGTAGAAAAAAGAAGTATGAGCAAACACAAACACGTAATATAAGAAGTGGGCTATGTGCTATGACAAAAATTTACATTGTGAGTGGGGACAGTGAGTGATGGCAATGTCTGTAAAGTGCTGGAGATTATGTTGACGCTATATAAATAAGTAATAAAACATGAAAAAGTATTTTCCCTGTCTCCTATTATTATTTTAAAAAGTAACTACCCCTTAGAAATTGCAAAAATAATACCCCCTATAAAGAGGTTGTCTCATAAAGACAACTATAGTCCATAGGCCCTAATGATTGTTTGACATAATTTTCCCCAGCAATGACAGCTGATTTCTGGGGGTTAGAGAAGCTGGAACAGAGTCAATTGCTGTAAAGACGTTGTCTTCATGAGACCGTCCCTTTAAGTCTTTCACATCCTAATTGAGGAATGTTAGTACACTCCCGCAGAACTCCTTCAATTCAGACACATCAGAAAACTGACAACCACTATAGTTATGAGGCCAAAATGCATCAGTGTGCTTCCTCAATAAATAATGTCACAGATTCTGGTCTGTGAAAAAACAATTAGGGATGATCATATCTTTAGCAGAGTAAACATATGGATTAGTTAAGGTTTCAGATCCAGTGTAAGAAATGTACAGTTCATGATGACCTTTCAAAGGCTACATCCAGGTGATAATCTCAGCACCATCTATCTGCCTGCAGTGGCTTGGGCCATTTTTCAAGTGTTCCTCGGCTGCGTGAGGGGAGATTTATTCTGTCTTTACAAGGAAAGTATGAATACAAGAGACAGGTCAGGGCTAGGCTTGCAAAGTAATGTAAACAGTAGAGCAGAGATGCTTTTTATGGCTTCATGTAATTCCATGGCATTTGACAGGCAGGACGATTTACTGCTATATTTAGATAACGAGCTGCAGTCGAAATGTCCTGAACTGCGTTAGCATGAATGGGAATACTGTTTGTGAACAGGGTTCCACATTTATTTATTGGCCTATTGCTGGATATTTCAGAATATGGGTAGAAGGGGTCTGGTAGGACATGTTCTAGGTACCAACAAGCCACTGCTTAGCCAGACACAAGAGTAGGTCAGCAGTCTGAATTTTGGCCCTGTGTGAAGGAATGCTTAGCTAGGACTGCAAAATATTATTAGTGTTACTATTAGTCTTGGTTGCATCTATACCAAATCATAAGACAACACAGCCAAAGCTAAATTCATGATGTCCTTTAAACACTAAGCTCTTGTGGATATCTTCTTTTGTTTCATTTCACAAGGAGGGGTACTGTGGATATACAGTATAAATACTTATTTTCAGGCAATGCTCCATGGGGGAAAAAAAAGTATGTCAATTTCATGTCGGCCTTCAAAGGGCTTCACATAAAATTTCGCAATTTTTTATACTCCATAGGCTACATAGATCTCCCTGGGTGTTAAAGAAAATGGGGGTTAGAATCTCGGATAAGTGTCCAAAATGTAGGGGTGAGAGGGCAGATCTTATACATTGTTTTTGGAGATGCCCAAAATTGATTAGATATTGGAAAGAGATTGTATAGATTACAGCATTATTTTTGGGTATTCAAGTTCCGGAGGATCTTGTGGTCTGTATACTGGGGGCTACCGCACACATTAAGTTAAATAGAGAGCTACAGTCGGTTTTGAATAAGGTACTGTTTCAGGCCAGATTGTTGATACTTCGGAAATTGATAAATAAAGATCCCCCTACAGTAGGACAGTGGCAGGAAGCTGTACTCGATTTGATTAGACTGGAACAGGGCTTGGAGAGATCAAGCGATAGACAGTGAATAATTGATACAATTTGGAAGAAATGGTTGAACCAGGGCCAATGGTGTTTGAATAGAAGGGGAAGGGGGAAAGGAGGAAAACTTTTTTTTTTCTCCCCTCTCTCTCTCTTCACTGGGGTGGGTGGTATTTGGGTTAAAATGTCAAATACAAATGTTTAAATAAATGTAAAATGTTTTGTAATATGGACCCTTCAGACGGTCCATTTTTGTATTAGCTTTTTTGTATTTTGGAAATAAATAAATAAATAAAAATAAAAAAAATTCATGTCGGCCAAACCAGAAACTACTACAAAGGAAAGAGCAAACTAGCTGTAGACAGTTGTTTTGGGGGTTCCTGCACCTTGTCATTACTCAGTAGGGCACTAGTTGGCTGGATGCAATGGCTTGGGTTAGGGTTCCTACTGATTTACATACTTTTGTTCCATTGTTTGGGTGTCAGTGACAAAAGATATATGTATTCATGAATGCTCCTGTTCTGCTGGTACATTATTTCTGTTGTTAAACAGCAGCTCGTGCCATATTTATGAAGCACCTGTAAAACTTTTTTCTGAGAATAGCGCAAGGGTCTTTAGTGCTAGACTAGGAACAACTGATTTAGGATAGATTTCATAAAGGAAGAGGACAGTTTTATATAGACAACCTGGGACCTTAATAAAGGCTTTGAGTGAGAATGCCTGTTTGGGCATATATGAGGTCCATTGGGACACAAAATAAGTTATTCAAGTTTAAGAGGTATTCCGGTTACACCTATTATTACCTATCCAATGGGGGTCAGATCGCTGGGACTGGTGTTGAGCAAATCAAAGTTAATTGAATTAACTTGCTGCAATGCCGAATTTCCTTGGGCTTTGTGGTAACGAATCAATTTTCCCTGAAATGGTGGCAAAAAAAAACCCGTACTTACCTTAATCCAGTTGCGCGTGAACAGGCCGTCGCGGCCATCTTGATTGAGAATACCCCACAAAATCTCACATATGATGTGCAGTGTCATCAATCAAGACGGCTGAGACAGCCTCTACGTGATCAAATGGATAAAGTGAGTATTTTTGTTTTTACCCTGATTAACCCCTGAAAGGCCTAAATGGTAACCTCAGATGCAGCGATCAGTGATGAAAGCGGCATCTGAGGGGTTTAATGATGGGGTCGGCAGTGGTGAGTGCCGCCTTTTGCTTACCTAGCCATATCATGTTCCCCATCATTGCGCCCGCTACATGCAAAGAAATGCGCTTCATAATGAAGTAGTTTGCCACGAAGCAAGTTTCTTTGTGAAATTCAGTGAAGCAGGCAAATCTAATTTTCCCTAAGGCCCCTTTCACATGGGCGAGTTCTCCACGCGGGTGCAATGAGTGAGGTGAACGCATTGCACCCGCGCTAAATCCGGACCCATTCATTTCTATGGGGCTGTGCACATGAGCGGTGATTTTCACGCGTCACTTGTGCATTGCGTGAAAATCGCAGCATGCTCTATTTTGTGCATTTTTTCACGCAACACAGGCCCCATAGAAGTGAATGGGGCTGCATGAAAATCGCAAGCATCCGCAAGAAAGTGGATTCCCGGGTTTTCAGCACTCCTCCCACAGCTAGTAGCGCGATGTGCGGCCCTAGAATAAACAAAATAAAAGAATAAATAATAAATAGGTAAAACATCATGGGTATCGCTCCATCCAAAAAACACACGTACTGCTAGATATAAAAATATTTATCCCATATGGTTAATGTCATAACGGAAAAATGTCACTTCTCCTCCCCAAAAAAATGTTATAAAAAAATCATACACACTCCAAAACTTATCCAGCAAAACAAAACAGGCCCTCATGCGGCTATGAGTGCACAAAACAAAAAACCTTATAGCTTCGGGAAGGCAGGAAGTGAAAAACTAAAATGCAAAAAATGAAAATTGCAGGGTCCTGAAGGGGTTATGGGGTTCAGTTAAGGGCAATGCAGAATTGTGCTGTTTTTTTTAACCACAACGTTGGGCATATGCATTCCCCTGACCCCCTTACCCCCCAAAAAGAAAAAATATTTCTAGTAAGTTCACCCTATAGAAGTCAGTGCGGGGAAACAGAAAAATGAATTAAATGGTCTAGAGCTTGGTACAAAGAACAAATTAAAATGCTGTGAAATTTAATTAGATGTTCTTAGCAGTTCTACTGATTAGATAATCCACTATGAGTGAACTTCCTTACAAAAAGCTTAAACTTAAAGCTGAAGTCCAAACAATGCAGAATTGTTTTCTCATTTCCTTCTAACACTATTAACAGATGTTGGGCTTTGTCTGGACCATAAAAGAGAGCTTATTAGCAGAGGACATATACTTTGTGAACATCTTGCAACTGCTTTGTATGGACCTGTGTGGCTGTTACATATCTAGAATCAAATATTTTGGGTTAAGTTATTACACTTCAGTTGAAAGTCCATTCTTCTTTTATGTATCTTTGGATGACTGCAAGCTCTCTACCCCCCCCCCCCCCCTCCTTCATTAAAGGGGTTTAAAAATTAGCATTTTAAGACATTAGATACTGTAGAAATGCAGAGAACTTTATCCGTGCTCCAATATAGACATGTGGCAAGGTTTTGGGCCTAAGGTCCTTTACCAAGTCATTGTGAAGAGAGTAAGGGATGAGCATCAACCAGGAAAATTGCGTATGTAAATATGTTAAACCCCTACTAATTAAACATGCCAAAATAATATTGTGGCAAATAATTTGTGCTACTAGCCACCATACAGCACAGTTGGGTAAACCAGATAACTCGTGGCCCCTCACACAATGGGCTGGGGCACGCCTGTCCCAGCCCTTCCCCCACTGCCTAGCAGCCAGCAGTGCCTGTGTACCCCCACTGTCTCCTCCCAAGCAACCACTGATCTACAGTGCCGTAAAGCCCACAGTGCCGCTAAGGCCCATAGCAACTAACATCATGTGTGTGAAGTGCTCAGTGTTTCTGACCTTTTCTAAATAATGCAACCCAAATGCAATTATTCTAGATAAGATGGCTACAGACTCTATGAGACTATGCAATTCACATCTCTGTTCACAAACGCCAAGCAGTTCAATCAGAATAAAAAAAAAAATAATCTAATAAAAATACTAAACTTGAAAAACAGTTTTTATTATCTGCTTTACCTCTTGTAGCACCCCTATTTCCTCATAGATTGTAAGCCTTTGTGACCGGGCCCCCTGTCTTATTTTGTCTGTACATGTACCCTCTGAATTGTAAAGTCCTGCAGAATATTTTGGAGCTATATAAATATAGATTATTCCATTATTTACTCTTATGGTTATTTGATTTTACAGGCTCACAGCCTGAGGCTGCTCTACTATTTCAGTATTTCCTGGTTTGGTTTCCTTGGGGAGTAGTATTGTCATGGACACCCTGTGGTCACCCAAGAAAACAATATAAACTTTCATTTGCCACACCTCTTGCCTAGTAGGATGTAGCTTTTGATCTCAACACTTCCCAAGAGGCTGGCATCCAAAGAAATAAATCCATTTTTGCAGAAACTCAATGATTATGAACGTTCTAGCCTCTGCAATAAAAAAAAAGTTTTTCAAGGCAATACATGGAGACAATTCTAAGAAGCAAGTGCAATCAGTGGCGGATTATAATTGGGGCGTTTGGGTCGGTAGCCCCGGGCCTGGCATCGCTGGGGGGCCCAACGACCCAAACGCCCACAAACTACGGCGGGGCACGGGAGCGCATAGTTCCCTGCCCCGCCGCCGATCACCGCCATAGGCTTCAGGCCTAGCAGGCCTGAAGCCTATGAGGTAGTAAAATCCCGGTGCAGGCGGGCGTGATGACGTAATCACGCAGTGCCTGTGCCCGGACGCAGCACACTGACGTGTGTGCGCACGCCTGCACCATCTACGAGTGAGCGCCGGCTGGGACACAGGTAAGTATTAGCTTTTATTTTTTTATTTTTTTGTGTGGCAACTGCCGACTTTGGGGGACATTACTGAAGGAACAGGGGGGGGGGGCAAACTACTACGTGGGGGCAAATTACTAGTATGGGGGAAAATAATACTGTGGGGGTAGTGTGGGAGACAATTAATACTGTAGGGGCAAATTACTACCATGGGGGGAATTAATACTGTGAGGGCAGTGTGGGGGGCTATTTACTTAGTGGATGGCAGTGTGGGGGCAAATTGTCTAATGGGGGGCAGTATGGGGGGTTATTACTTGATGGGGCAGTGTGGGGCAAATTACTTAATGATGGGGCAGTGTGGGGGCAAATCACTTAATGGATGGCAGTGTCGGGGCAAATTACTTAATGGATGGCAGTGTCAGGTAAAATGATCTAATGGGGGGCAGTGTGTGGTGTTATTACTTGATGGGGGCAGTGTGGGCAGCAAATTACTTTGTGGGTGAAATTACTACATGGGAGGCAGTGTGGGGGGAAATTACTGTATGGAGCAGTGTGGGGGAACTTACTATATGGGGGAAATGACTATATGGGGCAGTGTGGGGGGAAATGACTATATGGGGCAGTGTGGGGGGAAATGACTATATGGGGCAGTGTGGGGGGAAATGACTATATGGGGCAGTGTGGGGGGAAATGACTATATGGGGCAGTGTGGGGGGAAATGACTATATGGGGCAGTGTGGGGGAATTACTATATGGATCAGTGTGGGGGAATTACTGTGTGGGGGCAGCGTGGGTGAAATTACTATATGGGGCAGTGTGGGGGAAATTACTATATGGGGCAGTGTGGGGGAAATTACTATATGGGGGTAGTGTGGGGGCCTTTCTATTAGGGGACATTATTTTTGGGGACACTATACAGGTATTATTACCTGGAACACAATATAGGGTGTTATTATTACTGGGGGCACTCTAGGGGACATTATAATTGCTGTAGACACTATAGGGACCTTTGGGGTAATTTATCAAACTGGTGTAAAGTATAACTGGGTTAGTTACCCATAGCAGCCAATCAGATTCCAGCTTTCATTTTTCACAGCTCCTTTGGAAAATTAAAGGTGGAATCTGGTTGCTGTGGGCACCTAAGCCAGTTGTAATTTACACCAGTTTGATAAATGACCCCAATTATGAGAACTCTAACGTGTCTGTAACAAACTCTGTAGAGACGAGATGCGGCTGAAAGAATTTGTCATGGCGGTCTAACGGAGGAGAAGATGAAAGAGAGGATCTACATGACAGGAGATGTCACTGGATGTAACTGGTATGTGGTTCTGTATTCTCCTATATGTAGAGCGGGCTCACCACTGTGACCTGCGTCTCATCTTCTCCTCCAAGTCTTTTTTTATCATAATCGTATGTGTTTTAAATTTGGCAACTAAAATTTGTATTTGTCACCTGCAGTCCTATGTAACAGCCTAGATAACAGTGATTACTTTCTGTGTACAGGTAATGTAGTAGATGTTCCATGCAGTCCTATGTAACACCCCACATAACACAATAGCTCACTGTGTTATGTGGGTTGTTACATAGGACTGCAGGTAACATCTATGACATCTGTACACAGAGAGTTATGAGATGGTGGGGGTCTGACTCCTGGCTCCCACGCCAATCAGCTGTTTGAGGAGACCGCGATGTCCCAGTGAGCGTCGCAGCCTCTTTGCTCGTTACCAAGCACAGCGCTGTCCATTTGATAGCCCTGCGCTCGGTATTGCAGCTCAGCCGCAATCACTCAGATGAGACAGAGCTGCACCTAGACCATGTGAACGATGTCATATTGCCTAGGAAGAGACATTAGCGCTTACGAAGCACCGCAGCCTCTTCATATAGAAAAAAAACTAAAACTAAAATGGAGGGGGGGGGGGGCCCGAATTGGGTAGACAGCCCCGGGCCTATCATGCACTTAATCCGCCCCTGAGTGCAATAAAGGGTCAGATCTGGAATAATCTGGAATTCATGGTTACAGAGTGTCTAGATTAATGAACCAGCATAACATTGGAAGAAAAACTCCTACAGAAAGACATTGGCGAAGATTTGTCAAGATTTGAATATTTGCAATACTGTTCATAGGATTTGGAACCTTTTTAAATATGATTGTGTTGTTTCATGAATTTAATGCATCCCAATCATACTGAGTAAATTGGTAGCTTCATTGGCTCTTGTGAAGAGAATGGATATTTCACAGAGACTGTCTGAAAGGTGCAATATGACCTAACTGTGGAAACGTAAAATACAAAGAATCATAGTACAGCAATGAGCCAAATAATTAATAAAAAAAACGACTCACATCACCTCCAGATTTTTCCTTCTGGCAAGAGGAATTGTAGACAGTAAGGCGTCTTCTGGAAGCTGAACTCAATTTAAACTGACCAACTTGTTGTATATAGATGTCTCCTATAACTGCGAAGATCACAGAAAACAGAACCTGTAGCTTCTGGTACAGAAAAAAGTACGAAAAACTATGCAAAGCCAAAGGAGCTATTCTCTAGGAGATATTCTGTAGGCTTTAGTGGGTATCTATTGCCAAACTGTGGTAATCCACATGTTTGACATTAAAGCTTCTATAGTGGTCGAACAACTTTCCCAGACCCCTGAAGAGCAACAGTGTCTAGTTATGCATCTACAGTATATCAGAGTGAGAGTGTATTAATTTAGACTAATGTAGGAATTCATAAAGAATTCTGGCTTCAAAAAGTTTTGAAAAGTGCATGGGAAAGTGGACACGGTTAGCTATTTTAATTAGTATCACTCCAGTTTCAAAACTCACATATGTAGGGGGTGGTGTAAAAAAAACTGCAGTAAAATATCTAGACAAAAGAGCTAGATTTAACAAAGTGCCAAATTTAACAAACCACATGCACCATTTCATAACTTTGGTGCAAAGTGACTATAAATGACTGCAACTATGATAAATAGCCCCAAGGTGTTCAAAACCTTTGGAAAAAAGCCACCTTAGGACATTTTTTTGAAACACCTAAAGGGGAGTAATACTATCAAATAATAAAAGTCCAACTCACTCGTCAAATTCTCTGCTGCTCCAGTGGCCCCTGGACTTAGTTGGGACTGCACAATGACCAAAGACCAGTGGGGACTACTGAAGTGGTGGCACTTTAATGCTGAGGAATTTATCAGGTGAGTAACAGGTCTTTTAAATTATTTTATGGCACTTACCACTTCTCCTTGGCCAAATGTTTGCTGATCATGAAAACGAATATGGGATCGAAATTCTGATTTTGTCTAACGATAATCGACACGACAAAATGGTCATTGTTAAAACGTGCAATACACCAAAAAACGACTCATTTGTCATTCAATCGTACCAATCAGCTACTCGTGTAAAGGTACTTTTAGCAATATACTGCAATTACTTCTTTATGAACAAGCAAGTGATAGTTGAAAGCCTTGATGGAGCCCCCATCTGCCATGTGACATTTATAATACTGGAGTCTTCAGGCGTACCTTATTTTTTTTTTTTAAGCGTTAGCATAATGGATTTGCTTCCTTGTAGAATCATAACTTAAAGGATAACTGTCACATTTAGACCCTAATTTCAATTTTCATATATGTAGTACCTAATAACATGATATTCCAGAATCAGTTACTATTAGACTGACTTACCCCATATTTAATAAGATTCAGCCCTTAGCAACCAGTCTGCATAAAACTGCAATTTCTCTATTCAGTTAAGATGGCCGCCACTGCCCTCCCCCTGAGGCTAATCCCGCCTGCCCTCACTAGCCAGTAACAATAACCCCCCAAAAGTGTCAGTAACCAGAGTCCTCCCCCTAAAGGGTTAATCTCCTGCAACACAACGGGGTCCTCTTACCACATGTTGCTTTCATTTATACACTGAGCAGACGGCAGATCTCCCTTCCCTGGGCTGCGCTGCTTCAACTCTGCATTGTCCCAGCTCTGCTGAGTGAGGGAGCGTCTGCCAAGCGCAGGGACAGGGAGAAGTGCACACAGCCCAGGCACTGTTATCAGCTGCTGGGGAGGACCTGGCTTTAATCATTTACTTACAGTCCCTGGCTGTCAGTAATGTGACCCTGCACGCTGCGTCCTCCGTCCTTCAACAGATAGATGGACCATGCCTAGCAACCCTATTCTAAGCACAGGTAAAAGTAGGCAGTACAGGAAACAAAAATATGGAATTAAGGGGTAATTGAGTACACAGTGAAAAGTTGAAATAGGGCCACCAAGGTAATATTAATCACCACAATCCAATACTCCCCAAAAAAAAAATATATACGACAGTTATCCTTTAATAATATAAATTAAGGATTAGGTAATTTTTAGGCTTCCCTAATGTCTTCCTAAGCCATGTTACTCCCCTGTTCAGCCAAGATGCATTTCTCTCACAACCAGGGGGCATCTCCCATTTGGGGAATCTGCCAGTACTGTACTGCTGTGAAGTCCTTTCCTTTACTTCCCACAATGTTTGTTTTCAGCTCCAGAGATCAAGGAACAGATAATAAGGGAGGAAAATCACAGTTACAGAAAAGCAGGATTCTTCTGTTATCTACAGAAGCAGTGCAGAAGAAGTTCTTTCATTTGGCTTAGGATCTCTGCAGGCTCTGACACGACCCCACTTCCTCTATGTCGTCTTCTGTGTCTCTGTTATTAAAGAAGGATCTTGCCTGACAATAGGCAGTGGGCTGCAAATTGGGTCCAAGGTAAATCCCTAGTGGCCATGACGATATAGAAAAATGTTCAGGTGGATGCAGGCATATATTTTAAATGAAGTTATTAAGAAATGTGCTAGTTACACCATTCTCCCTTATATGAAATAAAATTGTGTGTACAATTATAACAACAGAGATTGCAATTAGAGATGAGCGAGTTTTTTAAAAATTTGATTCGGCCTGTTTGATAAATTATCCAAAGTATTTTTTGCGCGCGAATTGCGTTAAAAAACAGCAATGGCCGGACTGAGGGGGGGAGTGGGAGGGCTATAGGTAGGGACGGAGGTTAGGATAGGTAGTTTGAGCTGGGGGGTGGAGTTAAGGGGTTAAATAGGGTGAGAGGAGGAAGACAGGGCGCCATTTTAGGTTGAGAGAAGAAGCTCCCGCCCACCCGTCCCTTTTGTTGGAGTACGGCAGGGGTTGGGGTTTGGTTCGGGGGAAAGGTCTTGTGTGGTGGGTCATGTCACGGCGGCTTGTGGCGGTGGGGGGGGTCCTTGGAGTTGGTCATGGTAGAAGCTGAGGACAATTGGGGGGGCCCCACGGTTGGGGCTGGAATCCCAGGAGGACCGAGTGGTTGTGGTGAATCGAGGGGGGGTCATTCGGTGGTGCCTTCGAGCTGGGCGTTACGGCTGGAGGCAAGAATGGCTCACCCTGGTTCGGCAGCTCGATCTTTTGGGGCTTCAAGGACCTCCCCCCATTGGGGTTTTTACAGTATTATGTATGTTATGTTGTATTTGTTATTTAATAAACGGCTGCTGTGGCCATTACATTTCCAATCGGTGGTCTGTGTTTTATTGGTTATGGTGCTCAATGGTGGGGAAGTGTAATGGTGGAAGAAGGGGTTGTTAGAAGTGGGCTATTAAAGTGAATAAGAGGTGGCGAACGGGAATTAACCAATACCCTCGTCAAGCTTTTTCATGGCTTATGAGAGCCTGTATAGTGGTGTAGAACACTGTGCCTTGCAGTAACATGCATAGGGAGTATGCTGTGGTAGTAAAACAATACTGTGAGTCAGTATGACACGTAGATGACATGCGTCGCTCTTAGAATCACTGCACACTTCACTTACTTGGGCAGTTATGGGGCCAAATAAGTCAAGTATGAACTCAGCCTTACAGGTCGATGTTAGCGTCAAGAAGAAGCGCACTCCTTTTACACCCTTGTCAGCTGATTCCACATAGATGTCTACAAAACCTGTTCTATTAAATGCTTATACAGTTCTGATCAAAAGTTTAAGACCACTTGAAAAATTGCAAAAAATCATATTTAGCATGGCTAGATCTTAACAAGGTTCCAAGTAGAGCTTCAACATGCAACAAGAAGAAATGGGAGTGAGACAAAACATTTTTTGAGCATTCAATTTAATGAAAACAATGAATAAACTGAAACAGGCAGTTTTTCAGCTGATCAAAAGTTTAGGACCACACCTCCCCAAAAAAAATAAACCCCCCCAAAACAGAAATCCAACTTCCAAACATGAACTCAGTAATGAGTAGCTCCGCCGTTATTGTTTATCACTTCAAAATTTTGTTTCGCCATGTTTGATGAAAACGTTTCCATGAGGTGAGTAGGAACATTTCTCCAAGTGGTGAAGACGGCCGCACGAAGGCAATCTACTGTCTGGAACTGTTGTCCATTTTTGTAAACTTCCCTTGCCATCCATCCCCAAAGGTTCTCAATTGGATTTAGATCAGGGGAACACGCAGGATGGAGCAAAAGAGTAATGTTATTCTCCTGGAAGAAGCCCCTTGTCCTGCGGGCATTGTGTACTGTAGCGTTGTCCTGTTGAAAAACCCAGTCGTTACCACACAGACGAGGGCCCTCAGTTATGAGGAATGCTCTCTGCAACATCTGGACATAGCCAGCGGCCGTTTGACGCCCCTGCACTTCCTGAAGCTCCATTGTTCCACTGAAGGAAAAAGCACCCCAGACTATTATGGCGCCCCCTCCACTGTGGCGCATAGAAAACATCTCAGGTGGGATCTGCTTGTCATGCCAGTAACGTTGGAAACCATCAGGACTATCAAGGTTACTTTTTTTCTCATCAGAGAATAAAACTTCCTTCCACCTTTGAATGTACCATGTTTGGTGCTCTCTTGCAAAGTCCAAACGAGCAGTTCTATGGCGTTCAAGGAGACAAGGTCTTTGAAGATGTTTTTTGTTTTTGAAGCCCTTCAGTCTCAGATGCCGTCTGATGGTTATGGGGCTGAAGTCAGCACCAGTAAGGGCCTTAATTTGAGTCGAGGATCGTCCAGTGTCTTGACGGACAGCCAACTGGGGTCTTCTACTTGACTTTTTTGTTCCATAACCCTCAGGATCATTTAAGAATTTAAGAAATTCCAAATGACTCTCTTACTGCGTCCCACCTCAGCAGCGATGGCGTGCTGTGAGAGACCCTTCTTATGCAGTTCAACAATCCGACCACGTTCAAAAAGGGAAAGTTTTTTTGCCTTTGTCATCACAACGTGTGACTACCTGACAGAAAATGACAATGAATTCACATCTTTGCACAGATTTGGCCTTTTAAAGGCATGTGGTCCTAAACTTATGATCAGCAGAAAAACAGCCTTTTTCAGTTTATTCGTTGTTTTCATTAAATTGAATGCTCAAAAAATGTTTTGTCTCACTCCCATTTCTTCTTGTTGCACGTTGAAGCTCTACTTTGAACCTTGTTAAAATTCAGCCATGCTAAATATGATTTTTTGCCATTTTTCAAGTGGTCTTAAACTTTTGATCAGGACTATACAAGTAGAGCCCCCCCAACAGAGTGGAGAGGGTGTCAGCAGTAAGTTTGTGTTGACTTCGCTGATTATTTTGCCCTTCCTCTGATCCGTCAGAACAATAACCCCCAAAAAACGAATCCTGTCTGTTGAGCATCCGCCTTCATTTGTTTAGCATTTGGTCAGTAATCCATCAGTATTGCTAATGCAAAAAAACAAACAAACAGGAGTGGATCCAAAACAAAGATAACACGTGAATGGAATATTTGCATGTCTTCTGTGTTTTGTACTCACTCCTGCTTTTGGCTACCAAATCATAAGCCAATTCTGATGGGACCGTACAGGTCTTACAGCTGCTACACAGACAGGATCCGTTGTGCATCTCATTTTTCCTTCCTTCTGACAGATCAGAAGAAAGGTCAAATATATTGTGATGTCATCCAGGCCAAAAAGGCAAAATAGTGGCCCAGTTATGGAGTGGAGAGGGTGGGAGGACAGCTTGAGAAGTGTCATAGGAGTGAGGTGGCAACAGCAGTAGCATGAGGAGGCCATATAGTGGCACAATGATAGAGTGTGGAGGTGGTGGCAGCAGCATGAGGAGGCCACAGTGTGGCAAGGTGACATAGTGTTGCGGTAGCAGCAGCATGAGGAGGCCACAGAGTGGCCCAATGTCAAAGTGTTGAGGTAGCAGCAGCATGAGGAGGCCACAGAATGGCACAATGACAGAATGTGGAGGTGGCAGCAGCAGCATGAGGAGGCCACAGAGTGGCATGGTGACATAGTGTTGAGGTAGCAGCAGCAGCATGAATAGGCCATAGAGTGACACAATGACAGAGTGTTTAGGTGGCAGAAGCAGCATGAGGAGGCCATAGAGTGGCAAAAGTGACATAGTGTGGAGGTGGCAGCAGCATGAGGAGACCACAGAGTGACAAGGTGACATAGTGTGGAGGTGGCAGCAGCCTGAGGAGAACACAGAGTGACCCGGTGACAGAGTGGTGAGGTAGGTGGCAATAACAGTACCCGACGATGGTGGGCATCAGATGTGTGGCATCAGGCAGGTGGCAACATCAGAATAGTAGCTGAGGCAGGTAGCCAGAAGAAACCGGTCTCTTTTGTCAAAGTGTTGGTGTGTCACCATGGATGATCTAGTCTGATGCACCAGGCATTGGCGGGTGGAAATCCTGGCTGATCCACACCTGATTCATCTTGACAAAGGTCAGTCTCTCCACATTGTGGGTGGACAGGCGAGTTCTTCTTGGGGTAACTATGGCCCCCACCACACTAAACACCCACTCTGATGCCACACTACTGGCCGGGCAAATCAAATCTATTCCAGCGGCTCTTCAATGTGGGGTGGCAGTGTGCTGTCCAAGTATGCAGGTGTAAAAAAAAGGCTTCCATTTTGGACCCGTAGCGAGGGTCTAACATGGTGGAGAGCCAGTAGTCAGTCCTCTGCTGAATGGTGACAATTAGGCTGTCACTACGCAAACAACTGTGCATGCATTGGGTCATTTGCGCAAGTGACTCAGAGGCACTCCCTGCCTCTATCTCCACTGCATACTGCCACGATGTGCCTAAATCATCTGCCTCGTCTTCCTCATCTCCCACTTACTCCTCCTCTCCTGTCACCTGTGTAGAAAAAACACCCATTTCACTACACATTGCTTGTGCTACAATGTGCTCCTCCAGTTTAGCCCCCACAGGGTTCCTTGTGGCCGTGAGATGTAGGCGCCACATCTCCAGTTCCCTGACTAGCCAGATTTACCAGCATCTTTTCCAGGATATGAATCGGTGGAATTACGTTGTTCATCCCGTAGTCCTGGCGACTGACAAATAAAGTGCCCTCCTCAAAGAGCACAAGCAAACGGCAGGTGTCACGCATGAGCTGCCACTGGCTAACGTCGAAGTTACACAGGGGAGTAACTGTCCTCTTGGATCATCAAGAAATCGTCGCATATCAGCCTATGTTGGGGGGATGCTGTTCTGCCACTGCAGAGTGGCTGAAGTGCATGCAAAGTTTCCTGGCCATTTTTAAGATGTTTTGCAGATGGGTGGAAGACTTCAGGAACCGCTTTACAACCAGATTGAACATGTGCGCCATGCAGGGCGCATGGCTCAGCCCTCCTTGACGCAGCCCCGACACCATGTTCTTCCCGTTGTCGGTCACCATGGTTCCAATTTTCAGTTGTTGCGGAAAAAGCCAAGATTTGATTTATTGATGAAGGACACGGAGCAGTTCCTCCCCTGTGCAACTCCGTTTGCCCAGGCAAATGAGGTGTAGAACAGTATGACACCGCCGTGTCCTGCACATGTGGTATGCTGAAGGAGCACTGTGAATTATCCCTGCAGTGGAGACTGAGGACATGGTGGAGGATGAGGAGGCAGAGGCAGACATTGTCGCAGGACCAACGGCGTGAGAACGTGGAGGCGGAAGCGACGTCACCTGGCCAAGTTGCTGGTGTGGCTGGACAGGAATGAATGGCTAATTGACACAATTACTCAGTCCCTACAGAAGAAATTCTACATTCACCGACTAATTTTCCTAAAAGGGCTGTATCACAAAAAAAATTCACCACTGAAGGACAATGTAAATTCACCGCAGAACGGCTAATAACACTTACTTATTTTTGCTATTAAAATAGTGCAACAATGTCTGTATGACAATGTAAATTCACCGCAGAACGGCTAATAACGCGTACTTATTTTTGATACTAATACAGAGCAACAATGTCTGTATGACAATTTAAATTCACCACAGAACGGCTAATAACACGTACTTATTTTTGCTACTAAAACAGAGCAACAATGTCTGTATGACAATGTAAATTCACAGCAGAACGACTAATAACACGTACTTATTTTTCCCATTAATACACCCCAACAATGGCTGTATAAAAATGTCGGTTCACTGCAGACCGGCTAATAAGACGTATTCTTTTTTCTTTTAATACACCCCATAAAAATAAATATGACAATCAAAATTCACCAAAGAACGGCTAATAGGACGTACATATCTATCCTATTAATACACCCCGTAAATGGCTGTAGAACAATGTAACTTCACTGCTGAACGGCAAATATTTTTTTTTTTTGCCCCTAATACACGCCAAAAAAGGCTGTCATTTTCTCACTTCAACACACAACGGCTAATAAGCCCTTTTTCCCCACTAATACACGCCCAAAAAGGCTTTAGAACAGAAGTCCCCATTTTGCGCATTTTGCGGAACGGAATTGCGGACCCATTCATTTCTATAGAGCCGCACGATATGCGTCCCGGATCCGGAATTGCAGGCCCAAACTTCTGGGTCCGCAATTCGGATCCTTAAAAAAAAAAATAGAACATGTCCTATTCTTGTCCGGCATATTCTCTTAGTGCCGGCAATGTGCGGTCCGCAAAATGCAGAATGCACATTGCCACAGTACGTGTTTTGCGGATCCGCGGATCCATGGATCCGCAAAACACACACGGATGTGTGAATGGACCCTTAGGCCTCTTTCACATGGGCGAGTTTTCCGCGTGGGTGCAATGCGTGAGGTGAACGCATTGCACCTGCACTGAATCCGGACCCATTCATTTCTATGGGGCTGTGCACATGAGCGGTGATTTTCACCATGATCCATGTGATGAGAGTAGTGACGTCATCAAAGGTCCTTTTCCTCACAGATGAAGACAGAAGAGATGCCGGCTGTGAGAACAAGTGGATTAAGGTAGTTAAAAAAAAAAAATCATTTTTTTTACCGCTCCAGCCCTATTTTACTTAGCATCCTTTATTCAGAATGCTATTATTTTCCCTTATAACCATGTTTTAGAAGAAGTTCGGGTCTGGGTACCACAGTCTGTTTTTTATCACGCGCGTGCAAAACACATTGCACCCACGCGATAAAAACTGAACAACGGAACGCAATCGCAGTCAAAACTGACTGCAATTGGGTACCTACTCGCGCGGGTTTGCCGCAACGCATCTAGACCTTATCCGGACACGCTCGTGTGAAAGAGGCCTTACTGTTGCCGTGAACGGCAAATACGTTTTTTTTTGCCACTAATACATGCAAAAAAGGGCTTTAATCTTCTCACTTCACCACACAACGGCTTATAAGCCCTTTTTCTTTTTCCACACTACTACACACCAAAAAAAGGCTTTAGAACATATAGCTGCAGCCATGAACGGCAAATTAAGTATTTTTCTGCCACTAATACACACCAAAAGGGGGTGTAATTTTCCCACTTCACCACACAATGGCTAATAAGCCCCTTTTTTCCCCCCAATAGTACACAACAAAGAAAGGCTTTAGAACATATAACAGAACATATAACTGCTGCCGTGAACAGCAAATAATACTTTTTTTGGGCACTAATACACGTCAAAAAGGGCTGTAATTTTCTCACTTCACCACACAACTACTAATAAGCCCTTTTTCTTTTCCCCCATTGATACATGCCAAAAAGGGCTCTAGAACATATATATAACTGCACTGCACAAGAGTTAATAAGACCCCAATAACAAGAACGGTTTGCTGGAATTACAGAGGCATTGCAAACCTTAAATGAGCAATTGGATCCGCAGTCAGTGCAGCAAGGTGTAATAGGATTGTTCCTATTACCCAGGCTGTACAGTCCCCTGTTGGACCCTGTTCTGCTTCAATACTGTGGAATAATTCCTCCCTATCCTTTACCTACACTTCTAATGATCTTTCCCTGAACTTCAATTGAACAAAATATACGTTTTCAAGTCTTTCCTAGCACTTTCCCTAGCGTCTGCTAACGTCTCTCCCTGCACTAAGTACACTGGAAAATGGCTGAATCCAAGATGGCTGAGGCTATTTAACCGCATGCCGTCACGGTAACGCCGATAGGCGTCCGGACGGCAGCGCTTTCAGGTCTCAGTGACGCCTATTGGCGTCATCTCATGAGACCTGAGATTTCCTGTGAACGCGCGCTCATAGGAGCGCGCGTTCACAGGATTGCGCAGTATACAAGTTTAACTACAGCCTGCCAGTGATGATCATTGGCTGGCAGGCTGTAGATTTTTTAAATAACCAATCAAATAGGTATATCAGACGCTATTTTGTAAATAGTGTCTGATATACCTGCTACCTGGTCCTCTGGTGGTCCCCTTTGCTTGGATCGACCACCAGAGGACACAGGCAGCTCTGTAAGTAGCACCAAGCACCACACTACACTACACTACACCCCCCCCCCTGTCACTTATTAACCCCTTATTAACCCCTGATCACCCCATATAGACTCCCTGATCACGCCCCTATCACCCCCCTGTCATTGATCACCCCCCTATAAGGGTCCCTTATCACCTCCAGTTACTTAGCTGCTTGTTAGGTAGTTAGCGCCCAGCCCACCGCAACGCAGTCAGTGATTAGTCGCTGATTAGCGTCATAGCTGTCGCTAATCAGCACTAGTACTATATAGTATCTGTAAGTGATCAAGACTGATCGCAATCAGATCTATATCAGTACATTAGGGTCATCTTAGGCTCTACTAAAAACACAGTGTTCGCCCGATCAGGCCTGATCTTGTGCGCACACTTGCGTTCAGTCTGCCCCACCGCAGTGACAGAATGTTTTTTATGATCACTGCAAAAACACCGTAAAATCGCTGCGGTGCTATAAAGATCACTTTTTAGCTTTCTGGATCTTTATTAGCGATCGCAGCTTTAGGCCTCATGCACACGACCGTTGTGTGCACCCGTGGCCGTTGTTCCGTTTTCCGTGATTTTCTGCGGACCCATTGACTTTCAATGGGTCCGTTGAAAACTCGGTAAATGCACCGTTTGTCATCCGCCTCCATGATCCGTGTATCCTGTCCGTCAAAAAAATATGACCTGTCCTATTTTTTTGACGGACAACGTTTCACGGACCCATTCAAGTCAACGGGTCTGTGGAAAAACACGGATGCACACAAGATTGGCATCCGTGTTCGTGATCCATGTCCGTAGGCTACTTTCATACAGACGGATCCGAAGATCCGTCTGCATAAAAGCTTTTTCAGAGCTGAGTTTTCACTTCGTGAAAACTCAGATCCGACAGTATATTCTAACACAGAGGCGTTCCCATAGTGATGGGGACGCTTCAAGTTAGAATATACTACGAACTGTGTACATGACTGCTCCCTGCTGCCTGGCAGCACCCGATCTCTTACAGGGGGCTGTGATCCGCACAATTAACCCCCCAGGTGCCAGCACCTGAGGGGTTAATTGTGCGTATCATAGCCCCTTTTAAGAGATCAGGGGCTGCCAGGCAGCAGGGGGCAGACCCCCCTCCCTCCCAGTTTTAATTTCATTGGTGGCCAGTGCGGCCCCCCCATCCCTCTCTCTACTGTATTAATTTTATTGGTGGCCAGTGCGGCCCCCCCCCGGACCCCCTCCCTCTATTGTATTAATTTCATTGGTGGCCAGTGTGCGGCCTCCCCCCCCCCCCCCCCCGATCATTGGTGGCAGCGGAGAGTTCCGATCGGAGTCCCAGTTGAATCGCTGGGGCTCCGATCGGTAACCATGGTGGCAACCAGAACGCTACTGCAGTCCTGCTTGCCATGGTTACTTAGCAATATTAGAAGCATTATACTTACCTGCTGCGCTGTCTGTGACCGTCCGGGAGCTCCTCCTACTGGTAAGTGACAGATCATTAAGCAATGCGCCACACAGACCTGTCACTTAAGTATAATGCTTCTAATATTGCTAAGTAACCATGGCAAGCAGGACTGCAGTAGCGTCCTGGTTGCCATGGTTACCGACCGGAGCCCCAGCGATTAAACTGGGACTCCGATCGGAATTCTCCGCTGCCACCCATGATCGCACACTGGCCACCAATGAAATTAATACAATAGAGGGAGGGGGGCCGGGGGGGGCCGCACAAATGAAATTAATACAATAGAGGGAGGGAGGGGGGCCGCACACTGGCCACCAATGAAATTAATACAATAGAGGGAGGGAGGGGGCCGGGGAGGGCCGCACACTGGCCACCAATGAAATTAATACAATAGAGGGAGGGGGGCCGGGGGGGGGCCGCACTGGCCAACAATGACATTAAAACTGGGGAGGGAGGGGGGTCTGCCCCCTGCTGCCTGGCAGCCCCTGATCTCCTACAGGGGGCTATGATACGCACAATTAACCCCTCAGGTGCCGCACCTGAGGGGTTAATTGTGCGGATCACAGCCCCCTGTAAGAGATCGGGTGCTGCCAGGCAGCAGGGGGCAGTCATGTACACACTTCTTAGTATATTCTAACTTGAGGCGTCCCCATCACCATGGGGTTAGAATATACTGTCGGATATGAGTTTTCACGATGTAACTGTCGGATATGAGTTTTCACGATGTAACTCAAATCCGATGGTATATTCTAACATAGAGGCGTTCCCATGGTGATGGGGACGCTTCAAGTTAAAATATACCTTCGGATTGGAGAAAACTCCGATCTGATGGTATAATAGGAACTCCTGACTTTACATTGAAAGTCAAGGGGGGACGGATCCGTTTGCAATTGCACCATAATGTGTTAACGTCAAACGGATCCGTCCAAATTGACTTGCATTGTAAGTCAGGACGGATCCGTTTGGCTCCGCACGGCCAGGCAGACACCAAAATGACTTTTTCCTTCATGTCCGTGGATATTCCAAAAATCAAGGAAGACCCACGGAAGGAAAAACGGACATGGATCACAGAAATACGGGACCCGTTTTTGCAGACCGCAAAAAAAAACGTCCGTGTGCATGAGGCCTTACTTTCCAAGCACTCCTTTTTACTAGGCAGGTGTGCTCTTTTTCCTGGGTAGTCTCAGAGGAATACCCCCTAAATTTAGTTAGCCCAAAATGTCAAAAAAGGGGTATTCCGCTGAAAAGGCCTACAGGATTCTGGCCCTGATGGATGAAAGCGATGGGGACGCCTCACCCGCTGAATCCAGTGGTTCAGAATATGAACCTGTAGACAGCAGTGGCACTCTAACCGCTAGTGAAGATGACGAGGTTGAGGTCCCTGCTATGGTCAGGCGTACCCGACCCCATGTCAGTGTTCTGCATACCCCGCGTGATGAGCCTCATTTGCAGCAGAGTGGTGCTAGCGCTGATCTTTTCATGGTGCGGCATACACTAGCAGCACATCCTACCAGCACTGCCGTATTCCCTGGTGAAGTGGCGAGCACCAGAAGGGCAGTTCAAGCTGGTACGGTGGCACGTGCAGTAACTCCCCCGTCGCAGCCACCACGTTCACAGGCCCATAGAGCCCTTAGTCTCCCAGAGGTGCTGGCAAACCCTAATTGGCAATCCGCTGCTTCCGCCGCACCCGTATTGCCCCCTTTCACCACCCAGCCTGGAGTTCGCGTGGAGACAGCTCATTTAGGATCAGCCCTCGAGTTTTTTGAGCTGTTCTTCACCGCAGATCTCTATGACTTTATTGTGGCAGAAACCAACCGCTACGCCACACAGTATATAACCGCCAATCCGGAAAGCTTCTATGCCCAGCCTTTCCGGTGGAAACCAGTCACAGTTTCCGAATGTAAAATATTTTTGGGCCTTATCCTCAGCATGGGTCTAACAATTTTTTTTTTATTGCGGTCCTATTGGTCTAAAGACCCAATACATTACATGCCCATGTTCTCTGCTGCTATGTCCAGGGCACGTTTTGAGGTCATCATGCGCTTTATGCATTTCACTGACAATAAAACCTGTCCTCTAAGAGGCCACCTTGCTTATGACCGGCTCCACAAAATTTGGCCCCTCATAGACTGTTTGTCATCCAGGTTTGCAGATGTGTATACCCCCAATCAGAACATCTGCATAGACGAGTCACTTGTACATTTTACTGGGCGCCTTGGCATAAAACAGTACATCCCCAGCAAGTGCGCCCGGTATGGGGTCAAACTGTATAAGCTCTGTGAAAGGGCCACAGGCTATACATATCGTTTTAGGGTCTATGAGGAAAAAGACTCAAAACTGAAGCCGGTCGGATGCCCTGACTACCTGGGGAGCAGTGGCAAGATTGTCTAGGACTTGGTTTCACCCTTACTCCACAAGGGGTACCACTTATACTTGGACAATTTTTTACACAAGCGTGGCCCTCTTTCGGCACTTACATATAGTCGGAATTCAATGCTGTGGCACCGCGCGAACTAGTCGCCGGGGCTTCCCCCAAGGGCTGCCTTGTGTGACCAAGAACTGCTCACGGTGAAGTGGAGGGACAAGAGGGACGTTTACCTTCTGTCCACCATTCACGCAGACACGACTGTACAAATTTAAAGGCCAACTGGAGTCATTGAGAAACCCCTCTCTGTCCACAACTACAGTTGCAAGAAAAAGTATGTGAACCCTTTGGAATGATATGGATTTCTGCACAAATTGGTCATAAAATGTGATCTGATCTTCATCTAAGTCACAACAATAGACAATCACAGTCTGCTTAAACTAATAACACACAAAGAATTAAATGTTACCATGTTTTTATTGAACACACCATGTAAACATTCACAGTGCAGGTGGAAAAAGTATGTGAACCCATAGACTAATGACATCTCCAAGAGCTAATTGGAGTGAGGTGTCAGCCAACTGGAGTCCAATCAATGACATCAGATTGGAGGTGTTGGTTACAGCTGCCCTGCCCTATAAAAAACACACACCAGTTCTGGGTTTGCTTTTCACAAGAAGCATTGCCTGATGTGAATGATGCCTCGCATAAAAGAGCTCTCAGAAGACCTATGATTAAGAATTGTTGAACTGCATAAAGCTGGAAAGGGTTATAAAAGTATCTCCTAAAACCTTACTGTTCATCAGTCCACAGTAAGACAAATTGTCTATAAATAGAGAAAGTTCAGCACTGCTGTTACTCTCCCTAGGAGTGTCTGTCCTGTAAAGATGACTGCAAGAGCACAGTGCAGACTGCTCAATGAGGTGAAGAAGAATCCTAGAGTGTCAGCTAAAGACTTACAAAAGTCTCTGGCATATGCTAACATCCCTGTTAGTGAATCTACGATACGTAAAACTCTAAACAAGAATGGATTTCATGGGAGGATACCACAGAGGAAGCCACTGCTGTCCCAAAAACATTGCTGCACGTTTACAGTTTGCACAAGAGCACCTGGATGTTCCACAGCAGTACTGGCAAAATATTCTGTGGACAGATGAAACCAAAGTTGAGTTGTTTGGAAGAAACACAAAACACTGTGTGTGGAGAAAAAGAGGCACAGCACACCAACATCAAAACCTCATCCCAACTGTGAAATATGGTGGTGGGGGCATCATGGTTTGGGGCTGCTTTGCTGCGTCAGGGCCTGGACGGATTGCTATCATCGAAGGAAAAATGAATTCCCAAATTTATCAAGACATTAGGAGAACTGTACACCAGCTGAAGCTCAACAGAAGATGGGTGTTGCAATGGGACAAAAGCATAGAACAGGATTACCCAAAGCATAGAAGTAAATCAACAACAGAATGTCTTAAACAGAAGAAAATACGCCTTCTGGAGTGGCCCAGTCAGAGTCCTGACCTCAATCCGATTGAGATGCTGTGGCATGACCTCAAGAAAGCGATTCACACCAGACATCCCAAGAATATTGCTGAACTGAAACTGTTCTGTAAAGAGGAATGGTCAAGAATTACTCCTGACCTTTGTGCACGTCTGATCTGCAACTACAGGAAATGTTTGGTTGAAGTTATTGCTGCCAAAGGAGGTTCAACCAGTTATTAAATCCAAGGGTTCACATACTTTTTCCACCTGCACTGTGAATGTTTACATGGTGTGTTCAATAAAAACATGGTAACATTTAATTCTTTGTGTGTTATTAGTTTAAGCAGACTGTGATTGTCTATTGTTGTGACTTAGTCGAAGATCAGATCACATTTTATGACCAATTTGTGCAGAAATCCGTATCATTCCAAAGGGTTCACATACTTTTTATTGCAACTGTATAACCTTCACATGGGAGGGGTGGACTTCAATGACCAGATATTGGCTCCCAATTTAGTGTTCCGCCGCACCAGACGCTGGTATAAGAAGGTGTCTGTTTATTTATTTCAATTGGCTGTGTATAATAATTTTGTTCTCTACAGTAAGGATGGGAGAACGGGATCCTTCCTAAAATTCCAGGAAGAGATCATTTCGGAACTCCTGTATCCAGGAGGGTCCGTGCCCCAAGTCCCTGATGTAGTTAGCCGGCTACATGACAGACACTTCCCGAGTGTCTATCCTGGTACCCCAACTCACCGTTCCCCAGATGTTGTGTCTGTAGCAGGGCTGGAATAAGGCGTGACACCACCGTTTTTTGTCCTGACTGTCCTGACGAGCCTGCCCTATGCATAGGGGAGTGTTTCCGCAAGTACCACACACAGGTACACTATTAGTGTAGGGATTGCGTGACACAGGACAGGCACACAGGGGTCTTAGGGCCCTTTCACACAGAGCTGCCACAAACCTCTCCTTTCACCTGGGACAAAGTGCATAATGTACTTCGCCACATCTCTGGGCGATTTGCGCTTTGCACATTGGGGAAGGAGAGGTTTGTCCTCTAAAGGTTAAAAAAACTACAAAAAAAAATCACAGGTAAGCAAAAAAGTTAATGTTCTGTTTCAAATGTTATATAAAGTTTATAAAAGTTGATGTTAATAAATTTATTGCGTTGCTGCCTGTTTTTTTTTTTTAGCTTCTAGGTGGACCAAGCGATCAACCAGCTGCAGCGCTGATGTGCATTCTGACAGAAGCATTGCGCTGCTGTCAGATTACACAAAGTCGGTGTATGCGGCGCTGCAAGACGAGATTTCTCCTCTGCAGTAAAAAAGATACGTTTGCTGAGGCTTATGAGCTGAGAGGCGGTGTTCATATGCTTTGGCAAACACTTTGTATAAAAAAATAAAAAATGTGAATGGAGAAATCGGGTTTGCCAGGGCATACGGGCTGAGTGGGTTTAGATGTTGGGCGGAGCTCCTATGCACATTTTTTGGCAGAGATTTTTTCATCCACATTGATCGATGCGAATGAAGAAATCTGTGCCTTTCATTTTTTCTTTCAGCCCAGAGGCTGAACGGAAAAAATAATCTCATTACCTGTATGCTCAATATAAGGAGAATAGCAGAAACTCCTAAAGCTGGCCATACATGTAATGATTGTGGAGACCCTCAAATGCCAGGGCAGTACAAACACCCCACAAATGACCCCATTTTGGAAAGAAGACACCCCAAGGTATTCGCTGAGGGGCATATTGAGTCCATGAAAGATTGAACTTTTTGTCAAGTTAGCGGAAAGGGAGACTTTGTGAGAAAAAAATTACTGTAGTGCAGCGGCGACATGAAGCGCACGACATCATAGCAACCAATGACGCCGTGCGCTCCTGCTCTGAACAGGAATCCAACCCGGCATACCACGGACCACTTTCGGCCGCGGAACACGGCCGTGTGCATTCGGCCTAATGCAAATTAAAAGTGAATTAGAACATGTTCTGTAATGACTAATGACTACCCCATTTGTTTTTAGTCGCTACATCACACCATACATAATAAGGCCTCATGCACACGACTGTATGTATTTTGCGGCCCGGAACGGAACAGCTGGCTCATAAAAGAACTATCCTTGTCCGTAATGTGAACAATAATAGGACATGTTCTATTTTTTTGCATACTATTTGTTTGACATACGGAAACAGAATGCACACGGAGTAACTTCCGTTGTTTTTTTTTGCAGACCAATTGAAATGAATGGTTCTGTATACGGTCCGCAAAAAACCCTGAACAGACACGGAAAGAAAATACGTTCATGTGCATGAGGCCTAATTCTGTCCTATGAGTCCATTGGAAGGATACAGAAACTGATTATTTGGAGATTTACAAACAGCTGGACCAAACATGAAACCTTGTTACCCCACATGAAGATCAGCCTGGGAGACATATATTACAAGTTCCTTGTAATAATTAGCAGCAGAATCCAACATTTATAACCACATATGTATTTCACTTCCATCGCAATCTGTTTGATGTGTGCAGTTATTTTATTAGTGGATTTATTGTCAAAACCAAGAAAGAAAATGCCTAAGGGGACAGTCATATTGTTTCTTCTAGGCGTAGGAGAGACTTGCCATGAATGACACTTAAATCGTTTTTTACAATTGGTTTGTTTACATGTTTGTTTAATAAATGGATCAATTAGGGTCTACAGGAAAGTAGATTTTTCTAAAAATAAAAAAATCTGAAGATTGCTCAAGACAGGAAGTGGTATTGGACTGTCTGTAATTACCCTGCATTAAACCATATTCAGACGTGGGTCTGTGCTCAAATCCGTGAGATGGTGGTCAGTGATGCCTCCGTGAAGCTGTCCGTGAAAGATCCATGTTGGGTCCGTGTGTCTGTTTTTTGCTGTCCGTGTGTCACCCGTGTTTCACTGACACTGAACAGCTGAAAAATAATTTTCAAAGCATCTCTTCCTAATGATCCGTGAAACACGGATGCAACACGGATGGCATTCATTTTTCGCCCGTGGTCACGGATCCATAGACTATAATGGGCGTGATGGACAAAACAGAGCATGCATCCGTGCTGAAAACACGGACCGTGCTAAAACACTGATGTCTGAATACACACATTAAAATGAATGGGGGCTTGCGCTGTCCGTGGAGAACACGTACAGCACACGTCCGTGGAACACTGATGTGTGAATGAGGCTTTATTCTTATTCATTCAAAAAGTGTGCACATAACTGAACCCATTTCTATGTGGCCTATTTGGGAGTGTTTAATATTGATGACCTGTCCCCAGGATAGGTCATGAGTAACTGCTCGGTGGGGGTCCGACCCCCGGCACCCCTCCTGTTATAGTACAAACTGTATTTACAAAAAGCAGTTTAAAAAATGTAAATCATATTTTTACCGCACCGTTTCCTGAAGACCTTATATTCTGACGATGGTATTGATATTAGTGCTCATTTTTTGTGGGATGAAATGACATGTTATTGGGACCATTTTGGGGTGCATATGACTTTTTTCATCGATTATGATTTTTCGGATGTTCTAGCATAGTTTTTATTTTCATTTTTTACGGCATTTACCTGACAGGATAGATCATGTGATATTTTTATAGAGCAGATTGTTATGGAAGCAGCAATACCTAATATGTCTATTTAAAAAAAAAAGGTTCAGTTTTACACAATAAGGGTCCATTAACACGTCCGCAACTGTTTTGCGGTCCGCAAAACACGGACACCGGTCATGTGCGTTCCGTATTTTGCAGATCGCACATGGTCGGCACTAAATAGAAATGCCTTTTCTTGTCCATGGATGCAGACAAGAATAGGACATGTTCTATTTTTTTGCGGGGCCGCGGAAAGGAAGTGCGAATGTGGACAGCACACGGTGAAAATGAATGGATCCGCACCTGTTCCGCAAAATTGTGGAACGGGATGCAGACCTATTTTGAGGACGTGTGAATGAACCCTAAAGTCATTTTCTAAAGAAAATAATCATATTTTTGTGTTACCATTTTCTCATATTTTTCATTATTTTCCTCCTGATGGTCTTGTGTGGGGGCTCATTTTGCGAGATGGTTTTTATCTACCATTTTTATTTACTTTTATTTAAAGCATTCACCTGACAGAATAGATCATGTGATATTTTTTTACAAAGCATGTAGAGCAGGTAGTGAATACCTAATATGTGTATTTTTTTTCCAGTTTTAAACAATAAAAATTGTGTTGTATGAGGGTGCATTTTGTAGTAAGAGGTGATGTTTTGATTGGTCCGATTTAAGGGTACATATCACTTCTTCATCCCTTTGTGAGGTGAAATTACAAAAAATGGCTGTTCTGGCACAGTTTTTATTTATTTATTTATTTATTATATTTTTTCTGGCGGTCACCTGGCAGAGTATAAAATGAGTTTTTTTTTATAGATGGTTGTTACGGACACGGCGATACCGAATATGTAATTATTTTTTTTTTTACTGTCAATTAAAGACAATAATGCCCCACTGTGGAGGTCTTTGTTAGGGGGGCGGGTGGGTTGTTGTGGAGGTCAAAGTTAAGGGGGTGGACTGCTGTGGAGGTCACATTTTAAGGAGACGGGGCACTGTTGGGGGTTTAGTGGGGTAGGGAGCTGTGGAGGTCACTGTTATGGGGAGACTGTCGATATCTTTTAAAGACACGCACAAACATTCAATGAAATAGATTAAATATACCTGTGCAAAGCTGGGTCCTTCTGCTAGTATATATGCAGTGGCTTGCAAAACTCCAAAAGTAAAAATTACTGTTACTGTGAACAGTTAATCAAGTTGAAGATGAAATGATCTCTAAAAGGCATAAAGTTAAAGATGACACATTCCCTTTGTATTTTAAGTAAAAAAGAAATAAAAATTTTCATCTTTTACATTTTCAAAATAACAAAAAAGGAAAAGGGCCCGAAGCAAAAGTTTAGGCACATGCACCTGTACTTAGTAGAAGCCCCCTGGGCAAGTATCACAGCTTGTAAACGCTTTTTGTTCCAGCCAAGAGTCTTTCAATTCTTGTTTGAGAGATTTTCATCCATTCTTCCTTAAAAAAGTCTTTACAGTTCTGTGAGATTCCTGGACTGTCTTTCATGCACTGCTCTTTTGAGGTCTATCCACAGATTTCAATATTGTTCAGATCAGGGGACTGTGAGGGCCATGGTAAAACTTTCAGCTTGCACCTTTTGAGGTAGTCTGTTGTGGATTTTGAGGTGTGTTTAGGATCATTATCCTTTTGTAGAAGCCATCCTCTTTTCAACTTCAGCTTTTTTTTTACAGTTGGTGTTATGTTTGCTTCCAGAATTTGCTCGAATTTCATTCAATCCATTCTTTCCTCTACCCATGAAATGTTCCCCATGCAATTGGCTGCAACATAACACCAAAGCATGATGGATCCACCCCCATGCTTAAAAGAGAAGCATCAGAGAATTTCTAGATCCAACGCTCCACCTTGCCCTGTGCTGCATAGTGCTGTGGAGGCTTCTACCTAGCAGTGATCTCGGTGACATCACAGTCACTAATGAGTGGTCTTTAGCGCTGCCCTAGCCTGTAAAATACCCTAGGGCAGGGCTGAAGACCACAAATTTGTTCTGGTAACATCACAGAAGTCTCCGCCGAGCATATCCATATGAAGCCTGGTATATCACCGGTATTAAAGAAAAAGCCCTTGCCCTGCACTATTCAATTCAGGGCAATGCGGAGCATCAGAGCAAGAAATTATCCACTCAGACATGGTAAATGAGTAAAGGTGAGCTTATGTCCGGGTTCAGCTATGAACCCAGATAACCCCTTTATTTAATTTAATTCTGTGCTCTTTTTTCTCCAAACATACCTTTGCTCATTGTGGCCAAATATTTCTATTTCACCTCATTGGTCCACAGGTCTTGTTTCCAAAATACATCTGGCTTGTTCAGATGTTCTTTTGCAAACGTTTGCTCGTTCATCAGGTAATCTGTGGCAGTATTACACTGCCAGATCATCGCTAACGACCATTTATACGAATGCTTGTTAGCAATAATCTGAACAATTATCTTCAGGGGTAATAGGGCCTTTAACCCTAACAGGCAATTTAAGGTCTGAGACTTTGGACAAAGTTATCTGAAAGCTCAAATCCTTAGGTTGCCATAATTTTTTTGCAAGATACTTCTTTCCTTTTTTTTCACTCTAAGATTGTATATATAATTGTAAATAATACACTGATATTCCATAGATTTTTGAAAATTTCATCTTTAACTTTATGCTTTTTGGAGATCATTTTATCTTCAACTCACTTAACTGTTCACAGTAACAGTAGTTTTCACCAGGGGTGCCTAAACCGTTAGATGTCACTATATATATATATACAGTTGAAACCAGAAGTTTACATACACTATATAAAAAGACACATATGCATGTTTTTCTCAATATCTGACATGATCTCAGAATAAACCTTTCCTGTTTTTGGTCAATTAGGATTACCATGAATATTATTATGTGCCAAATGCCAGAATAATGAGAGAGAATGTTTTAACCCCTTAGGGACCTGGCTCATTTTCACCTTAAGGACCAGGCCATTTTTTGCAAATCTGACCAGTGTCACTTTATGTGGTGATAACTTTAAAACGCTTTAACTTATCCTGGCCATTCTGAGATTGTTTTTTCGTCACATATTGTACTTCATGATAAAATGGAGTAAAAAATAATCATTTTTATTTATATAAAAATACAAAATTTACCAAAAATTTCTCTACTTCTATAATATATAGTAATACCTACAAAAATAGTTATTAATTTACATTCCCCATATGTCTACTTCATGTTTGGATCATTTTGGGAATGACATTTTATTTTGGGGGGATGCTTAGAAGTTTAGAAGCAAATCTTTTTAAAGACCAGTTCAGGTCTGAAGTCACTTTGTGAGGCTTACATAATAGAAACCACACAAAAATGACCCCATTCTAGAAACTACACCCCTCAAGGTATTCAAAACTGATTTACAAACTTTGTTAACCCTTTAGGTGTTCCACAAGAATTAATGGAAAACTTTTTTGTCAGGTTTTCCATTTTAATATTTTTTTTCCAGTTACAAAGCAAGGGTTAATAGCCAAACAAAACTCAATATTTATGGCCCTGATTTAACACCCCATATGTGGTCATAAACTGCTGTACGGGCACACGGCAGGGCGCAGAAGGAAAGGAATGCCATACGGTTTTTGGAAGGCAGATTTTGCTGGACTGTTTTTTTGACACCATGTCCCATTTGAAGCCCCCCTGATGCACCCCTAGAGTAGAAACTCCCAAAAAGTTACCCTATTTTAGAAACTACACCCCTCAAGATATTCAAAACTGACTTTACTAACTTTGTTAACCCTTTAGGTGTTCCACAAGAATTAATGGAAAATAGAGATAACATTTCAAAATTTCACTTTTTTGGTAGATTTTCCATTTTTTTTTTCCAGTTACAAAGCAAGGGTTAACAGCCAAACAAAACTCAATATTTATGGCTCTGATTCTGCAGTTTACAGAAACACCCCATATGTGGTCGTAAAATGCTGTACGGGCACACGGCAGGGCGCAGAAAGAAAGGAATGCCATACAGTTTTTGGAAGGCAGATTTTGCTGGACTGGTTTTTTGACACCATGTCCCATTTGAAGCCCCCCCGATGCACCCCTAGAGTAGAAACTCCAAAAAAGTGACCCTATTTTAGAAACTACGGGATAGGGTGGCAGTTTTGTTGGTACTATTTTAGGGTACATATGATTTTTGGTTGCTCTATATTACACTTCTTGTGATGCAAGGTAACAAGAAATAGCTGTTTTGGCACCGTTTTTATTTTTTGTTTTTACAACATTCATCTAACAGGTTAGATCATGTGATATTTTTATAGAGCAGGTTGTCACGGAAGCGCCGATACCTAATATGTATACTATTTCTTTATTTATGTAAGTTTTACACAATGATTTCATTTATTAAACAAAAAAAATCACGTTTTAGTGTCTCCATAGTCGGAGAGACATACTTTTTTCAGTTTTTGGGCGATTATCTTAGGTAGGGTATGATTTTTGCAGGATGAGATGATGATTTGATTGGCACTATTTTGGGGCGCGTATGACTTTTTGATCGCTTGCTATTACACTTTTTGTGATGTATGGTGACAAAAAATTGCTTTTTTTTACACCGTTTTTTTTTTTATTATTATGTTCATCTGAGGGGTTAGGTAATGTGATATTTTTATAGAGCAGATTATTACAGACGTGGCGATACCTAATATGTATACTTTTTTTTATTTATGTAAGTTTTACACAATAATATCATTTTTGAAACGAAAAAAAAAAAATATGTTTTAGTGTCTCCATATTCTGAGAGCCATAGTTTTCTCGGTTTTTGAGGCGATTATCTTGGGTAGGGTCTCATTTTTTGCGGGATGAGATGACGGTTTGATTGGCTCTATTTTGGGGTGCATATGACTTTTTGATCGCTTGCTATTACACTTTTTGTAATGTAAGGTGACAAAAAAATTGCTTTTTTACACAGTTTTTATTTAATTTTTATACTGTGTTCACCTGAGGGGTTAGGTCATGTGATATTTTTATAGAGCAGGTTATTATGGATGCAGCGATACCTAATATGTGTAAGTTTTACACAATAATATCATTTTTGAAACAAAAAGAAAATCATCCAGGGTGCTGCGCGGCAGTGATCGGAACTACACATGATGTACCGGTACGTCATGTGTCCTTAAGTACGAAGACATCATGATGTACCGGTACGTCATATGTCCCCAAGAGGTTAAGGCATTTTTATTGCTTTCTGCAAAGTCAAAAGTTTACATACATTTCATTACTATTTGGTACCATTGCCCTTAAACTGTATGACTTGGGTCAAACGTTTTGGATATCCTTCCACAAGCTTCCCACAATAGTTGGTCGGAATTTGGGCCCATTCATCCTGACAAAACTGGTGTAACTAAGCCATGTTTGTTCATCTCTGGGACACAGAACCCGTCTCCTTCCTGAGCGTTATGATGACTGAACATTCTCATCTTGTTTGTAATTGCGTATAATTGTTTGTACAGATGAACAAGTCACCTTCAGGTATCTTGAAATTGCACCTAAAGTTGAGCCAGACTTGTGCAAGTCCACAATTCTCTTTCTGATATATTGGCTGATTTCTTTAGACTTTCCCATGATGCTACACAAAGAAGCAGTGTGTTTCAGGTGTGCATTTAAATACATCCACAGGTGTGCCTCTAATTAACTCAGATGTGGCCAACACATGACATCATCATATGGGCAGTCCAGAATTGTTTAAAGGCATAGTAGTCTTAGTGTATGTAAACTTTTGACATTGTAGAAAGTAATAAAAATGCCTTCAAACATTCTCTCTCCTATTATTCTGGCATTTGGCAAATAATAATAATTATGGTAATCCTAATTGACCAAAAACAGGAAAGGTTTATTCAGATTTCATGTCAGATATTGAGAAAAAGATGCATATGTGTCTTTTTATATAGTGCATGTAAACTTCTGGTTTCAACTGTATATACAGTGGATATAAAAAGTCTACACACCCCTGTTAAAATGTCAGGTTTCTGTGATGTAAAAAAATGAGACAAAGATAAATTATTTCAGAACTATTTCCACCAATGTGACCTATAAACTGTACATCTCAATTGAAAAACAAACTGAAATCTTTTAGATGGAGGGAAGAAAAAATGTAAAAATAAAATAATATGGTTGCATAAGTGTGCACACCCTTAAACTAATATTTTGTTGAAGCACCTTTTGATTTTATTACAGCACTCAGTATTTTTGGATATGAGTCTATCAGCATGGCACATTTTGACTTGGCAAGATTTGTCCACTCTTCTTTGCAAAAACATTCAAAATCTGTCAGATTGCGAGGGCATCTTCTGTGCACAGCCATCTTCAGATCACCCCACAGATTTTCAATCAGATTCAGGTCTGGGCTCTGGCTAGGCCATTCCAAAACTTTAATCTTCTTCTGGTGAAGACATTCCTTTGTTGATTTGGATGTGTGCTTTGGGTCGTTGTCATGCTGAAAGATACATTTTCTCTTTATGTTCAGCTTTTTAGCAGAAGCCTGAAGGTTTAGTGCCAATATTGACTGGTATTTGGAACCGTTCATACTTCCTTCTAGCTTAACTAAGGCCCCAGTTCCAGCTGAAGAAAAACAGCCCCAAAGCATCATGCTGCCACCACCATGCTTCACTGTGGGTATGGTGTTCTTTTGGTGATGTGCAGTGTTGTTTTTGCGCCAAACATATCTTTTGGAATTATGGCCAAAAAGTTCAACCTTGGTTTCATCAGGCCTTAACACCTTTTCCCACATGCTTTTAGGAGACTTCAGATGTGTTTTTGCAAAATGTAACCTAGCTTGGATGTTTTTCTTCGTAAGAAAAGGCTTTCGTCTTGCCACTCTACCCCATAGCCCAGACATATGAAGAATACAGAAGATTCTTCATGTCACATGTACCACACAGCCAGTACTTGCCAGATATTCCTGCAGCTACTTTAATGTTGCTGTAGGCCTCTTGGTAGCCTCCCAGACCAATTTTCTTCTCGTCTTTTTATCAATTTTGGAGGGACGTCCAGTTCTTAGTAATGTGACTATTATGCCATATTTTCTCCACTTGATGATGACTGTCTTCACTGTGTTCCATGGTATATCTAATGCCTTGATAATTCTTTTGTACCCTTCTCCTGACTTATACCTTTTAACAATGAGATCCCTCTGATGCTTTGGAAGCTCTCTGTGGACCATGGCTTTTGCTGAGGGATGCGACTAAGAAAATTTCAGGAAAGACCAACTAGAGCAGCTGAATTTTATTTGGGGTTAATCAGAGGCACTTTAAATGATGGCAGGTGTATACTGACTCCTATTTAACATGATTTTGAATGTGATTGCTTAATTCTGAACACAGCTACATCCCCAGTTATAAGAGGATGTGCACACTTATGCAACCACATTATTTTTTTTCTTTTTTTTTTTCTTCCCTCTACCTAAAAGATTTCAGTTTGCTTTTCAATTGAGTGGTACAATTTATAGGTCACATTAAAGGTGGAAAAAGTTCTGAAATGATTTATCTTTGTCTCATTTTTTTACAGCACAGAAACCTGACATTTTAACAGGGATGTGTAGACTTTTTATATCTACTGTAGGTTTTTTTTATTTTTATTCTATAATACTGACTGTATCCATCTATCAGATAGTGATAGATCCCCCACTCGCAACTCACTTCTTAAAGAAGGAGGCAACTCGCTCGTCCACTACTCACCACCCTTCTACTGGCAGAACATAATCCACTTTACATCCATGCTGGCAGAGTCCACTACAAATAACAAAACTTTATTTGGTTATAAATGTAAAAATTTAACAAATCCCTAAGGCCTCTTTCACACGGGCGTTGCGGGTGACTTGCGGGAAAAAAATGCGGGTGAGTTGTGGGAAAATGCGCGATTTTTCCCCACGAGTGCAAAGCGTTCGGGTTTGGGATCGGTGTTGTGTAAATTGTATTATTTTCCCTCATAACATGGTTATAAGGGAAAATAATAGCATTCTTAATACAGAGGATGGAGGGGTTAAAAAAAATAAAAAAATAAAATTAAACTCACCTCATCCACTTTTTCGCGCAGCCCGGCTTCTCGTCTTTCTTCTTCTTTGATGACCTTGGAGGAAAAAGACCTTTGGTGACGTCACTGTGCTCATCACATGGTCCATCACCATGGTAATGGACCACGTGATGAGTGCGGAAGCATCACATGGCCCATCACCATGGTGAGGGATCATATGACGGACCATGTGATGAGCGCAGTGATGTCACCAAAGGTCCTTTTCCTCCCAGGTCATCAAAGAAGAAGAAAGAAGAGAAGTCGGGCTGCGCGAACAAGTGGATGAGGTGGGTTTAATTTATATATTTTTTTTAACCCCTCCATCCCTATTTTACTAAGCATTCTGTATTAAGAATGCTATTATTTTCCCTTATAACCATGTTATAAGGGAAAATAATAAAGATCGGGTCCCCATCCCGATCGTCCCCTAGCAAACATGCGTGAAAATCGCACCGCATCTGCACTCGCTTGCGAATGCTTGCGATTTTCACGCAGCCCCATTCACTTCTATGGGGCCTGCGTTGCGTGAAAAACGTACAATATAGAGCATGCTGCGATTTTCACGCAACGCACAAGTGATGCGTGAAAATCGCTGCTCATATACACAGCCCCATAGAAATGAATGGGTCCGGATTCAGTACGGGTGCAATGCGTTCACCTCACGCATTGCACCCGCGTGGAAAACTCACCCGTGTGAAAGAGGCCTAACTGTTTGTATATACAAGTAGGCAAAAGTGAAAGATATGTTAAATGGGGATAGAAGTGAAATCACCAATTTCTGAATTTGCCTGCGGAGAAATGGTAACACTGTTTATGGATAGTAACAGTTATCAAATAACTGTTCACAGAATGGTCTCACTAAAAAACTGATGGCAATCAATAATCTGGGACTATTGTATTGTTTCAGTCCCAATCATGTCACCACCAAATTCACTTAGGGTCCATAGATATAGCCCGAACACTAGACTCAAAGGTCTCCATATATTTATTGCGCCCAGAGAGATCCCGGGAGGAACACGTACAGACCGCTGAACTCAAAACTAGCTAATAGTACACAGCCCTGCTCTATGTGTTTCTAGTTCTCTGTAGTGGGCACCTCATCAGGAGCAAGCGGGTAAGGTGCGAGAGAGCTGGTAACGTGCCTAATGAAATAATGAAACTAGTGGCGAACACTGTACATAACTCGCGCAGCAGCACTGGTGCTGATTATATTTTGAACAGAGTCCACTACACAATAAGCCTCTTCCTGTAGCAGAGAAGTAGAGGGGTACTGAGTAATGAACTCCTCATTGCCTATAGCAATGAATCAGAGCTTGGCTTTCATTTCACGCCGACTAAGGAGCTCTCTCCCTAAAGAGAAATAGTACTCCTCAAATTTCTTAAACTCCCCTGGTTAAATGAAAGTTGTGCAGTGATTGGTTGCTATGTGTAACAAACAGTTTTTCTTTTCAACAGTTTCGATAAATCTGCTTCACTAAGTACACATTTATTGGAATAGCCCAGGCATAGAGATGAGAGGCAGGCTGAGAAGCCATGCCTCAGGAGTTACAGTCAGCACTATGTGTGTCTAGTGTCGGACTGGGGTATACTGCCTATCACCCACCAGTAAAATCCATTCAGGGGGCCCAGCGTACAGCTACAAGCAAATATTACCTGCTTACACAGCTGCAGCAGCATCAAGACGCTACAGGATGATGCAGGTCACTGGGGAAAGAGCATACTGTCTGGCATACCAGCATACCTAGAAGTCATCTCAGCCAACCTATGCCTCTATAATAATAAACTGGGTAGTCTGTTAACCTACCTACGGTAATTTTTTATACAAATGTAGGCTGGTTGAGGCACTGTATGCTGCCTGTCTACTTCTAGTTCAGTCATGTACTACTTGTGCAGGAGGTGGGATGACTAGGGGCCCATCGGGTGATGTCTGTGGGCCAGTCCAAACCTGCGTATGTCTACTTCAACCTGCTGCTGAATGGCTGAAGTGGTTACACCATTTGACAGATGCTGTCAGATAAAGTTGTTGGCAACAAGGCTTGCCTTTTATATATTACTATGATTCCCTTCAAACCTACTTCTGGCTTTGGCTAAAAAAACCTGCATCTAAAACTTCCACAAAAAATTCTGTATGTGACACCACCCTTTACAATTCCTTTGGGATGCAGACCAAAGGAATGTAGGACTTTGTTGCTAATATCAGTACACTTGGATGATATGAAAAGGCACTTAATGTAGATCCTTTATGCTTGTGGTGATACCACAGTGGTTATCACTCTAGCTGTTTTAAATACTAGCAGAAATGGATGAATTTAAAGGGGTTGTCTTCTCATGAACAACTACTTACAGAATGTGCCCAGAGTCGTGGTCAGCCAGTCACCACAGCAATCTCTTTCTTGGCCCACCAGACATACCACTGCAGCGAAAATATAGTATTACATGGCGGCTATCCAGATGAATGGCCGTCAATGCCATGGTTGGAATTCTCCAGAATGGGAGCTGCTCGTATAGTGTTGCACTCTGTTCTGGCTCATATAGGGGGTTTCAAAAGCATATATAGTAGTTGGACAAAGGTTGTCTTTAGAGATGAGCGAATTCACTGAATTTTTCGGGAAAAATTTGGTTCGATCTGAATATATTCTTGGCAAATTACGTTAAAAAAAAACGATTTCCTGACTGTTAAGAGCCTTTACAGTGCCTTGTAGTAAGACGTATAGGGAGTCTGCTTTGGTAGTGAAATAATACTGTGAGTCCGTATGACATGCAGATGACAGGGGTCGTGCTTAGAATCACTGCACACCTTACTTATTAGGGCAGTCACGGGGCCAAAACTGACCAAATAACTCAAGTATGAACTCAGCCTTACAGGTCAATATTAGTGTGAAGAAGAAGTGCACTCCTTTTACACCGTCGCCAGCTGATTCCACATAGATGTTATCAGAACCTGTTCTATTAAATGCTTATACAAGCAGAGCCCCCTCCCGAAAGAGTGGAGAGGGTGTCAGCAGTAAGTTTGTGTTGGCGTCACTGATTAATTTGCCCTTCCTCTGATCCGTCAGAACAATAACAGCATTTAGTCAGTAATCCATCAGTATTGCTATAGCCAAAAAACCAGGACTGGATCTAAAACAGAGATGAAACGTGAACGGAATATTTGCATGTCTTCTGTGTTTTGTACCCACTCCTGATTTTGGCTGCCAAATCATAAGCCAATTCTGATGGGACCATACAGGCCTTACAGCTGCTACACAGACAGGATCCGTTATGCGTCTAATTTTTCATTCCTTCTGACAGATCAGAAGAAGGGTCAAACAAATAATGATATCAGCCAGGCCGAAAGGCAAAATAGTGGCATAGTCATTAAGTGGGGAGGGTGGGAACAGCATGAGGAGACCACAGAGTGACACAATGACAGTGTGGAGGTGGCGGCAGCATCAAGAGGCCTCAGAGCGGCACAAAGACAGAATCTGGAGGTGGCAGCAGTAGCAGCATCAGGAGAAGGCCACAGAGTGGCACAATGACAGAGTGTGGAGGTGGCAGCAGCATGAGGAGGCTACCGAGTGGCACAATGACAGAGTCTGGAGTTGGCAGCAGTATGAGGAGGTCACAGAGTGGCACAATGACAGAGTGTGGAGGTAGCAGCAGTATGAGGAGGCCACCGAGTGGCACAATGACCGAGGGTGGAGGTGGCAGCAGTATTGAAAGCCACCGAGTGACACAATGACATAGTCTGGAGGTGGCAGCAGCAGCAGTAGCAGCGTCAGGAGAAGGCCGCCGAGTGGCAAAATAACAGAGTGTGGAGATGGCAGCAGTATGAGTAGGCCACCGAGTGGCACAATGACCGAGTGTGGAGGTGGCAGCAGTATGAGGAAGCCACCGAGTGGCACAATGACAGAGTGTGGAGGTGGTAGCAGTATGAGTAGGGCTTCAGATGGCAACCAAAATGGTCACCAATGCGACTTAGAATTGCTAAATGGCGACAAGAATTTGTAGTCTTGTCGCCATTTGTGCCTAGACCCTCCGCTGCTCTGACTCTCACACACGAGACTGACATGGCACGCGCTGCTGTCAGCGCATGCTATGTTCTTCTCAACAGCACAGGGGAGAAGGAGGCAGTCCCTCCCACCTGTGCCGCTGCCACCAATGGGCTGATAGCAGGGAGGAGGAGGGGAGGGGCTGTGGCCACTGCACCACCAATGAATATAGTTTATGCCTAATACAAAAGCAGGCTTCGCTGTGGGTGCCGGCCATATCCCATACCCGGCACCCAGGCTCTATGACTGCGCGCTGAGATCCACCACTATTAACCCCTCAAGTACAGCACCTGAGGGGTTAATACCGGCGGATCGCAGTGTGCAGTCATAGAGGCTGGCTGCTGGGTATGGGATATGGCCGTCACCCGCAGCGCAGCCTGCATTTGTATTAAGCATAAACTATATTCATTGGTGGCACAGTGCACCAACCCCCCACCACCAACCCCAGTATTATAAAGTAGAATCATTAGTGGCGCAGTGCGCTCCCAACCCCCCCCCCCCCCCTCCACCCCCAAGTATTATAATTATTGGTGGCAGTGGCAGTTCCGATCAGAGCCCCAGGAGTGTAATCCTGGGGCTCTGATCAGTTACCATGGCAGCGAGGACGCTACTGAAGCTCTGGCTGCCATAGTCGGCTCCTTGCTGCTGTGTGCACAAAGCACAGAGCAGCAGGGAGAGTGTAAAGTCCTATTCACTATGATAGAGTTCTATCAGGGTGAATAGGACAAGGGATGAAAGATCCCAGGTTCTAGCCCCTAAGGGGGGAAATAGTTATTAAATAAAAAGGTTAAAAAAAAACCTGCCTGGCATGAACAGGCCTCTAGTAGCTACAGACAATGAGAAGACAAAGCGTCAAGAGAGCTTTGAGCCCGGAAGAGTCGCGAAGTTCATCAAGATACGTCACTAAAGATTTTAACGCATAAAACCGCAGTGCTGACCGCTGAATGAATTTTGTTTTTCGACAGAAATACTTACATGAAAATTTTATCGCAGATAACCGCAGTGCTGACCGCTGAATACATTTTGTTTTTCAACCAAAATACTTCAATAAAGATTTTACCGCATATAACCGCAGCGCTGACCGCTGAATACATTTTGTTTTTTGACCAAAATACTTCAATAAAGATTTTACCACATATAACCGCCGCACTGACCACTAAATTAATTTAGCTTTTCGACCAAAATACGTCAAGATTATACCACTGTGGGGACTCGCTCTGGTAGACATGATTAGTGGACGCAGTATAGAGGCAACAACATGTTCTTTGGATCAAACTGTTCAGTGTTTTATTCACACTTTAGGCAAGTGACAAAACAAGCAGTCATATTCAAACAAAAAGTGTTGGTGGTAATTCACACCATGCAGCAATTCTGCCTCAAAGAGTCCTTGCTGATAGCAGCACCAAACTGTTTTAACGCCAAACAGGTAGCAAGCCTTTATCCAGACACAAGACTCCCAGATCCCAACACAGAGACATGGCTTCTGAGCCCAGCTGCCTATTTAAGGACAGCCAGGTGCTGCCAAAACCCAGACCGGCATTTAAAATCCGGTCCGCTATTTGATCTCACCTGGCTGTAAATCAGCCCAGCAGCACATGCTGGGAGGAAAATACCTGTTTTTCCAGACCAAACTGCTCACTGTGTCACATACCCCCCCTTTGTTCAATCCTGAGAGGGTGAACACACACCAGACAGTGTACCCGGGACAGGGCATCCGCATTTCCCTGTAATCGGCCTGCCCTGTGTTCCACCGAAAACTTAAAGTTTTGTAGGGAGATAAACCATCGGGTGACTGGGGCATTTCTGTCCTTGGCCTAGCTCATCCACTTGAGAGGTAAGTGGTCAGTCACCACCAATAAATAATACCGGAGAGATTCTAGTGCCCACTTGATAGCCAGGCACTCTATCTCCACTATACTATACCATGTCTCGGCTGGGGTGAGCTTAGGCTGAGAAAGACAATGAGATGCTCCTCCCCGGTGACTTCCTGAGACAGTACAGCACAGCGTCCTACTTCGGAGGCATCGGTCTGTACTATAAACTCCCTTTTGAAGTCGGGCATCACCAAAACCGGGGTCCCGCACAGGACCGACTTCAAAGCGGAGAAAGCCTCGTCCGACCTATCATCCCAGCGAACCATCATTGACTTGTGTCCCTTCAAGAGTCCTGTCAAGGGTGTGGCTAGAGTAGCAAAGTGGAGAACAAACCTCATGTAATAGCCCACCATTCCCAGGAATTACTTATTTTTGCCTAATGGTGACAGGTCGGGGCCAATTCCGTATCGCCTCTATTTTGTTCACTTGGGGTTTAATGACTCTGCATCCAAAGACATACCCCTAGGTACTTAGTCTCTTCTAATCCTATCGCAATTTTTTGGGGGTTAGCGGTTAGGCCAGTTTTCCAAAGGGAGACCACTATAGCCTGTACTTTGGGTAGGTGACTTTTCCAGTCGGTGCTGTGGATGACAATATCGTCCAGGTAAGCCGAAGCGTACCAACGATGTGGACGAAGCACAATGTCCATTAGTCACTGAAAAGTGGCGGGGTGCCATGCAGACTTAAGGGTAAGACCTTATATTGATACAGCCCCTCAGGCATGAGGAAGGCAGTTTTCTCTTTAGCAGCCTCCATTAAGGGCACCTGCCAGTACCCTTTCGTGAGGTCCAAAACAGAAAAATACCGGGCTTGTCCTAACCTCTTGATGAGTTCATCCACCCGGGGAATGGGATATGCATCGAATTTGGAAACCTCGTTAAGTTTTCGAAAGTCGTTAACCACAACGTCGCGTTCGGCTTGGGTATCAATACTATAGGACTGGCCCACTCACTTTTTGACTCCTCAATGACATCTAGCTGCAACATTAGCTGCACCTCCTCCAATATGGCTTGTCACCGAGCCTGGGGAACCTGGTATGGTTTTAATCTGACAATGTCATGTTAGATTATGGAAGTGCATCCAGGGAGGTCCGAGAACACATCCGTGTTCCTGCTAACGAACTCCCTGGCCTCCTGAGTCTGTTTAGAGGAGAGGCTGTTGGCAGTTTTACTGTGGCAGCCGCCACTATTGCATCAGACAGAGGGGCCGGTACCTCTTCTCCTAGAAAACCCGGCAGCGGGCTGTCTTCTGTACAGGTTTTCCCTATCTTTCCATGGTGTGAGTAAATCCACATGGTAAACCTGCTCTGGCTTTCGCCGTCCTGGCTGGTGTACCTTGTAGTTTACATCTCCAATTTTCTCGAGTACCTCGTAGGACACCTGCCACCTAGCCAGGAACTTACTGTCCACGGTCGGCACTAGAACCAAAACCGATCACTCGGGTTAAAGATCCGTACCGAGCCCGATTATAGACCCGACTCTGGGCTCGCTGAGCTGCCTCCATATGCTCCCTAACAAGAGGCAGCACTGTTTGTATCAGATGTTGCATCTGGGTAACGTACTCAATGACACTTTTATGTGGAGTGGGTTGTTGTTCCCACGCCTTTTTGGCCACATCCAAGAGACCGCGAGGGTGTCTGCCATATAGCAGTTAGAAGGGCGAGAACCCAGTAGAGGCCTGGGGTACCTCTCGCACTGCGAACATGAGGTAGGGCAGAAGGAGGTCCCAGTCCTTCCCAGCTTTAGACACAACCTTTTTCAAGATTTTTTTAATGTTTGGTTAAACCATTCTACCAGACTGTCCGTTTGCGGATGGTAAACATAGAATGTGTCAGCAGATAAGAACCACTTGGCCCATCTAGTCAGCCCAATATATATGGTAAACGGACGTCCGTAGTTGTTTTATGTGCAGCAACTTACAGAGTTCCCTCATCACCTTGGACATAAAAGGGGTCCCTTGGTCGGTCAGAACCTCTTTAGGTAGTCCTACTCGGGAAAACATCTCCATTAACTCCCTAGCTATGAGTTTTTCCGAGGTATGTCGCAGTGGCACCGCCTCCGGGTACCGAGTGGCGTAGTCTAGAATGACTAAGATGTGTTGATGTCCTCTGGCGGACTTTGGTACTGGGCCTATGAGGTTCATAGCTATTTGGTCAAATGGAACTTTGATAATCGGGAGAGGTACTAGGGGGCTACAGAAATGTGGCTGGGGGCTAGTTATCTGGCAGGTCGGGCAAAACTTACAAAACTCTTCCACTTCTTTGAATATGCTGGGCCAGTAAAACCGCTGTAGAATACGATCCTGAGTTTTCTGCAGCCCCAGGTGACCCCCGAGAATGTGTTGGTGGGCTAGATCTAACACAAGCTTGCGATAAGCCTTGGGGACCACCAACTGTTCTGTTCAATAGGCTCACCCCGTAGTTGGTTTACCTGATACAACATATCCTGATAAACCACAAAACTGGGAAACACTGACTTTGCCCCAGGTTGTTGTGGTTCACCATCTACTATTAACACATTTTCCCAGGCGAGGGATAAGGTTGGGTCCCGACGTTGCGCGGTACCAAAATTATACCCGGAGATATTGAGGTCTGCCAATTCAGGACCCGGCGGCAAGTTATCCACGTATCCCACCATCACACTTAGCGGGGTTGTCTCCCCCTCTCTCACTGAAGTGGCGGTCACCCCTACCGCTGGCCCTTCGGTCTCAGGTTCCCAGGGTTCTGGTTTTTCCCCCTGAGCTGGGCCACTCTGCTGGGGTTACCCCTCTCATAGCAGGCCACAGTGCCAGAAGCCCGGGAAGTCTCTCCCTATTATAAGTTCGGAGTGTAAATTTGGGGCGACTGCCACTTCGTGAGTCCCATCAGCCAGCCCCTGTGGTTAGAGACACCAGGGTGGTGGGATAGTCTTTTAAGCCTCCATGGATGCACATGACCCCGACTTTCCGGCCAGTATACTTCGCTCACTGTACCAGGGATGCCCTTACTAGGGTCACCAGACTCCCTGAGTCCAGTAGAGCATCTGACGGAGTGTCTCCCACTTCCACCTGGCACAAGTGAACTAGAGACTCTGGGGTACCTGTTGCACACAGCCTCCTGGCATATAGCCATCAAGTGGGCTCAACCCGATGGGGACAGTCAGCCCTTACATGGCCAGGCTCCTGACACCTCCAGCAGACTATCGCAGCCAGGTCTGCCGTGGGTACATCCCGGGCGGGTTTTATAGGCTCAAATCTCCGGGCCTGAGGTGGAGATTTCCAGGGTTTGCCGACCCCCCTCTCGACAGAACCCTCCTTTAGTTTCCTGGTAGCTTCATAGCGTTCAACCAGGTCCACCATCTCAAGTGCATTGCCAGGAGACACCTGACCGATCCAGTGTTGGAGAGGGAATGGCAAAGTCCTCCAGAACATATCGGCTAATAGTCTATTTAGCATGGCCGGGGGACTCAGCACATCAGGCTGTAGCCACTTTTGCAAGGGGTGGAGTAATCATAATACTGAGTCCTTGCAGGTTCAACCGGCTTAAACCCCCACTGATGTACTCACTGGGCCTGAACCAACATATTCACCCCCACTCTTGCCAAAATCTCACCCTTTACTTTTTGGTAGTCGGCCGCTTGATCGTCCGGCAAGTCGAAATACACCCAATGGGAATAGGATGCCAGCAATGGAGCGACAACCTCAGCCCACTGGTCACGGGGTAGCTTTTCCCTGATGGCCACTTTCTCGTACATCGCCAGGTAGGTTTCGATGTCATCTGCGGCAGTCATCTTAGGAATCGCCGCACGGACTGCTTTCCAGGCATCGTGGACACTCGGGGTTGCTCCTGTTGTCTGCAAAGACATCATGTGTTGTAGCAGCAACTGGTTAGTCTCCTGCTGCTGCTTGGTTTGTCTCTCGCTGCTGCAGATTAGCCTTCATGAGGGCCTTCACAACAGCCTCCATTTTGTCGTGGGGCACTGGTTGTAATGCAGCTGGTTTAATGTACGACAAACAACCATGCCTGAAAAATGCAGAAACTAAAAATATCCGTGTTCCCGCCAGCCTCACTGCTCTTGCAAGCATCCTCCACCAATTGTGGGGACTCACTCTGATAGACAGGATTAGCGGACGCAGTATAGAGGCAACAACATGTTCTTTGGATCAAACAGTTCAGTGTTTTACTCACACTTTAGGCAAGTGACAAAACATGGAGTCATATTCAAACAAAAAGTGTTGGTGGTAATTCACACCTTGCAGCAATTCTACCTCAAAGAGTCCTTGCTGATAGCAGCACCAACCTGTTTTCACGCCAAACAGGTAGCAAGCCTTCATCCAGACACAAGGCTCCCAGATCTCAACACAGAGACATGGCTTCTGAGCCCAGCTGCCTATTTAAGGACAGCCAGGTGCTGCCAAAACCTGGACCGGCATTTAAAATCCGGTCCGCTATTTGACCACACCTGGCTGTAAATCAGCCCAGCAGTACCAATTCTCTCACTGTGTCACACCACATATAACTGCAGCGCTGAACGCTGAATAAAATTAGTTTTTCGACCAAAATGTGTCAATAAAGAATTTATCACATATAACTGCAGAGCTGAACGCTGAATAAATTTAGTTTTTCGACCGAAATACCTCAATAAAGATTTTACTGCATATAACTGCAGTGCTGAACGCTGAATGAAATTAGTTTTTCGACCGAAATACGTCACAAAAGGTTTTACCACCTATAACTGCCGTGCTGAATGCCGAATACATTTTTTTTGCTACTGAAATACGTCACTAAAAGCTTGGGAGCCTCCACCCAGTTCTCTGAAAGATGTAGAGTCCACCACTTGGAAAGGGAGGGACTGCAGCACCAGCAACTTGGACAGCAGCACATTCAGCTTCTGCGCCATTGGATGCGTGCACGCATACTGTTGTCTCTTGGCAATCGCTTCGGTGATCGATTGTTGACAGAATGACTGGCGAGGAGTAGCAGAAGCAGGAGCATCAGGGCCAGCAGACGATGGGAACGACTGACAGCTCCCTTCGCCTGAGGTGGTGGAGCTTTGACTGCCTGAAATCGGGGGCGGTGTGCCACTGGGTGATGCAGCGGTTGCTGCCGCAGGCTGGACCACCACCATGGAGCCATTGTTTTCCCAGGCCACTTTATGGTGACGCTGCATATGTTGACGCAGGGACGTGGTGCCAACATTGGCACACTGGCCACGCTGCAACTTCTGCCCACAGATTCTACATATGGCCATGTTCACCTCCTCTGGAGGCTGTACAAAAATCGGCCACACCGTACAATAGGTGATTTTACCGACAACACTACGCACTGACTGACTGCTACTGCCTCTGCTTCCGTGAACCCCTCCTTAATAAGGATACATTTTTAGAAGAATACATTTTTTGTTTTCTACTGAAATACGCAACTAAAGGCTTTACCACGTATAACTGCGGCACTGAACGCAGAATAAATGTATAGTTTTCTACCGAAATATGTCAGTAAAGGTTTTACCACAAATATTACTGCAGCACTGAACGCTGAATATATTTAGTTTTTCGACCGAAATACATCACTAAAGTTTTTACCACATATAACTGCAAAAGTGAACACTGAATATATTTTGTTTTTGTACCGAAATAATAAGTGCAGAAGCGAAATGCGAATATATTTTTTATTTTTTACTGAAATAGGCCACTAATCTCTTTCACCACAAATAAATGCAGAAGTGAAATGCGTATATTTTTTTCCTTTTTGTACTGAAATAAGCTACTAAACTCTTTTTCCAGAAATAAATGCACCAGTGAAGTGTGTATATATTTTTATTTATGTACTGAAATAGGCTAATAAACGCTTTCAACACATATAACTGCAGAAATGAACTGAGAATATATTTTTCTTTTTGTACTGAAATAGGCCACTAAATGCTTTTAGCAGAAATAAATGCACCAGTGAAGTGCGTATATATTTTTCATCCTGTACTGAAATAGGCCACTAAACGCTTTTGCCACAAATAAGTGCACCAGTGAAGTGCATATATTTATTCTTTTTGTACTGAAATAGGCCAATAAACCAGGGATGGCCAACCTGAGGCTCCAGCTGTTGCAAAACTACAACTCCCAGCATTCCCAGACTGCCAACAGCTATCAGTCTACAGCAGGGCATGGTGGGAATTGTAGTTTTACAACAGCTGGAGAGCCACAGGTTGGCCATACCTGCAATAAACGCTTTCAACACATATAACTGCAGAAGTGAACTGAGAATATGTAGCAGGCGCAGCACTATGAAGTGCTTTTTGTGCTGTGGCATTAGAAGAATTGTGATATCTCTGACTTTTTAGTCTAACCAGACTGTCTACAGTACGTCCAGTTGCCTTGATTTATTCTTTACAGATATATACTATGACCTGGATAAATGAGAACCTTCACAGGCAGACTGTCTATTACTCTGTAATTCCTCTAGTGCTGTTCTATGGAAACAGTAGGTTTAAAGAGCACACCAAATGCTTGAAATAACTTCTTTATTAACTTCAACTTTTCTTCATATATAGCACTGCCGCCTCTGCAGCAGACAGTCCATGTACAAAACACATGTTGAATAAAGTATCATATAATAGCGGTATGCATAAGATAGTGGTTTAGGAGAACAAAAGCACGTCCCACGGCGCAAATTACCGTCAGCCAGTCACCAGGATCAGGAAGGAATCTTTTATTGCAGCGATACAACGCGTTTCGGGGAATCACTCCCCTTCATCAGGTACAAACAGCTGCACAAGGGTAACAGCACAAAGCTACACATATTTATACTTACAAACATACCGCCCTAAGGAGGTCACAAGGTCAAAAGGGGAGGAAATTTGGGTATTGCTTAAATGAATAGTAGCAAATATAATGTGCACATCAGCAGGCTCTCATGATGGGCCGCCGATGTGCACATTCTAAACACATTTATATTATATGAAGCAGAAAAAGCACACTGGAAAACGTCCGCTTTATAAAAGATCTCAAAAAAGTACGCCCATATGGGGGCCGACCTTATAAAGTGTGCAATAACAAGCACATCACAGGTTTCCAATCACGCAAGATGATGATTAAATCCTATCAGGAGTCTAGGACCTGTGTCACATGAGCGGATCCTAGTCACGTGAGAACCGTTGCTTAGCTACAGAGTAGTATCGATAGTGAAAGGGCCGTCCTCTGTAAGGAAGTTGGCTCACGTCACTCGGCCTGACGTCACGTGGCCCGCATCACATGGGTAGATCCGATCATGTGAGAGCCGTTGCCTAGTTGCAAGTACGCTTGAATGGTGAGAGAGCCATCTGACTTGCGCTTTTGCGACCTGACATCGCATAATCGGGTAGGATCTTATAAAAATCAGTTTTATATATATATCATTTTTATATAGCAGAGGGCGCTCTCACCTAAAACCTTTTGTAATATAACAAAAAACAAACAACAAAACACAAAACAAAAAACAAAAACATTTGTAAAAACATTTACAGAAATAAAAAAGGAGAAGAGGACGTATACTAGGAAAATCATATACATATGATGATACCTTACAAGTACAATAATGGGATTCCTGAGAAAAAGATTATTACAAAGAATATTTCAATTACATGTGAAGTACATGTGTGCCAAAGTGGCATGATATAACCTAAAAAAGAGATTTTTTTAAAAAAGAGGGAGATTTTTTAAAAAAAGGGAAGATAAAAATATATATATAAAAGTGCACTGTGTGCACATTTTTTATAAAAAATGAATTAAATGCTTTTAGCCACTTATTGGATTATTGAATAAGACAATCTTTCTAATAAAAGGGATAATAATGATGATAAAATGAAGATAAAAAGGAAAATAAAAAATAAATGTAAAAAAATGTAAAAAAATGTGGGATTTGAACCAACCACATAATGAATTACCATTAATAATGCAGAATTTAGGGGATATGGGTGGGTGCATGCGTGCAGTTAATAAAAGTGCACGCATGCCGCCACCATCCCGAAGTACCTGATGATTGACAAACATCACCAAAATCTGTCATATTGGTGATGTAATTGTCAACCTAATTGATTTATCAACAAGGAAAAGAGAAAGAAGAGGATTCAAGACAATGATTATATAGTTGGGGTCTAAAAGAGAAAAAATCTATTTTTCATATTTTCCTTTCCATTAGTAAAGGAATATCATCAATTTATAGATTGATTTCAAATGCCTCATTTAAGCCCTGGGGGCTCAGGCTATTAAGTTTATAAATCCAGAACATTTCACGTCTTTTAATTGTTTGTGTAATGTTCCGGGTGTCGGCATGAATTTTCTCTATAGGTATAACGGAAATGTTTGAAAAAAGACCCTGATGTTTGTCCGTAAGATAGTGGTTTAACTGTTCAATCTTGTCATTCAACATAAAATGGTGGATATATTTCTCTCTTGAGTATCTGTACTCTCACTTTAAGTTATTTAAGCACTTTATGATCTCTCTGAGAGGTGTATCTGAAGTCTAACTCATAGTTCTACTTGCTGAATTTGGTCCCAATTTGCAGTATGCAGTTAGCAGTAACTATTTGCAGATTGGTTGAGTATGATCTGGTATGGTTGTATGCAATTTGTATTGCAATATGGAATTTGAATTTGGATTGTGAACTTTGTAGTTTGCAATTGTTGGAACTGTAAGTAAACACATATACCTGGTTCAGTATACAGTTCTAATCACTATATTAACAGTAGGGACATTATATAACTGTTTTAAATACCTATTTTGGCCTCTCTGCTTCCATAAAACACAACTCTTCGTGGAGTGTGTGTCTGTTCAGCTCCTCTCTCTGGTGAATGATTCCAGCAGCTCCTGCTAGGGGAATTTCCCACACAGGCCGTGTGTGAGGCTGGCTGTGATTGGTCAAACTCTTGCTGTGTGTGAAGCTAGCTGTGATTGGTCAAGACTCCTGCCCAGCAACAACAGTTTAACTCTATGCTTTCTGTTGTTTCTGCTGTATCATTGAGCTTACCTTACATTATATAATGAATCTTAAAGGCATATTATCTTTTCTGCTTCTGTGAACACAATATATATAACAGTTATATCCAAACATGAAGTCACTGTAAATAACTCTGCTTTTGTCTTTAACATAACTGTATTAAGGGTATTGGCAGGTCTAGCTGTATAAACATATAAGCCATATTAGCAACATAGGACAGGTCTTAGCTGGCCAGCTACAGAATATATTTTTATTTTTGTACTGAAAAAGGTCACTAAACGCTTTTACAACAATGAACTGCACCAGTGAAGTGGGTATATATTTTTTCTTTCTGTAATGAAATAGGCTAATAAACGCTTTCAACACATATAACTGCAGAAGTGAACTGAGAATATATTTTTCTTTTTGTACTGAAATAGGCCAGTAAACGCTTTTAGGATGCTTTTGTGGTGCACGTGGTCCGCTGCCGACATCCTCCATTGTATGCATTTTTGCTGGGGATTTTTGCTGGGGATTGCCGCTAGCAACGGATCACATGCAGAGGAATTGCTCCCCCAGTTATAAACAATTATGTTTAGAATGTGCCATTGCGTACTGCTGGTAGCATTCTGTTGCACCTGGCAGCCTGTGTCACATGGCCTGTTATAGGTGGGGCTTACAGCCTTATCATCTCTCCTATTACCTGAGTGATTTCACTATTGAGGTATGTGGGAGCTTGGCTGTAAGTTCTATCTTAGCACCTCTCAGGCCGTGTTCACACACCGTAGGTAGTCTAGTGGTAGGACCCATGCCACACTGAGATACCTTGACGGTGGTGAAAAGGGCTCTGTTGTGTTCCTGACTGGAATACATTGGCTAAAGTCTGTTTTTACCTCAGCCTGAGGGATTAGCCAGTGTTGTCAGTTGCATATCATTCTGGTGCACCTTTCGCAGTGATTTATGCACTAAACGCTTTTAGCTGAAATAAATGCACCAGTGAAGTGTGTATATTTTTTTCCTTTTTGTACTGAAATAGGCCTTTAAAAGCTTTCACCACATATAACTGCAGAGGTTAATTGTGCATATATTTTTTATTTGTACTGAAATAGGCTACTAAAGTCTATCACCACAAATAAATGCAACAGTGAAGTGCGTATATTTTTTCCCTTTGGTACTGAAATAGGACACTGAACGCTTTCACCGCATATAACTGCAGAAGTGAAGTGAGTATATATTTTTCCTTTTTGTACTTAGGCTACTAAACTCTTTCAACACAAATAACTGAAGAAGTGAAATGCATATATATTTTTTTTTCCCCACAGATATAAGCCACTAAAGGCTTTTCAACATAACACTTGACCCCAAAAACAAGAACAAATTGCTGGAATGCCAGAGCTGTATAATGGCTATTTGGATCCCCAAATAATGTTTCCCTGCACTTGTAAATTGCTTTTTTTTTCACAATGAGGTTTTCCTATCACTGTCCCTGGCGACTTCAGACGTCTCTCCCTGCACTAAGATGCTGTGAAATGATTCCTCCCTATCCTTTCCTTGCACTTATAAATTGTTTTTTCTGGGGGATTTTTCACAATGAGGTTTTTGCTATTGCTGTCCTTAGCGCCTTCTCACATGTGCCCCTGCACTCAGAAAACTGGAAAATGCCTGACTCTAAGATGGCCGCCGTATTTATAGGGCTGTGACATCACAAGGCTGATTGGCTGCTGATTGGCTGCACGCCTGGCATTATGGGTCAGCCCGCCTTCCCAGAGTTCCTTGCCCCATGTCCTCACACAGGTAGCTGCCATTGTAGCCACCATTTTAGGAAAAATTGCGATTCATTACCACGAAATTTGCATTTGTTGCGAATCGAATTTTTCCTGAAATTCGGATCGAATTCCACTTTGTCTGATTCGATTCACTCATCTCTAGTTGTCTTCATGAAACAACCCCTTTAATTATCTAACGCTATTAATTGTGGTGCCCTATGAACATAATTGCCCACCCTAGCACTGCCACTAATTAACCAACTATTGTGTTTCATACTGATTCGTCTGCACACCCTGACTAAAAACCACCAAAACTCAATTAAAACCCGGATGAAAACCATCTCTGCCACTCTGAGAACAGAAGATTTCATGAAGTTCTTTTCAGAAATAATAGAGGATTTCTGGGAGGGATTCAACTTTTTATAGTTAACACAACCAGTATAGAGCCCACAGTTTTTCCAGGGCTTGTGTAATGAAGAACAAATGTAAGATCTGGATATTGAATTTGGTGTAACCCTTTACATGGCAGATCAATGTTATGAATGGAATTATAGAGAAGGTTTACATATGTACTAAAAATAATTTCCTAAGAGATATATATATATTATTTTTTACGCAAATAAAGCTAGGGCTACATAATGACTTGTGGCCACATGGCATTAATATTGCAGATGTTATGCAGCTATTTGCACCTAATGATATTGAATGTGGTTGCTTAGACGTCAAGAAGGTTTAGATTTCTGCTGAGTGTGGTGTTGTGGCAGCTTGCAGATTGCGGTGTGACCACATTCACTATTATTAGGGGAGATTTAGCAGCTCAACATTGTGAGCTTATGTTGCATTACTACAAGTCACTGTGTAGTCTTAGGGTACTTTCACACTTGCGTTGCTGGATTCCGTCTCACAAATGCATTGCAATACCGGATCCGTCTCTCTGGTGTCATCTAGAAAATTCGATCCGGTATATATATTTTTTTAACATTTTTAAAGGTCTGCGCATGCGCAGACCGGAAGACCGGATCTGTCAATGTGGCAATTTTAATGCTGGCATTCCGGCAAGAGTTCAGGATTTTTGGCCAGAGAGAAAAATGCAGCACGCTGCGTTTTTTTTTTTCTGTCCAAATACTGTAAAAGGACTGAACTGAAGACATCCTGATGCATCCTGAACAGAATGCTTTCTATTCAGAATGCATTAGGATAAAACTGATCTTTTTTTTTTCCGGTATTGAGCCCCTAGGACGGAACTCAATACTGGAAAACTTTGACGCAAGTGTGAAAGTGTCTCATCAACGGACCCGGGGGCATATCAGACAATGGGGGCATATCCTGCACCAGGAACGAAGCCTCGAAAGTTGTGGAGGGTGCACTGTGCATGCGCATCCACCCTCCATTCATTTCTATGGGGTCAACGAAAATAGCAGAGCACTGGCTCGGCTATTTCCATCGGCCTTATAGAAATGAATGGGAGTGGTGGCCACGCAAGTGCAGTGCACTACCGTGCAGTACTATGGGGAGATCACTTGGTGGTGGCCGGAGCCAAGGATACCCAAGGTCATCCGGCCACCAACTTCCCCGCTCCATTCCCAGAGGTGGGACCCGCATCTATCAGACAATGGGGGCATATCCTAGCGATATGCCCCCATTGTCTGAGTTGGGAATACCCATTTAAGGCCCACATAAAGATTATTGTTGACAACAATGGGTTCTGCCAACTCTCCCCCAACAGATCATATTGGGGGAGTGAAGGAACTGGCAGAGGGAATATTTTTCACCCCATCCTTTTGTTCTCCTGGAAGATCAGCTGGCGCCAGAAGTGACAGCAACTCTCTCCATATTAAATACACATATACATTCCGCAGAATCAAACGTGTATGTGAATGAGAGAGTCAGGAGGAGAGGGGCTGTCGGTTGACAGGTATTGAATGTGTATGGCAGCCTATGGTCTAAAGCTCAGAGGGGTTGTTCAGTTTAGAAAACCCCTTCTACAAATACTGAATTTGGAAATTCCAAGTTAATCGAGGGATCTTCACTCAGAATCCTCATCTTTTAGTGACAAGAAAGACAGTCTCGCCCACTGGAGGAGCCAACATGTCCATGTATTACGTAGACAGTGCCATTCAATGGTCAACGTGTAATGCTTTATTTTCTCTGTGGTGGCGCTGTAGGAGAATTGAACACTGTCATCTCCTTATTTTTGAGATCCCTCTAACAAAAAAGCACACAATCCCCTTCATCACTGTTTGATGAACAGTTCCTGCACTTTCTAAAATACTGCCTCACAATTATCTCTGCTTGCTGTCAGTGAGTGAATTAGTTCTCGTTTACATCAGAGACTGAAAACTTATTCTGACCTTGACCTGCTCGATCAGCATTTGGGTTTGTAGCAGTGCATCATCATCTGTCTCCCATTACATACTCTGTGAGCAGCAAATGATTCAGGCAAGTTTTTAGCCACTTGGCGTCAATATCATATGTTAATTCACTGGCAGCAATCAGAGATCTTGAAAACTGTGAGGCAAGGTGTGAACACTGGGAAAATCGACTGTGACACCCCTTTGGCACTGGTTGAAAATCATTTAGTGTCCATCCAACCAAGGACCCTCACCAATCCTAATTCATTTTCATACAGTTATTCATTTTTTAGAAATCATGCGGAATTCCCCTTTAACCTTTTCCACTATAGCGACATCCTTGGTGTGGCAGAGAGTGAATGATCAAAAGTCAAACCACCGGCAGTAAAAAAGTGATCACACTCTGGAGCTGCCTGTGAGGCTGGATTGTAACAAATCAGTATGGGAAATACTAAGGCGTTTAAGTGGCCACTGGACCCCAAGGGACTGTCCTCTAACTCTGATTGAAATCAGTCAAATCAAATTTGTCATCTTTAAAAAGTTAGGAGACATTAATGGGCTGTTATAGTGAATGATTAATGTCGGGGTTAGAAAGCAAGCGAAGGGGAAAAAAACATGTGTAGCTGCAATCTTAAGATTAATCAGATGAAAGTAGCTTAATGCGAGCAGTATACGGAGACCGTGGAGGAATTCTACCGAGCACGGCTTCCCAACGCACATGTAGAAATGGGTATGAAATAAAAGCCATGGAAGTCGTTGTTTCTGATAACTTTAGTTTATTGGCTTGTTTGCGGCATCCTGCAACTTTTGCTAAATGCAAAAGGGGGGAAAGGGGAAAATTTTGAACTCAATTTTGCTTTGAGTCTGATGTAATGTATGCCAGATTTAACATCAAACGGTGTTTGATAAATTTGGCACATCTTTAAAGAGCAACAGGCGGAGTGGCAACAGAAAAACAAAGGTGGTTATCACCTGACGTATCTATAAATGCCACCTATGCACCTTCATCTTGGACCCACGCCTTCTGGATCTCATCAACGTGCGCCCCCCCACAAAAAAAAAAAGCCACAGAAATGCCACTTGTAAATGTTTCCCTATGTAAATATAAGTCCTACCTCTATGGGATATTGTTTTTGGTTTTGTCCTACAAAAACAGGACTGTTGGTAGATATGACCAATGAGTATAACTATGTTTGGCCATACACATAAGATACCTGTCAGCCGAGCACTGCCAATCCCTTCATATACACGCTTGCTCAGCCACGCAAGTATGTGTTCTCAGTGGTAAGCAGGAAGAGCGGGCGAAGGACACTGCAGACTCCTCTAGCAGGGGGCTATCGCCACTGAAAATGGGAAATTTCGGGAGCACACAACTAATGTGCATGCCCAGCGTAAGTCGTTGTGTACACACAATGCCGTCAACAAAACCTGTGAGTGGCCACAGACCTTATTCCACTGTCTGATGATGGATCAACAAAGATAGATAGATAGATAGATAGAGACAGATAGGCATTTATGGAGCACATTGGCAGAGTGATATACAAGGAAGTACCACATGACTGGATCACAGGCAGGCCTGGCATTTATGGAGCACACTGGCAGACTGATATACAAGGAAGTACCACATGACTGGATCACGGGCAGGCCTGGAATTTATGGAGCACACTGGCAGACTGATATACAAGGAAGTACCACATGACTGGATCACGGGCAGGCCTGGCATTTATGGAGCACACTGGCAGACTGAAATACAAGGAAGTACCACATGACTGGATCACGGGCAGGCCTGGCATTTATGGAGCACACTGGCAGACTGAAATACAAGGAAGTACCACATGACTGGATCACGGGCAGGCCTGGCATTTATGGAGCACACTGGCAGACTGAAATACAAGGAAGTACTAAATGACTGGATCACGGGCAGGCCTAGAATTTATGGAGCATACTGGCAGACTGATATACAAGGAAGTACCACATGACGGGATGACGGGCAGGCCTGACATTTATGGAGCACACTGGCAGACTGATATACAAGGAAGTACCACATGACGGGATGACGGGCAGGCCTGACATTTATGGAGCACACTGGCAGACTGATACATGTATACAAGGAAGTACCACATGACTGGCTCACAGGCAGGCCTGGCATTTATGGAGCACACTGGCAGACTGATATACAAGGAAGTACCACATGACTGGATCACGGGCAGGCCTGGCATTTATGGAGCACACTGGCAGACTGATACATGTATACAAGGAAGTATACATCACTGTTCTTTAGTAAGGGTACTTTCACACTTGCGTTTTTCTTTTCCGGCATAGAGTTCCGTCACAGGGGCTCTATACCGGAAAATAACTGATCAGGCATATCCCCATGCATTCTGAATGGAGAGTAATCCGTTCAGTTTGCATCAGGATGTCTTCAGTTCAGTCGTTTTGACTGATCAGGCAAAAGAGAAAACCGCAGCATGCTACGGTTTTATCTCCGGCGAAAAAAACTGAAGACTTGCCTGAATGCCGGATCCGGCATTTTTTTCCATAGGAATGTATTAGTGCCGGATCCGGCATTCAAAATACCGGAATGCCGGATCCGTCCTTCCGGTCTGCGCATGCGCAGACCTTTAAAAATGAAAAAAAAAAAAAAAAACGGATCCGTTTTGCCTGATGACACCGGAAAAACGGATCCGGTATTGCAATGCATTTTTCTGACTGATCAGGCATTTTTCTGACTGATCAGGATCCTGATCAGTCTGAAAAATGCCTGATCAGTCAGAAAAAATGACATCCGTTTGCATACAGTTTGCCTGATCAGGCAGTCAGTTCAGGCAACGGAACTGCCTGCCGGAATCAAACAACGCAAGTGTGAAAGTACCCTAAGTATTCTGGTACAATGCAGATAGGTTAATAAAAATGGAGGACAAAAATCAGGAATAAGTGTGCAGGGGTATGTACATGAACAGGAGCTGTCTAGTGCAGTGCTAAAACACCCTTCAAGAGGGGTGTATGAGATTAGAAATCTTGATTTCTTTCCTTCAGAAGCACTACCACTCTTGTCTATGAGCTCTATCTGGTATAGCATCTCAGATCCATTTTGTGGGTGAAGCTGGGAGCCTGAGGTGCAACACCGAATACAGTTCATAGATGAAACAGGTGGCACTATGCAGCTGGCCTGCAATACCACACACGGCCCAAGGACATGTGCACTACCACATACGGCTCATGGACAAATCCCAACTAGACCATTACCAAGGCCCCTTGCACACGGCATCATGGATTTTGTCCTGATGTGTTGCGGGTGCATTGCGGGAAACCTGTGCGAGTGCGCATGCAATTTCAGTCAGTTTTGTCTGCGATTGCGTTTTTTCGGCGCAAGTGCAAAGCGTTTTCATGCGTTTTGCACGCGCGTGATAAAAAACTGTAAGTAAAATGTTCCTTGAGGGTTAAAAAATAATAAAAAAATGACTTACCTCATCCACTTGATCGACCAGCCGTTATCGTCTTCTTTCTTCTTCTTGCAGGACCTGCAACCGGACCTGCGCTGGCATCATCGCGCTTACCATGTGGTGAGCACGGTGACATCAGCGCAGGCCCTACTGAATGAAGATAGAAGGATCTTCTATCTTCATTCAGCAGGACCTGCGATTACATCAGCGCAGGTCCTTTTGAGGGTCCTGCAAGAAGAAAAAAAAAGACGATAATGGCTGCATGTCACGGCGGACGTACACTTTGTACCAAAGATAACACACCAACCAGGCTCTGGACGAGAGACAGGGGAAGGGTCACCTCCTAGCTTATCCCTGACCTCTTTCCCTGCACTGCTCAGCCCACAGCAGACCTTGAAGGTAGGTGTACTAGTGTCCCCCAGCCTGGGCTAACAAAAACCTTGAACTCCCTAAGATGGTGAAGTGGGGAGATAGGAGCAGTCTGCTCGCACAGAACCTGGATGGACAAGAAGACACAAACAACCGAACTAGCAATGACACTTATCTCTGAGAGCAGGAACTGACAGCCAACCTTCCCTCCAAGCTTCCCAGACCAGAATGAACAGTATAATCCGCTCAGGACACTGGGCAGTGTGCTATTTAAACTAAAGACCCCACCCAGTGCACCTGAGAGAGGCGGATCCAGCACGGCTCCAAAGCAATCACTAAACTCGTGCTGCTATCCTGGCCGACCTCCGTACAGCGTCAGAGTGGGGCATGACACTGCACAATCAAGTGGATGAGGTGAGTAATTTTTTTTATTATTTTTTAACCCTCAATGGACCTTTACTTAGCATTCTGTATTAAAGAATGCTATTATTTTCCATTATAACCATGTTATAATGGAAAATAATAAAGTGAATGGCCCTCATCCCTATTTATTATCATCGCCTTAGCAACCATCCGTGAAAATCGCATTGCATCCGCACTTGCTTGCAGATGCAATGCAATTTTCACGCAGCCCCATTCACTTCTATGGGGCCTGTGTTGCGTGAAAAACGCAGAATATAGGACATGCTGCGATTTTCACGCAACGCACAAGTGATGCGTGAAAAACATCACTCATGTACACAGCCCCCTTGAAATGAATGGGTCAGGATTCAGAGCGGGTGCAATGCGTTCACGTCGCGCATTGCATCCGCACGGAAAACTCGCCCGTGTGAAGGGGGTTATAGAGTACTGATTTGGGGCTGAGCTGTACCACCACACACTGACGGTGGACAAGAGTGGTGCTGCTTCTAGGAGAAATCAACCAAGCTGGCTGTAGCAGTCATGTTCCCTTTCATAAGTGATTGGCTGCAGTGGTTATGTGACAATATGGCTGCGTGAGATTATAAAAACCTCATACAGCCATAATCCACATGACCACTGCAGCTGATCACTGATGATAGGGAACATGGCTGCTGCAGCGAGTCAGTGGTGTGGATCATCAGAACCACTGGAGCTAGAACAGCAGGGTATTTAAGGAGTGAATAGGTGCTTGCTTGGTTTTTGCACCACATTAATATATCAGTCCACATATATCAGATGTTTCCAGCCAGTTGTTCTATGCCAAAGGTGGACAATACTGGGGGACAGGGTTGGTGCAAGAATTTTTGCCACCCTAGGCAAAAGCTAATTTTGCCTCCCCCTTGACTCCACCTACTCATCACGCCCTTTGACCCACCCCTTTTTTGCCGGCCACCTATTTAAAGGGCTTCTGTCACCCCCCAAAAGTCATATTTTTTTTCCTTAGGCTAATTAAAATCCTTATACTGCAATTTTTCAATATATAGGGCTCTTACCCTTTTCTGTTGGCTAGTTTCTTTAAAAACGGCACTTTTATAATATGTTAATTACCTCTCTACCAGCAAGTAGGGCATCTACTTGCTGGTAGCCGCCGCATCCTCCTTTCAAAAAACGCCCCCTCCTCCTGCTGATTGACAGGGCCAGAGAGTGCTCTCCTCCTCCGGCTGTCCCTGTCTGCAATTCAAATCCCGTGCCTGCACCTCATTTGGCGCAGGCGCTCTGAGAGAAAGACGCTCGCTTCCTCAACACTTCCTCAGTGCGCCTGCGCCGATGACGTCACCCAAAAGAGAAGACGTCATCGGCGCAGGCGCACTGAGGAAGTGCTGAGGAAGCTAGCGTCCTTCTTTCAGAGCGCCTGCACCGAATGAGTTGCAGGCGCGGGATTTGAATTGCAGACAGGGCCAGCCGGAGGAGGAGAGCACTCGCTGGCCCTGTCAATCAGCAGGAGGAGGGGGCGTTTTTTTTTAAAGGAGGATGTGGCGGCTACCAGCAAGTAGACGCTCTACTTGCTGGTAGAGAGGTAATTTACATATTATAAGAGTGCCGTTTTCAAAGAAACTAGCCAACAGAAAAGGGTAAGAGCCCTATATATTTAGACTTTTGGGGGGTGACAGAAGCCCTTTAACGATTGTTGCATGCAACATTTTACTTGACCAGCTAATTTTAGATATTCTACAGCAGTCATGTAACAATCCCCCCTCCCCCCAATCAGCCTTTCGACCAAATAATAAAAATCGTAAAATAGAACATTTAATTAAAACATTTTAATTGTAAACATTTTCTCATATGCAAAACATAAAATAGCAGCATTGCACATATATCAAGTGCCAACAAGATTTCCAAGCATAACATAAAAATTACAATAGAAATAGAAATATTAAAACAGTATAAAATGGTAAAATAAAAAACAAAAAAATGAAAAACACTTTGAGACAGGAGAGATATTAAGGGGAACCTGTCACCAGGATTTTGTGTATAGAGCTGAGGACATGGGTTGCTAGATGGCCGCTAGCACATTCGCAATACCCAGTCCCCATAGCTCTGTGTGCTGTGTGTAAAAAAAAAACATTTGATACATATGCAAATGAACCTGAGATGTGTCCTGTAGGTGAGATGAGTCAGGGACAGGACTCATCTCAGGTTAATTTGCATATGTATCAAATCGTTTTTTTTACACAATAAAAGCACACAGCTATGGCGACTGGGTATTGCGAATGTGCTAGCGGCCATCTAACAACCCATGTCCTCAGCTCTATACACAAACTCCTGGTGACAGGATCCCTTTAAAGACTAATATTCCAATATTTCTAACACCTCAAATTCAGTAGAAAAAAATAAAAATAATGTCAATAAATTGAAGTACAAAAGTGCAAATTGTGATTAAATTATAGCGCAAAACACAGCCCCCTTCAGACCTCAGATCAGCCAAAGACCCCCACTCAGCCCCCATTCAGACCTCAGATAAGCCCAAAGACCCCCCACTCAGCCCCCAATGCTCCCCATCAAAACTTAAATCATTGCGGCAGGCAGAACTAACTACATACTACAATACTTACCTAGAACGCTGCGGCTCCTCTTTCTCGCGCTTCCGTCTTCCCGCCGGCGCTGCACTGTCACCTGTCAGCGTGCAGCGTCAGGTCATAGTCCTGGGACAGTGTAAGTTTAAAGGGGCGGGGCTGGCTGCGCAGGCGTGCATGTTGGGTCCGGACCGGGATTACCCCATCAGACATGTCACCCAGTGCGGGCCGCACCCCCCTCGCAACGCCACTGCTAGTAGCAGTCTGCTACTGTGACTTCTATTGCGGCCAGACTCCAGAGCGCCGGCGCCCCCAGCAAAAGTGCGCTCTACGCGGTGGCCTTCTCTGCTTATGGGTGGCACCGGACCTGCTGGGGTACATTTACTAAGAATGTTGCACCAGAATTATGATGTAAAATGTGCCAAAAGAATGGCATTTTGATTTGCGCCAATTATATCAACTGTTTTCTCCAGCATTTTCACCATAAAGAATGCATCATTCCAGAAATGTGGTATAAATGTCAAAGTGGGTGGGGCTATCAAATTGGCGCATATTACGCCTCATTTATCATCCTCTTATTGGCAGAAATGGCTCAAAATGTTGTTGACAATTAAGCCAGCTTATGTGATGGTGTTTTGTCGCACCTTTGGCATAAAGATGCGACTTTTTTGTCAAAAGTCACATGCAGTCAGGTCCATAAATATTGGTACATCAACACAATTCTAACATTTTTGGCTCTATACACCACCACCACCACAATGGATTTGAAATGAAGCAAACAAGATGTGCTTTAACTGCAGACTGTCAGCTTAAATTTAGGGTATTTACATCCAAATCAGGTGAACGGTGTAGGAATTACAACAGTTTGCATATGTGCCTCCCACTTGTTAAGGGACCAAAAGTAATGGGACAATTGGCTTCTCAGCTGTTCCATGGCCAGGTGTGTGTTATTCCCTCATTATCCCAATTACAATGAGCAGATAAAAGGTCCAGAGTTCATTTCCAGTGTGCTATTTGAATTTGGAATCTGTTGCTGTCAACTCTCAAGATGAGATCCAAAGAGCTGTTACTGTCAGTGAAGCAAGCCTATCATTAGGCTGAAAAAACTAAACAAACCCATCAGAGAGATAGCAAAAAGATTAGGCGTTGCCAAAACAACTGTTTGGAACATTCTTAAAAAGAAGGAACACACCGGTGGGCTCAGCAACAGCAAAAGACCCGAAAGACCACCGAAAACAACTGTGGTGGATGACCGAAGAATTATTTCCCTGTTGAAGAAAACACCCTTCACAACAGTTGGCCAGATCAAGAACACTCTCGAGGAGGTAGGTGTATGTGTGTCAAAGTCAACAATCAAGAGAAGACTTCACCAGAGTGAATACAGAGGGTTCTCCACAAGATGTAAACCATTGGTGAGCCTCAAAAACAGGAAGGCCAGATTAGAGTTTGCCAAACGACATCTAAAATAGCCTTCACAGTTCTGGAACATCCTATGGACAGATGAGACCAAGATCAACTTGTACCAGAGTGATGGGAAGAGAAGAGTATAGAGAAGGAAAGGAACTGCTCATGATCCTAAGCATACCACCTCATCAATGAAGCATGGTAGTGGCAGTTTCATGGCGTAGGCCTGTATGGCTGCCAGTGGAACTGGTTCTCTTGTTATATTGATGATGTGACTGCTGACAAAAGCAGCAGGATGAATTCTAAAGTGTTTCGGGCAATATTATCTGCTCATATTCGGCCAAATGCTTTAGAACTCATTGGACGGCGCTTCACAGGGCAAATGGACAATGACCCAAAGCATACTGCAAAAGCAACAAAAGAGTTTTTTAAGGGAAAGAAGTGGAATGTTATGCAATGGCCAAGTCAATCACCTGACCTGAATCTGATTGAGCATGCATTTCACTTGCTGAAGACAAAACTGAAGGGAAAATGCCCCAAGAACAAGCAGGAACTGAAGACAGTTGCAGTAGAGGCCTGGCAGAGCATCACCAGGGATGAAACCCAGCGTCTGGTGATGTCTATGCGTTCCAGACTTCAGGCTGTAATTGACCCGATCTTTATTATTTTCCCTTATAACATGGTTATAAGGGAAAATAATAGCATTCTTAATACAGAATGCTAAGTAAATTAGAGATGGAGGGGTTAAAAAAATAAAATAAATTTAACTCACCTCATCCACTTGTTTGCGCAGCCCGGCTTGTCTTCTTTCTTCTTCTTTGAGGACCAGGGAGAAAAGGACCTGTGGTGATGTCACTGCGCTCATCACATGGCCCATCACCATGGTGATGGACCATGTGATGAGTGCAGAGTCATCACATGGCCATGACATGGCCCATCACTATGGTGATGGACCATGTGATAAGCGCAGTGACGTCACCAAAGGTCCTTTTCTCCCAGGTCCTCAAAGAAGAAAGAATACAAGTCGGGCTGCGCGAACAAGTGGATGAGGTGAGTTTAATTTAAATTTTTATTTTTAACCCCTCCATCCCTAATTTACTTCTGTATTAAGAATGATATTATTTTCCCTTATAACCATGTTATAAGGTAAAATATTAAAATCTACAGAATACTTAACCCAAACCCGAACTTCTGTGAAAAAGTCCGGGTTTGGGTCTGGGTACCACATTCAGTTTTTTCTCACACGAGTGCAAAATGCATTGCACTCGCACGGAAAAAACTGAATAACGCAACGCAATCGCATACAATACTCACCCCACTCGCAGTCAAAATCGCACGTTTTTCCTGTGACGCACCCGCATCCTATCTGGCCCTCACACGCGACGCCCGTGTGAAAGAGGCCTAAGAGTTATTCTGATCTCAGAAATGCATATCCGCCAGATGGATGGGAACATCCCTTTAAGTGTGTACGGTATAGGTTATAGGTGCAGTACAGGAAGGAGTGTATTATTGCGAATGAATTATTACCGTCTCTATCTGATGAGAAGATTATGGATATTGAGATGTATCAGAGGCTGGGCTCGGCTGCATCTGTCACCAAGCATTGCTCTATAATGCCAGGGCTACACGACGACATGTGTCGCGCCACAATAACAGTCTTTGATGGATTTTTTGCTACTGTCGTGTCGCAGTCACAGCATGTCACATGTCGCAGTGCGACACCATAGACTATCATTATAAAAATTGCCGCGCGACTCCAATGTTGTTGTGTAGCCCTAGCCTAAGACTTTATAATGCTGCAGATACCCTCTCACTAACTCCAGCACACTGCAGTGAGAGACATCAGACAATGAAACTAACACATGCCAGATGTGAGAGAAGAAGAGAGGAACATGTAACAATATGCAAATCAACAGCGAAGCCCACATACATCTGTACTCAGAGTTTCCATTGCTGAAGGGAGGGTTCGGCTTTTATTTGGGGGATGCTCAAACAGAGAAGAGCTGCTTCAATATCCAATCAGTATAAGGCCTCATGCACACGACAGTTGTTTTTCTCGGCCTCAGTTCCATTTTTTGTGTGGATAGGATGGGAACCCATTCATTTCAATGGGTCAGCCAAAAAATGCTGATAGTTCATCCGTTTATGTTCCACGTCCGTTGTCCGTGTTTCCCTTCAGCAAAAAAAATAGTGCATGTCCTACATTTTTCACATTTGCGGACAAGGATAGGCATTTGTTACAAGGGATCTGTGAAAAAAATGGATCCTCCAAAAAATACGGAAGCCGCATCCGCAATTTGCGGATGCAAAAAAATCAACAGTCGTGTGCATGAGGCCTAACAAAAATGGGAAAAGTTTGGGCACCCCTGCTGTTAGAGTGAACAGTTAAAGGAGTTATCCAATAGTACAAATAGCCCCTACAATGTCCAGTTCCCCAGCACCCGCGTCCCTCCGTATCCCTGCAGGCCACTGCTTCATCTCCCCGCTGCGGGGATCAAAACATCTGAGGATGGGGGGAGCAGCGAGTAGCAGGCTGCGATGGTGACCAGCCTCCCTAGCATCACGGGTGACGCTTGGGAGGCTCGTCCCTGTCGCGGCCCGCTATTGGCTGCTTCCCCCATCGCCAGATGTTTTGATCCGCACGACAGGGAGATACAGCGGTGGCTGTGCAAGGATCCAGAGGGATGCGGGTTCCGGGGAACTGGTAAGTATCGTCTATAGGGGGCGCCTGGACAGTGAGGGGGGTATTTGTACTATTGGATAACCCCTTTAAGCAAGTTGAAGATAAAAATCATCTTCAAAAGGCAGAATGTTAAAGGAGTATTATCTGCATGTAGAGAATAATAATTTATTATGAATTAATACAAGGCACTTACTAATGTATTGTGATTGTCCATATTGCC